>NW_026961186.1:300000-600000 GCF_963924245.1 Chroicocephalus ridibundus | reverse complement strand
CTTTCTCGGAACTGCTTCAAATCAACTAGATATCTTTGTGCTGTAAATCTCCCAACAGCCAAATGTAAAAGCAGCAAACATCTCGCTGTATGTCCCACATCCAAAGTGCCAAGAGAGAGCTTGCTCTCCCTGTCTTTGAGTACTGTTTGCACTGTCCCGATTACCTCTTTGCTAACATTCTCTTCAGAGCTGCAGTGAAACCAGGAACCACGTGGAGAAGGCACCCACACTGAAAGTGCCTGGAGGGAACATTGGGGCTTCTTCTCAGTGTCTCTGAGATAGGGTTTCACTGTCCTGGGAAACTCTCTGCTAACACCCTGCAGAGCGCTGTGCCCAATGTACAGAAACGTCTTGCGGTATCCCCTACAGGGAAAGTGCCAGGAGGGAAAAGTGAGGATTATGCTTAGACTTTCTCGGAACTGCTTCAAATCAACTAGATATCTTTGTGCTGTAAATCTCCCAACAGCCAAATGTAAAAGCAGCAAACATCTCGCTGTATGTCCCACATCCAAAGTGCCGAGAGAGTAATGTAGAGCTTGCTCTCCCTGTCTTTGAGTACTGTTTGCACTGTCCCGATTACCTCTTTGCTAACATTCTCTTCAGAGCTGCAGTGAAACCAGGAACCACGTGGAGAAGGCACCCACACTGAAAGTGCCTGGAGGGAACATTGGGGCATCTTCTCAGTGTCTCTGATATAGGGTTTCACTGTCCCGGGAAACTCTCTGCTAACACCCTGCAGAGCGCTGTGCCCAATATACAGAAACGTCTTGCGATATCTCCTACAGGGAAAGTGCCAGGAGGGAAAAGTGAGGATTATGCTTAGACTTTCTCGGAACTGCTTCAAATCAACTAGATATCTTTGTGCTGTAAATCTCCCAACAGCCAAATGTAAAAGCAGCAAACATCTCGCTGTATGTCCCACATCCAAAGTGCCAAGAGAGAGCTTGCTCTCCCTGTCTTTGAGTACTGTTTGCACTGTCCCGATTACCTCTTTGCTAACATTCTCTTCAGAGCTGCAGTGAAACCAGGAACCACGTGGAGAAGGCACCCACACTGAAAGTGCCTGGAGTGAACATTGGGGCTTCTTCTCAGTGTCTCCGATATAGGGTTTCACTGTCCCGGGAAACTCTCTGCTAACACCCTGCAGAGCGCTGTGCCCAATATACAGAAACGTCTTGCGGTATCCCCTACAGGGAAAGTGCCAGGAGGGAAAAGTGAGGATTATGCTTAGACTTTCTCGGAACTGCTTCAAATCAACTAGATATCTTTGTGCTGTAAATCTCCCAACAGCCAAATGTAAAAGCAGCAAACATCTCGCTGTATGTCCCACATCCAAAGTGCCAAGAGAGTAATGTAGAGCTTGCTCTCCCTGTCTTTGAGTACTGTTTGCACTGTCCCGATTACCTCTTTGCTAACATTCTCTTCAGAGCTGCAGTGAAACCAGGAACCACGTGGAGAAGGCACCCACACTGAAAGTGCCTGGAGGGAACATTGGGGCTTCTTCCCAGTGTCTCCGATATAGGGTTTCACTGTCCCGGGAAACTCTCTGCTAACACCCTGCAGAGCGCTGTGCCCAATATACAGAAACGTCTTGCGGTATCTCCTACAGGGAAAGTGCCAGGAGGGAAAAGTGAGGATTATGTTTAGACTTTCTCGGAACTGCTTCAAATCAACTAGATATCTTTGTGCTGTAAATCTCCCAACAGCCAAATGTAAAAGCAGCAAACATCTCGCTGTATGTCCCACATCCAAAGTGCCAAGAGAGAGCTTGCTCTCCCTGTCTTTGAGTACTGTTTGCACTGTCCCGATTACCTCTTTGCTAACATTCTCTTCAGAGCTGCAGTGAAACCAGGAACCACGTGGAGAAGGCACCCACACTGAAAGTGCCTGGAGTGAACATTGGGGCTTCTTCTCAGTGTCTCTGACATAGGGTTTCACTGTCCCGGGAAACTCTCTGCTAACACCCTGCAGAGCGCTGTGCCCAATATACAGAAACGTCTTGCGGTATCCCCTACAGTGAAAGTGCCAGGAGGGAAAAGTGAGGATTATGCTTAGACTTTCTCGGAACTGCTTCAAATCAACTAGATATCTTTGTGCTGTAAATCTCCCAACAGCCAAATGTAAAAGCAACAAACATCTCGCTGTATGTCCCACATCCAAAGTGCCAAGAGAGAGCTTGCTCTCCCTGTCTTTGAGTACTGTTTGCACTGTCCCGATTACCTCTTTGCTAACATTCTCTTCAGAGCTGCAGTGAAACCAGGAACCACGTGGAGAAGGCACCCACACTGAAAGTGCCTGGAGTGAACATTGGGGCTTCTTCTCAGTGTCTCCGATATAGGGTTTCACTGTCCCGGGAAACTCTCTGCTAACACCCTGCAGAGCGCTGTGCCCAATGTACAGAAACGTCTTGCGGTATCCCCTACAGGGAAAGTGCCAGGAGGGAAAAGTGAGGATTATGCTTAGACTTTCTCGGAACTGCTTCAAATCAACTAGATATCTTTGTGCTGTAAATCTCCCAACAGCCAAATGTAAAAGCAGCAAACATCTCGCTGTATGTCCCACATCCAAAGTGCCAAGAGAGAGCTTGCTCTCCCTGTCTTTGAGTACTGTTTGCACTGTCCCGATTACCTCTTTGCTAACATTCTCTTCAGAGCTGCAGTGAAACCAGGAACCACGTGGAGAAGGCACCCACACTGAAAGTGCCTGGAGTGAACATTGGGGCTTCTTCTCAGTGTCTCCGATATAGGGTTTCACTGTCCCGGGAAACTCTCTGCTAACACCCTGCAGAGCGCTGTGCCCAATGTACAGAAACGTCTTGCGGTATCCCCTACAGGGAAAGTGCCAGGAGGGAAAAGTGAGGATTATGCTTAGACTTTCTCGGAACTGCTTCAAATCAACTAGATATCTTTGTGCTGTAAATCTCCCAACAGCCAAATGTAAAAGCAGCAAACATCTCGCTGTATGTCCCACATCCAAAGTGCCAAGAGAGTAATGTAGAGCTTGCTCTCCCTGTCTTTGAGTACTGTTTGCACTGTCCCGATTACCTCTTTGCTAACATTCTCTTCAGAGCTGCAGTGAAACCAGGAACCACGTGGAGAAGGCACCCACACTGAAAGTGCCTGGAGGGAACATTGGGGCTTCTTCTCAGTGTCTCTGACATAGGGTTTCACTGTCCCGGGAAACTCTCTGCTAACACCCTGCAGAGCGCTGTGCCCAATATACAGAAACGTCTTGCGGTATCTCCTACAGGGAAAGTGCCAGCAGGGAAAAGTGAGGATTATGTTTAGACTTTCTCGGAACTGCTTCAAATCAACTAGATATCTTTGTGCTGTAAATCTCCCAACAGCCAAATGTAAAAGCAGCAAACATCTCGCTGTATGTCCCACATCCAAAGTGCCAAGAGAGAGCTTGCTCTCCCTGTCTTTGAGTACTGTTTGCACTGTCCCGATTACCTCTTTGCTAACATTCTCTTCAGAGCTGCAGTGAAACCAGGAACCACGTGGAGAAGGCACCCACACTGAAAGTGCCTGGAGGGAACATTGGGGCTTCTTCTCAGTGTCTCTGACATAGGGTTTCACTGTCCCGGGAAACTCTCTGCTAACACCCTGCAGAGCGCTGTGCCCAAACTACAGAAACGTCTTGCGGTATCCCCTACAGTGAAAGTGCCAGGAGGGAAAAGTGAGGATTATGCTTAGACTTTCTCGGAACTGCTTCAAATCAACTAGATATCTTTGTGCTGTAAATCTCCCAACAGCCAAATGTAAAAGCAGCAAACATCTCACTGTATGTCCCACATCCACAGTGCCAAGAGAGAGCTTGCTCTCCCTGTCTTTGAGTACTGTTTGCACTGTCCCGATTACCTCTTTGCTAACATTCTCTTCAGAGCTGCAGTGAAACCAGGAACCACGTGGAGAAGGCACCCACACTGAAAGTGCCTGGAGGGAACATTGGGGCTTCTTCTCAGTGTCTCCGATATAGGGTTTCACTGTCCCGGGAAACTCTCTGCTAACACCCTGCAGAGCGCTGTGCCCAATGTACAGAAACGTCTTGCGGTATCCCCTACAGGGAAAGTGCCAGGAGGGAAAAGTGAGGATTATGCTTAGACTTTCTCGGAACTGCTTCAAATCAACTAGATATCTTTGTGCTGTAAATCTCCCAACAGCCAAATGTAAAAGCAGCAAACATCTCGCTGTATGTCCCACATCCAAAGTGCCAAGAGAGAGCTTGCTCTCCCTGTCTTTGAGTACTGTTTGCACTGTCCCGATTACCTCTTTGCTAACATTCTCTTCAGAGCTGCAGTGAAACCAGGAACCACGTGGAGAAGGCACCCACACTGAAAGTGCCTGGAGTGAACATTGGGGCTTCTTCTCAGTGTCTCCGATATAGGGTTTCACTGTCCCGGGAAACTCTCTGCTAACACCCTGCAGAGCGCTGTGCCCAATGTACAGAAACGTCTTGCGGTATCCCCTACAGGGAAAGTGCCAGGAGGGAAAAGTGAGGATTATGCTTAGACTTTCTCGGAACTGCTTCAAATCAACTAGATATCTTTGTGCTGTAAATCTCCCAACAGCCAAATGTAAAAGCAGCAAACATCTCGCTGTATGTCCCACATCCAAAGTGCCAAGAGAGTAATGTAGAGCTTGCTCTCCCTGTCTTTGAGTACTGTTTGCACTGTCCCGATTACCTCTTTGCTAACATTCTCTTCAGAGCTGCAGTGAAACCAGGAACCACGTGGAGAAGGCACCCACACTGAAAGTGCCTGGAGGGAACATTGGGGCTTCTTCTCAGTGTCTCTGACATAGGGTTTCACTGTCCCGGGAAACTCTCTGCTAACACCCTGCAGAGCGCTGTGCCCAATATACAGAAACGTCTTGCGGTATCCCCTACAGTGAAAGTGCCAGGAGGGAAAAGTGAGGATTATGCTTAGACTTTCTCGGAACTGCTTCAAATCAACTAGATATCTTTGTGCTGTAAATCTCCCAACAGCCAAATGTAAAAGCAGCAAACATCTCACTGTATGTCCCACATCCAAAGTGCCAAGAGAGAGCTTGCTCTCCCTGTCTTTGAGTACTGTTTGCACTGTCCCGATTACCTCTTTGCTAACATTCTCTTCAGAGCTGCAGTGAAACCAGGAACCACGTGGAGAAGGCACCCACACTGAAAGTGCCTGGAGGGAACATTGGGGCATCTTCTCAGTGTCTCTGATATAGGGTTTCACTGTCCCGGGAAACTCTCTGCTAACACCCTGCAGAGCGCTGTGCCCAATATACAGAAACGTCTTGCGATATCTCCTACAGGGAAAGTGCCAGGAGGGAAAAGTGAGGATTATGCTTAGACTTTCTCGGAACTGCTTCAAATCAACTAGATATCTTTGTGCTGTAAATCTCCCAACAGCCAAATGTAAAAGCAGCAAACATCTCGCTGTATGTCCCACATCCAAAGTGCCAAGAGAGAGCTTGCTCTCCCTGTCTTTGAGTACTGTTTGCACTGTCCCGATTACCTCTTTGCTAACATTCTCTTCAGAGCTGCAGTGAAACCAGGAACCACGTGGAGAAGGCACCCACACTGAAAGTGCCTGGAGTGAACATTGGGGCTTCTTCTCAGTGTCTCCGATATAGGGTTTCACTGTCCCGGGAAACTCTCTGCTAACACCCTGCAGAGCGCTGTGCCCAATATACAGAAACGTCTTGCGGTATCCCCTACAGGGAAAGTGCCAGGAGGGAAAAGTGAGGATTATGTTTAGACTTTCTCGGAACTGCTTCAAATCAACTAGATATCTTTGTGCTGTAAATCTCCCAACAGCCAAATGTAAAAGCAGCAAACATCTCGCTGTATGTCCCACATCCAAAGTGCCAAGAGAGTAATGTAGAGCTTGCTCTCCCTGTCTTTGAGTACTGTTTGCACTGTCCCGATTACCTCTTTGCTAACATTCTCTTCAGAGCTGCAGTGAAACCAGGAACCACGTGGAGAAGGCACCCACACTGAAAGTGCCTGGAGGGAACATTGGGGCTTCTTCTCAGTGTCTCCGATATAGGGTTTCACTGTCCCGGGAAACTCTCTGCTAACACCCTGCAGAGCGCTGTGCCCAATATACAGAAACGTCTTGCGGTATCCCCTACAGGGAAAGTGCCAGGAGGGAAAAGTGAGGATTATGCTTAGACTTTCTCGGAACTGCTTCAAATCAACTAGATATCTTTGTGCTGTAAATCTCCCAACAGCCAAATGTAAAAGCAGCAAACATCTCGCTGTATGTCCCACATCCAAAGTGCCAAGAGAGTAATGTAGAGCTTGCTCTCCCTGTCTTTGAGTACTGTTTGCACTGTCCCGATTACCTCTTTGCTAACATTCTCTTCAGAGCTGCAGTGAAACCAGGAACCACGTGGAGAAGGCACCCACACTGAAAGTGCCTGGAGGGAACATTGGGGCTTCTTCCCAGTGTCTCTGACATAGGGTTTCACTGTCCCGGGAAACTCTCTGCTAACACCCTGCAGAGCGCTGTGCCCAATATACAGAAACGTCTTGCGGTATCCCCTACAGGGAAAGTGCCAGGAGGGAAAAGTGAGGATTATGCTTAGACTTTCTCGGAACTGCTTCAAATCAACTAGATATCTTTGTGCTGTAAATCTCCCAACAGCCAAATGTAAAAGCAGCAAACATCTCGCTGTATGTCCCACATCCAAAGTGCCAAGAGAGAGCTTGCTCTCCCTGTCTTTGAGTACTGTTTGCACTGTCCCGATTACCTCTTTGCTAACATTCTCTTCAGAGCTGCAGTGAAACCAGGAACCACGTGGAGAAGGCACCCACACTGAAAGTGCCTGGAGTGAACATTGGGGCTTCTTCTCAGTGTCTCTGACATAGGGTTTCACTGTCCCGGGAAACTCTCTGCTAACACCCTGCAGAGCGCTGTGCCCAATATACAGAAACGTCTTGCGGTATCCCCTACAGTGAAAGTGCCAGGAGGGAAAAGTGAGGATTATGCTTAGACTTTCTCGGAACTGCTTCAAATCAACTAGATATCTTTGTGCTGTAAATCTCCCAACAGCCAAATGTAAAAGCAACAAATATCTCGCTGTATGTCCCACATCCAAAGTGCCAAGAGAGAGCTTGCTCTCCCTGTCTTTGAGTACTGTTTGCACTGTCCCGATTACCTCTTTGCTAACATTCTCTTCAGAGCTGCAGTGAAACCAGGAACCACGTGGAGAAGGCACCCACACTGAAAGTGCCTGGAGTGAACATTGGGGCTTCTTCTCAGTGTCTCTGACATAGGGTTTCACTGTCCCGGGAAACTCTCTGCTAACACCCTGCAGAGCGCTGTGCCCAATGTACAGAAACGTCTTGCGGTATCCCCTACAGGGAAAGTGCCAGGAGGGAAAAGTGAGGATTATGCTTAGACTTTCTCGGAACTGCTTCAAATCAACTAGATATCTTTGTGCTGTAAATCTCCCAACAGCCAAATGTAAAAGCAGCAAACATCTCGCTGTATGTCCCACATCCAAAGTGCCAAGAGAGAGCTTGCTCTCCCTGTCTTTGAGTACTGTTTGCACTGTCCCGATTACCTCTTTGCTAACATTCTCTTCAGAGCTGCAGTGAAACCAGGAACCACGTGGAGAAGGCACCCACACTGAAAGTGCCTGGAGTGAACATTGGGGCTTCTTCTCAGTGTCTCCGATATAGGGTTTCACTGTCCCGGGAAACTCTCTGCTAACACCCTGCAGAGCGCTGTGCCCAATGTACAGAAACGTCTTGCGGTATCCCCTACAGGGAAAGTGCCAGGAGGGAAAAGTGAGGATTATGCTTAGACTTTCTCGGAACTGCTTCAAATCAACTAGATATCTTTGTGCTGTAAATCTCCCAACAGCCAAATGTAAAAGCAGCAAACATCTCGCTGTATGTCCCACATCCAAAGTGCCAAGAGAGTAATGTAGAGCTTGCTCTCCCTGTCTTTGAGTACTGTTTGCACTGTCCCGATTACCTCTTTGCTAACATTCTCTTCAGAGCTGCAGTGAAACCAGGAACCACGTGGAGAAGGCACCCACACTGAAAGTGCCTGGAGGGAACATTGGGGCTTCTTCTCAGTGTCTCTGACATAGGGTTTCACTGTCCCGGGAAACTCTCTGCTAACACCCTGCAGAGCGCTGTGCCCAATATACAGAAACGTCTTGCGGTATCTCCTACAGGGAAAGTGCCAGCAGGGAAAAGTGAGGATTATGTTTAGACTTTCTCGGAACTGCTTCAAATCAACTAGATATCTTTGTGCTGTAAATCTCCCAACAGCCAAATGTAAAAGCAGCAAACATCTCGCTGTATGTCCCACATCCAAAGTGCCAAGAGAGAGCTTGCTCTCCCTGTCTTTGAGTACTGTTTGCACTGTCCCGATTACCTCTTTGCTAACATTCTCTTCAGAGCTGCAGTGAAACCAGGAACCACGTGGAGAAGGCACCCACACTGAAAGTGCCTGGAGGGAACATTGGGGCTTCTTCTCAGTGTCTCTGACATAGGGTTTCACTGTCCCGGGAAACTCTCTGCTAACACCCTGCAGAGCGCTGTGCCCAAACTACAGAAACGTCTTGCGGTATCCCCTACAGTGAAAGTGCCAGGAGGGAAAAGTGAGGATTATGCTTAGACTTTCTCGGAACTGCTTCAAATCAACTAGATATCTTTGTGCTGTAAATCTCCCAACAGCCAAATGTAAAAGCAGCAAACATCTCACTGTATGTCCCACATCCACAGTGCCAAGAGAGAGCTTGCTCTCCCTGTCTTTGAGTACTGTTTGCACTGTCCCGATTACCTCTTTGCTAACATTCTCTTCAGAGCTGCAGTGAAACCAGGAACCACGTGGAGAAGGCACCCACACTGAAAGTGCCTGGAGGGAACATTGGGGCTTCTTCTCAGTGTCTCCGATATAGGGTTTCACTGTCCCGGGAAACTCTCTGCTAACACCCTGCAGAGCGCTGTGCCCAATGTACAGAAACGTCTTGCGGTATCCCCTACAGGGAAAGTGCCAGGAGGGAAAAGTGAGGATTATGCTTAGACTTTCTCGGAACTGCTTCAAATCAACTAGATATCTTTGTGCTGTAAATCTCCCAACAGCCAAATGTAAAAGCAGCAAACATCTCGCTGTATGTCCCACATCCAAAGTGCCAAGAGAGAGCTTGCTCTCCCTGTCTTTGAGTACTGTTTGCACTGTCCCGATTACCTCTTTGCTAACATTCTCTTCAGAGCTGCAGTGAAACCAGGAACCACGTGGAGAAGGCACCCACACTGAAAGTGCCTGGAGTGAACATTGGGGCTTCTTCTCAGTGTCTCCGATATAGGGTTTCACTGTCCCGGGAAACTCTCTGCTAACACCCTGCAGAGCGCTGTGCCCAATGTACAGAAACGTCTTGCGGTATCCCCTACAGGGAAAGTGCCAGGAGGGAAAAGTGAGGATTATGCTTAGACTTTCTCGGAACTGCTTCAAATCAACTAGATATCTTTGTGCTGTAAATCTCCCAACAGCCAAATGTAAAAGCAGCAAACATCTCGCTGTATGTCCCACATCCAAAGTGCCAAGAGAGTAATGTAGAGCTTGCTCTCCCTGTCTTTGAGTACTGTTTGCACTGTCCCGATTACCTCTTTGCTAACATTCTCTTCAGAGCTGCAGTGAAACCAGGAACCACGTGGAGAAGGCACCCACACTGAAAGTGCCTGGAGGGAACATTGGGGCTTCTTCTCAGTGTCTCTGACATAGGGTTTCACTGTCCCGGGAAACTCTCTGCTAACACCCTGCAGAGCGCTGTGCCCAATATACAGAAACGTCTTGCGGTATCTCCTACAGGGAAAGTGCCAGCAGGGAAAAGTGAGGATTATGTTTAGACTTTCTCGGAACTGCTTCAAATCAACTAGATATCTTTGTGCTGTAAATCTCCCAACAGCCAAATGTAAAAGCAGCAAACATCTCGCTGTATGTCCCACATCCAAAGTGCCAAGAGAGAGCTTGCTCTCCCTGTCTTTGAGTACTGTTTGCACTGTCCCGATTACCTCTTTGCTAACATTCTCTTCAGAGCTGCAGTGAAACCAGGAACCACGTGGAGAAGGCACCCACACTGAAAGTGCCTGGAGGGAACATTGGGGCTTCTTCTCAGTGTCTCTGACATAGGGTTTCACTGTCCCGGGAAACTCTCTGCTAACACCCTGCAGAGCGCTGTGCCCAATATACAGAAACGTCTTGCGGTATCCCCTACAGTGAAAGTGCCAGGAGGGAAAAGTGAGGATTATGCTTAGACTTTCTCGGAACTGCTTCAAATCAACTAGATATCTTTGTGCTGTAAATCTCCCAACAGCCAAATGTAAAAGCAGCAAACATCTCACTGTATGTCCCACATCCAAAGTGCCAAGAGAGAGCTTGCTCTCCCTGTCTTTGAGTACTGTTTGCACTGTCCCGATTACCTCTTTGCTAACATTCTCTTCAGAGCTGCAGTGAAACCAGGAACCACGTGGAGAAGGCACCCACACTGAAAGTGCCTGGAGGGAACATTGGGGCTTCTTCTCAGTGTCTCTGATATAGGGTTTCACTGTCCTGGGAAACTCTCTGCTAACACCCTGCAGAGCGCTGTGCCCAATATACAGAAACGTCTTGCGGTATCCCCTACAGTGAAAGTGCCAGGAGGGAAAAGTGAGGATTATGCTTAGACTTTCTCGGAACTGCTTCAAATCAACTAGATATCTTTGTGCTGTAAATCTCCCAACAGCCAAATGTAAAAGCAGCAAACATCTCGCTGTATGTCCCACATCCAAAGTGCCGAGAGAGTAATGTAGAGCTTGCTCTCCCTGTCTTTGAGTACTGTTTGCACTGTCCCGATTACCTCTTTGCTAACATTCTCTTCAGAGCTGCAGTGAAACCAGGAACCACGTGGAGAAGGCACCCACACTGAAAGTGCCTGGAGGGAACATTGGGGCATCTTCTCAGTGTCTCTGATATAGGGTTTCACTGTCCCGGGAAACTCTCTGCTAACACCCTGCAGAGCGCTGTGCCCAATATACAGAAACGTCTTGCGATATCTCCTACAGGGAAAGTGCCAGGAGGGAAAAGTGAGGATTATGCTTAGACTTTCTCGGAACTGCTTCAAATCAACTAGATATCTTTGTGCTGTAAATCTCCCAACAGCCAAATGTAAAAGCAGCAAACATCTCGCTGTATGTCCCACATCCAAAGTGCCAAGAGAGAGCTTGCTCTCCCTGTCTTTGAGTACTGTTTGCACTGTCCCGATTACCTCTTTGCTAACATTCTCTTCAGAGCTGCAGTGAAACCAGGAACCACGTGGAGAAGGCACCCACACTGAAAGTGCCTGGAGGGAACATTGGGGCTTCTTCTCAGTGTCTCTGACATAGGGTTTCACTGTCCCGGGAAACTCTCTGCTAACACCCTGCAGAGCGCTGTGCCCAATATACAGAAACGTCTTGCGGTATCCCCTACAGGGAAAGTGCCAGGAGGGAAAAGTGAGGATTATGTTTAGACTTTCTCGGAACTGCTTCAAATCAACTAGATATCTTTGTGCTGTAAATCTCCCAACAGCCAAATGTAAAAGCAGCAAACATCTCGCTGTATGTCCCACATCCAAAGTGCCAAGAGAGTAATGTAGAGCTTGCTCTCCCTGTCTTTGAGTACTGTTTGCACTGTCCCGATTACCTCTTTGCTAACATTCTCTTCAGAGCTGCAGTGAAACCAGGAACCACGTGGAGAAGGCACCCACACTGAAAGTGCCTGGAGGGAACATTGGGGCTTCTTCTCAGTGTCTCCGATATAGGGTTTCACTGTCCCGGGAAACTCTCTGCTAACACCCTGCAGAGCGCTGTGCCCAATATACAGAAACATCTTGCGGTATCCCCTACAGGGAAAGTGCCAGGAGGGAAAAGTGAGGATTATGCTTAGACTTTCTCGGAACTGCTTCAAATCAACTAGATATCTTTGTGCTGTAAATCTCCCAACAGCCAAATGTAAAAGCAGCAAACATCTCGCTGTATGTCCCACATCCAAAGTGCCAAGAGAGAGCTTGCTCTCCCTGTCTTTGAGTACTGTTTGCACTGTCCCGATTACCTCTTTGCTAACATTCTCTTCAGAGCTGCAGTGAAACCAGGAACCACGTGGAGAAGGCACCCACACTGAAAGTGCCTGGAGTGAACATTGGGGCTTCTTCTCAGTGTCTCCGATATAGGGTTTCACTGTCCCGGGAAACTCTCTGCTAACACCCTGCAGAGCGCTGTGCCCAATGTACAGAAACGTCTTGCGGTATCCCCTACAGGGAAAGTGCCAGGAGGGAAAAGTGAGGATTATGCTTAGACTTTCTCGGAACTGCTTCAAATCAACTAGATATCTTTGTGCTGTAAATCTCCCAACAGCCAAATGTAAAAGCAGCAAACATCTCGCTGTATGTCCCACATCCAAAGTGCCGAGAGAGTAATGTAGAGCTTGCTCTCCCTGTCTTTGAGTACTGTTTGCACTGTCCCGATTACCTCTTTGCTAACATTCTCTTCAGAGCTGCAGTGAAACCAGGAACCACGTGGAGAAGGCACCCACACTGAAAGTGCCTGGAGGGAACATTGGGGCTTCTTCTCAGTGTCTCTGACATAGGGTTTCACTGTCCCGGGAAACTCTCTGCTAACACCCTGCAGAGCGCTGTGCCCAATATACAGAAACGTCTTGCGGTATCTCCTACAGGGAAAGTGCCAGCAGGGAAAAGTGAGGATTATGTTTAGACTTTCTCGGAACTGCTTCAAATCAACTAGATATCTTTGTGCTGTAAATCTCCCAACAGCCAAATGTAAAAGCAGCAAACATCTCGCTGTATGTCCCACATCCAAAGTGCCAAGAGAGAGCTTGCTCTCCCTGTCTTTGAGTACTGTTTGCACTGTCCCGATTACCTCTTTGCTAACATTCTCTTCAGAGCTGCAGTGAAACCAGGAACCACGTGGAGAAGGCACCCACACTGAAAGTGCCTGGAGGGAACATTGGGGCTTCTTCTCAGTGTCTCTGACATAGGGTTTCACTGTCCCGGGAAACTCTCTGCTAACACCCTGCAGAGCGCTGTGCCCAATATACAGAAACGTCTTGCGATATCCCCTACAGTGAAAGTGCCAGCAGGGAAAAGTGAGGATTATGTTTAGACTTTCTCGGAACTGCTTCAAATCAACTAGATATCTTTGTGCTGTAAATCTCCCAACAGCCAAATGTAAAAGCAGCAAACATCTCGCTGTATGTCCCACATCCAAAGTGCCAAGAGAGAGCTTGCTCTCCCTGTCTTTGAGTACTGTTTGCACTGTCCCGATTACCTCTTTGCTAACATTCTCTTCAGAGCTGCAGTGAAACCAGGAACCACGTGGAGAAGGCACCCACACTGAAAGTGCCTGGAGGGAACATTGGGGCTTCTTCTCAGTGTCTCTGACATAGGGTTTCACTGTCCCGGGAAACTCTCTGCTAACACCCTGCAGAGCGCTGTGCCCAATATACAGAAACGTCTTGCGGTATCCCCTACAGTGAAAGTGCCAGGAGGGAAAAGTGAGGATTATGCTTAGACTTTCTCGGAACTGCTTCAAATCAACTAGATATCTTTGTGCTGTAAATCTCCCAACAGCCAAATGTAAAAGCAGCAAACATCTCGCTGTATGTCCCACATCCAAAGTGCCAAGAGAGAGCTTGCTCTCCCTGTCTTTGAGTACTGTTTGCACTGTCCCGATTACCTCTTTGCTAACATTCTCTTCAGAGCTGCAGTGAAACCAGGAACCACGTGGAGAAGGCACCCACACTGAAAGTGCCTGGAGGGAACATTGGGGCTTCTTCTCAGTGTCTCTGACATAGGGTTTCACTGTCCCGGGAAACTCTCTGCTAACACCCTGCAGAGCGCTGTGCCCAATATACAGAAACGTCTTGCGGTATCCCCTACAGGGAAAGTGCCAGGAGGGAAAAGTGAGGATTATGTTTAGACTTTCTCGGAACTGCTTCAAATCAACTAGATATCTTTGTGCTGTAAATCTCCCAACAGCCAAATGTAAAAGCAGCAAACATCTCGCTGTATGTCCCACATCCAAAGTGCCAAGAGAGAGCTTGCTCTCCCTGTCTTTGAGTACTGTTTGCACTGTCCCGATTACCTCTTTGCTAACATTCTCTTCAGAGCTGCAGTGAAACCAGGAACCACGTGGAGAAGGCACCCACACTGAAAGTGCCTGGAGTGAACATTGGGGCTTCTTCTCAGTGTCTCCGATATAGGGTTTCACTGTCCCGGGAAACTCTCTGCTAACACCCTGCAGAGCGCTGTGCCCAATGTACAGAAACGTCTTGCGGTATCCCCTACAGGGAAAGTGCCAGGAGGGAAAAGTGAGGATTATGCTTAGACTTTCTCGGAACTGCTTCAAATCAACTAGATATCTTTGTGCTGTAAATCTCCCAACAGCCAAATGTAAAAGCAGCAAACATCTCGCTGTATGTCCCACATCCAAAGTGCCAAGAGAGTAATGTAGAGCTTGCTCTCCCTGTCTTTGAGTACTGTTTGCACTGTCCCGATTACCTCTTTGCTAACATTCTCTTCAGAGCTGCAGTGAAACCAGGAACCACGTGGAGAAGGCACCCACACTGAAAGTGCCTGGAGGGAACATTGGGGCTTCTTCTCAGTGTCTCTGACATAGGGTTTCACTGTCCCGGGAAACTCTCTGCTAACACCCTGCAGAGCGCTGTGCCCAATATACAGAAACGTCTTGCGGTATCTCCTACAGGGAAAGTGCCAGGAGGGAAAAGTGAGGATTATGTTTAGACTTTCTCGGAACTGCTTCAAATCAACTAGATATCTTTGTGCTGTAAATCTCCCAACAGCCAAATGTAAAAGCAGCAAACATCTCGCTGTATGTCCCACATCCAAAGTGCCAAGAGAGAGCTTGCTCTCCCTGTCTTTGAGTACTGTTTGCACTGTCCCGATTACCTCTTTGCTAACATTCTCTTCAGAGCTGCAGTGAAACCAGGAACCACGTGGAGAAGGCACCCACACTGAAAGTGCCTGGAGGGAACATTGGGGCTTCTTCTCAGTGTCTCTGACATAGGGTTTCACTGTCCCGGGAAACTCTCTGCTAACACCCTGCAGAGCGCTGTGCCCAATATACAGAAACGTCTTGCGGTATCCCCTACAGTGAAAGTGCCAGGAGGGAAAAGTGAGGATTATGCTTAGACTTTCTCGGAACTGCTTCAAATCAACTAGATATCTTTGTGCTGTAAATCTCCCAACAGCCAAATGTAAAAGCAGCAAACATCTCGCTGTATGTCCCACATCCAAAGTGCCAAGAGAGAGCTTGCTCTCCCTGTCTTTGAGTACTGTTTGCACTGTCCCGATTACCTCTTTGCTAACATTCTCTTCAGAGCTGCAGTGAAACCAGGAACCACGTGGAGAAGGCACCCACACTGAAAGTGCCTGGAGGGAACATTGGGGCTTCTTCTCAGTGTCTCTGACATAGGGTTTCACTGTCCCGGGAAACTCTCTGCTAACACCCTGCAGAGCGCTGTGCCCAATATACAGAAACGTCTTGCGGTATCCCCTACAGGGAAAGTGCCAGGAGGGAAAAGTGAGGATTATGTTTAGACTTTCTCGGAACTGCTTCAAATCAACTAGATATCTTTGTGCTGTAAATCTCCCAACAGCCAAATGTAAAAGCAGCAAACATCTCGCTGTATGTCCCACATCCAAAGTGCCAAGAGAGTAATGTAGAGCTTGCTCTCCCTGTCTTTGAGTACTGTTTGCACTGTCCCGATTACCTCTTTGCTAACATTCTCTTCAGAGCTGCAGTGAAACCAGGAACCACGTGGAGAAGGCACCCACACTGAAAGTGCCTGGAGTGAACATTGGGGCTTCTTCTCAGTGTCTCCGATATAGGGTTTCACTGTCCCGGGAAACTCTCTGCTAACACCCTGCAGAGCGCTGTGCCCAATGTACAGAAACGTCTTGCGGTATCCCCTACAGGGAAAGTGCCAGGAGGGAAAAGTGAGGATTATGCTTAGACTTTCTCGGAACTGCTTCAAATCAACTAGATATCTTTGTGCTGTAAATCTCCCAACAGCCAAATGTAAAAGCAGCAAACATCTCGCTGTATGTCCCACATCCAAAGTGCCAAGAGAGTAATGTAGAGCTTGCTCTCCCTGTCTTTGAGTACTGTTTGCACTGTCCCGATTACCTCTTTGCTAACATTCTCTTCAGAGCTGCAGTGAAACCAGGAACCACGTGGAGAAGGCACCCACACTGAAAGTGCCTGGAGGGAACATTGGGGCTTCTTCTCAGTGTCTCTGACATAGGGTTTCACTGTCCCGGGAAACTCTCTGCTAACACCCTGCAGAGCGCTGTGCCCAATATACAGAAACGTCTTGCGGTATCCCCTACAGTGAAAGTGCCAGGAGGGAAAAGTGAGGATTATGCTTAGACTTTCTCGGAACTGCTTCAAATCAACTAGATATCTTTGTGCTGTAAATCTCCCAACAGCCAAATGTAAAAGCAGCAAACATCTCACTGTATGTCCCACATCCAAAGTGCCAAGAGAGAGCTTGCTCTCCCTGTCTTTGAGTACTGTTTGCACTGTCCCGATTACCTCTTTGCTAACATTCTCTTCAGAGCTGCAGTGAAACCAGGAACCACGTGGAGAAGGCACCCACACTGAAAGTGCCTGGAGGGAACATTGGGGCATCTTCTCAGTGTCTCTGATATAGGGTTTCACTGTCCCGGGAAACTCTCTGCTAACACCCTGCAGAGCGCTGTGCCCAATATACAGAAACGTCTTGCGATATCTCCTACAGGGAAAGTGCCAGGAGGGAAAAGTGAGGATTATGCTTAGACTTTCTCGGAACTGCTTCAAATCAACTAGATATCTTTGTGCTGTAAATCTCCCAACAGCCAAATGTAAAAGCAGCAAACATCTCGCTGTATGTCCCACATCCAAAGTGCCAAGAGAGAGCTTGCTCTCCCTGTCTTTGAGTACTGTTTGCACTGTCCCGATTACCTCTTTGCTAACATTCTCTTCAGAGCTGCAGTGAAACCAGGAACCACGTGGAGAAGGCACCCACACTGAAAGTGCCTGGAGTGAACATTGGGGCTTCTTCTCAGTGTCTCCGATATAGGGTTTCACTGTCCCGGGAAACTCTCTGCTAACACCCTGCAGAGCGCTGTGCCCAATATACAGAAACGTCTTGCGGTATCCCCTACAGGGAAAGTGCCAGGAGGGAAAAGTGAGGATTATGTTTAGACTTTCTCGGAACTGCTTCAAATCAACTAGATATCTTTGTGCTGTAAATCTCCCAACAGCCAAATGTAAAAGCAGCAAACATCTCGCTGTATGTCCCACATCCAAAGTGCCAAGAGAGTAATGTAGAGCTTGCTCTCCCTGTCTTTGAGTACTGTTTGCACTGTCCCGATTACCTCTTTGCTAACATTCTCTTCAGAGCTGCAGTGAAACCAGGAACCACGTGGAGAAGGCACCCACACTGAAAGTGCCTGGAGGGAACATTGGGGCTTCTTCTCAGTGTCTCCGATATAGGGTTTCACTGTCCCGGGAAACTCTCTGCTAACACCCTGCAGAGCGCTGTGCCCAATATACAGAAACGTCTTGCGGTATCCCCTACAGGGAAAGTGCCAGGAGGGAAAAGTGAGGATTATGCTTAGACTTTCTCGGAACTGCTTCAAATCAACTAGATATCTTTGTGCTGTAAATCTCCCAACAGCCAAATGTAAAAGCAGCAAACATCTCGCTGTATGTCCCACATCCAAAGTGCCAAGAGAGTAATGTAGAGCTTGCTCTCCCTGTCTTTGAGTACTGTTTGCACTGTCCCGATTACCTCTTTGCTAACATTCTCTTCAGAGCTGCAGTGAAACCAGGAACCACGTGGAGAAGGCACCCACACTGAAAGTGCCTGGAGGGAACATTGGGGCTTCTTCTCAGTGTCTCTGACATAGGGTTTCACTGTCCCGGGAAACTCTCTGCTAACACCCTGCAGAGCGCTGTGCCCAATATACAGAAACGTCTTGCGGTATCTCCTACAGGGAAAGTGCCAGGAGGGAAAAGTGAGGATTATGTTTAGACTTTCTCGGAACTGCTTCAAATCAACTAGATATCTTTGTGCTGTAAATCTCCCAACAGCCAAATGTAAAAGCAGCAAACATCTCGCTGTATGTCCCACATCCAAAGTGCCAAGAGAGAGCTTGCTCTCCCTGTCTTTGAGTACTGTTTGCACTGTCCCGATTACCTCTTTGCTAACATTCTCTTCAGAGCTGCAGTGAAACCAGGAACCACGTGGAGAAGGCACCCACACTGAAAGTGCCTGGAGTGAACATTGGGGCTTCTTCTCAGTGTCTCTGACATAGGGTTTCACTGTCCCGGGAAACTCTCTGCTAACACCCTGCAGAGCGCTGTGCCCAATATACAGAAACGTCTTGCGGTATCCCCTACAGTGAAAGTGCCAGGAGGGAAAAGTGAGGATTATGCTTAGACTTTCTCGGAACTGCTTCAAATCAACTAGATATCTTTGTGCTGTAAATCTCCCAACAGCCAAATGTAAAAGCAACAAATATCTCGCTGTATGTCCCACATCCAAAGTGCCAAGAGAGAGCTTGCTCTCCCTGTCTTTGAGTACTGTTTGCACTGTCCCGATTACCTCTTTGCTAACATTCTCTTCAGAGCTGCAGTGAAACCAGGAACCACGTGGAGAAGGCACCCACACTGAAAGTGCCTGGAGTGAACATTGGGGCTTCTTCTCAGTGTCTCCGATATAGGGTTTCACTGTCCCGGGAAACTCTCTGCTAACACCCTGCAGAGCGCTGTGCCCAATGTACAGAAACGTCTTGCGGTATCCCCTACAGGGAAAGTGCCAGGAGGGAAAAGTGAGGATTATGCTTAGACTTTCTCGGAACTGCTTCAAATCAACTAGATATCTTTGTGCTGTAAATCTCCCAACAGCCAAATGTAAAAGCAGCAAACATCTCGCTGTATGTCCCACATCCAAAGTGCCAAGAGAGAGCTTGCTCTCCCTGTCTTTGAGTACTGTTTGCACTGTCCCGATTACCTCTTTGCTAACATTCTCTTCAGAGCTGCAGTGAAACCAGGAACCACGTGGAGAAGGCACCCACACTGAAAGTGCCTGGAGTGAACATTGGGGCTTCTTCTCAGTGTCTCCGATATAGGGTTTCACTGTCCCGGGAAACTCTCTGCTAACACCCTGCAGAGCGCTGTGCCCAATGTACAGAAACGTCTTGCGGTATCCCCTACAGGGAAAGTGCCAGGAGGGAAAAGTGAGGATTATGCTTAGACTTTCTCGGAACTGCTTCAAATCAACTAGATATCTTTGTGCTGTAAATCTCCCAACAGCCAAATGTAAAAGCAGCAAACATCTCGCTGTATGTCCCACATCCAAAGTGCCAAGAGAGTAATGTAGAGCTTGCTCTCCCTGTCTTTGAGTACTGTTTGCACTGTCCCGATTACCTCTTTGCTAACATTCTCTTCAGAGCTGCAGTGAAACCAGGAACCACGTGGAGAAGGCACCCACACTGAAAGTGCCTGGAGGGAACATTGGGGCTTCTTCTCAGTGTCTCTGACATAGGGTTTCACTGTCCCGGGAAACTCTCTGCTAACACCCTGCAGAGCGCTGTGCCCAATATACAGAAACGTCTTGCGGTATCTCCTACAGGGAAAGTGCCAGCAGGGAAAAGTGAGGATTATGTTTAGACTTTCTCGGAACTGCTTCAAATCAACTAGATATCTTTGTGCTGTAAATCTCCCAACAGCCAAATGTAAAAGCAGCAAACATCTCGCTGTATGTCCCACATCCAAAGTGCCAAGAGAGAGCTTGCTCTCCCTGTCTTTGAGTACTGTTTGCACTGTCCCGATTACCTCTTTGCTAACATTCTCTTCAGAGCTGCAGTGAAACCAGGAACCACGTGGAGAAGGCACCCACACTGAAAGTGCCTGGAGGGAACATTGGGGCTTCTTCTCAGTGTCTCTGACATAGGGTTTCACTGTCCCGGGAAACTCTCTGCTAACACCCTGCAGAGCGCTGTGCCCAAACTACAGAAACGTCTTGCGGTATCCCCTACAGTGAAAGTGCCAGGAGGGAAAAGTGAGGATTATGCTTAGACTTTCTCGGAACTGCTTCAAATCAACTAGATATCTTTGTGCTGTAAATCTCCCAACAGCCAAATGTAAAAGCAGCAAACATCTCACTGTATGTCCCACATCCACAGTGCCAAGAGAGAGCTTGCTCTCCCTGTCTTTGAGTACTGTTTGCACTGTCCCGATTACCTCTTTGCTAACATTCTCTTCAGAGCTGCAGTGAAACCAGGAACCACGTGGAGAAGGCACCCACACTGAAAGTGCCTGGAGGGAACATTGGGGCTTCTTCTCAGTGTCTCCGATATAGGGTTTCACTGTCCCGGGAAACTCTCTGCTAACACCCTGCAGAGCGCTGTGCCCAATGTACAGAAACGTCTTGCGGTATCCCCTACAGGGAAAGTGCCAGGAGGGAAAAGTGAGGATTATGCTTAGACTTTCTCGGAACTGCTTCAAATCAACTAGATATCTTTGTGCTGTAAATCTCCCAACAGCCAAATGTAAAAGCAGCAAACATCTCGCTGTATGTCCCACATCCAAAGTGCCAAGAGAGAGCTTGCTCTCCCTGTCTTTGAGTACTGTTTGCACTGTCCCGATTACCTCTTTGCTAACATTCTCTTCAGAGCTGCAGTGAAACCAGGAACCACGTGGAGAAGGCACCCACACTGAAAGTGCCTGGAGTGAACATTGGGGCTTCTTCTCAGTGTCTCCGATATAGGGTTTCACTGTCCCGGGAAACTCTCTGCTAACACCCTGCAGAGCGCTGTGCCCAATGTACAGAAACGTCTTGCGGTATCCCCTACAGGGAAAGTGCCAGGAGGGAAAAGTGAGGATTATGCTTAGACTTTCTCGGAACTGCTTCAAATCAACTAGATATCTTTGTGCTGTAAATCTCCCAACAGCCAAATGTAAAAGCAGCAAACATCTCGCTGTATGTCCCACATCCAAAGTGCCAAGAGAGTAATGTAGAGCTTGCTCTCCCTGTCTTTGAGTACTGTTTGCACTGTCCCGATTACCTCTTTGCTAACATTCTCTTCAGAGCTGCAGTGAAACCAGGAACCACGTGGAGAAGGCACCCACACTGAAAGTGCCTGGAGGGAACATTGGGGCTTCTTCTCAGTGTCTCTGACATAGGGTTTCACTGTCCCGGGAAACTCTCTGCTAACACCCTGCAGAGCGCTGTGCCCAATATACAGAAACGTCTTGCGGTATCTCCTACAGGGAAAGTGCCAGCAGGGAAAAGTGAGGATTATGTTTAGACTTTCTCGGAACTGCTTCAAATCAACTAGATATCTTTGTGCTGTAAATCTCCCAACAGCCAAATGTAAAAGCAGCAAACATCTCGCTGTATGTCCCACATCCAAAGTGCCAAGAGAGAGCTTGCTCTCCCTGTCTTTGAGTACTGTTTGCACTGTCCCGATTACCTCTTTGCTAACATTCTCTTCAGAGCTGCAGTGAAACCAGGAACCACGTGGAGAAGGCACCCACACTGAAAGTGCCTGGAGGGAACATTGGGGCTTCTTCTCAGTGTCTCTGACATAGGGTTTCACTGTCCCGGGAAACTCTCTGCTAACACCCTGCAGAGCGCTGTGCCCAATATACAGAAACGTCTTGCGGTATCCCCTACAGTGAAAGTGCCAGGAGGGAAAAGTGAGGATTATGCTTAGACTTTCTCGGAACTGCTTCAAATCAACTAGATATCTTTGTGCTGTAAATCTCCCAACAGCCAAATGTAAAAGCAGCAAACATCTCACTGTATGTCCCACATCCAAAGTGCCAAGAGAGAGCTTGCTCTCCCTGTCTTTGAGTACTGTTTGCACTGTCCCGATTACCTCTTTGCTAACATTCTCTTCAGAGCTGCAGTGAAACCAGGAACCACGTGGAGAAGGCACCCACACTGAAAGTGCCTGGAGGGAACATTGGGGCTTCTTCTCAGTGTCTCTGATATAGGGTTTCACTGTCCTGGGAAACTCTCTGCTAACACCCTGCAGAGCGCTGTGCCCAATATACAGAAACGTCTTGCGGTATCCCCTACAGTGAAAGTGCCAGGAGGGAAAAGTGAGGATTATGCTTAGACTTTCTCGGAACTGCTTCAAATCAACTAGATATCTTTGTGCTGTAAATCTCCCAACAGCCAAATGTAAAAGCAGCAAACATCTCGCTGTATGTCCCACATCCAAAGTGCCGAGAGAGTAATGTAGAGCTTGCTCTCCCTGTCTTTGAGTACTGTTTGCACTGTCCCGATTACCTCTTTGCTAACATTCTCTTCAGAGCTGCAGTGAAACCAGGAACCACGTGGAGAAGGCACCCACACTGAAAGTGCCTGGAGGGAACATTGGGGCATCTTCTCAGTGTCTCTGATATAGGGTTTCACTGTCCCGGGAAACTCTCTGCTAACACCCTGCAGAGCGCTGTGCCCAATATACAGAAACGTCTTGCGATATCTCCTACAGGGAAAGTGCCAGGAGGGAAAAGTGAGGATTATGCTTAGACTTTCTCGGAACTGCTTCAAATCAACTAGATATCTTTGTGCTGTAAATCTCCCAACAGCCAAATGTAAAAGCAGCAAACATCTCGCTGTATGTCCCACATCCAAAGTGCCAAGAGAGAGCTTGCTCTCCCTGTCTTTGAGTACTGTTTGCACTGTCCCGATTACCTCTTTGCTAACATTCTCTTCAGAGCTGCAGTGAAACCAGGAACCACGTGGAGAAGGCACCCACACTGAAAGTGCCTGGAGGGAACATTGGGGCTTCTTCTCAGTGTCTCTGACATAGGGTTTCACTGTCCCGGGAAACTCTCTGCTAACACCCTGCAGAGCGCTGTGCCCAATATACAGAAACGTCTTGCGGTATCCCCTACAGGGAAAGTGCCAGGAGGGAAAAGTGAGGATTATGTTTAGACTTTCTCGGAACTGCTTCAAATCAACTAGATATCTTTGTGCTGTAAATCTCCCAACAGCCAAATGTAAAAGCAGCAAACATCTCGCTGTATGTCCCACATCCAAAGTGCCAAGAGAGTAATGTAGAGCTTGCTCTCCCTGTCTTTGAGTACTGTTTGCACTGTCCCGATTACCTCTTTGCTAACATTCTCTTCAGAGCTGCAGTGAAACCAGGAACCACGTGGAGAAGGCACCCACACTGAAAGTGCCTGGAGGGAACATTGGGGCTTCTTCTCAGTGTCTCCGATATAGGGTTTCACTGTCCCGGGAAACTCTCTGCTAACACCCTGCAGAGCGCTGTGCCCAATATACAGAAACATCTTGCGGTATCCCCTACAGGGAAAGTGCCAGGAGGGAAAAGTGAGGATTATGCTTAGACTTTCTCGGAACTGCTTCAAATCAACTAGATATCTTTGTGCTGTAAATCTCCCAACAGCCAAATGTAAAAGCAGCAAACATCTCGCTGTATGTCCCACATCCAAAGTGCCAAGAGAGAGCTTGCTCTCCCTGTCTTTGAGTACTGTTTGCACTGTCCCGATTACCTCTTTGCTAACATTCTCTTCAGAGCTGCAGTGAAACCAGGAACCACGTGGAGAAGGCACCCACACTGAAAGTGCCTGGAGTGAACATTGGGGCTTCTTCTCAGTGTCTCCGATATAGGGTTTCACTGTCCCGGGAAACTCTCTGCTAACACCCTGCAGAGCGCTGTGCCCAATGTACAGAAACGTCTTGCGGTATCCCCTACAGGGAAAGTGCCAGGAGGGAAAAGTGAGGATTATGCTTAGACTTTCTCGGAACTGCTTCAAATCAACTAGATATCTTTGTGCTGTAAATCTCCCAACAGCCAAATGTAAAAGCAGCAAACATCTCGCTGTATGTCCCACATCCAAAGTGCCGAGAGAGTAATGTAGAGCTTGCTCTCCCTGTCTTTGAGTACTGTTTGCACTGTCCCGATTACCTCTTTGCTAACATTCTCTTCAGAGCTGCAGTGAAACCAGGAACCACGTGGAGAAGGCACCCACACTGAAAGTGCCTGGAGGGAACATTGGGGCTTCTTCTCAGTGTCTCTGACATAGGGTTTCACTGTCCCGGGAAACTCTCTGCTAACACCCTGCAGAGCGCTGTGCCCAATATACAGAAACGTCTTGCGGTATCTCCTACAGGGAAAGTGCCAGCAGGGAAAAGTGAGGATTATGTTTAGACTTTCTCGGAACTGCTTCAAATCAACTAGATATCTTTGTGCTGTAAATCTCCCAACAGCCAAATGTAAAAGCAGCAAACATCTCGCTGTATGTCCCACATCCAAAGTGCCAAGAGAGAGCTTGCTCTCCCTGTCTTTGAGTACTGTTTGCACTGTCCCGATTACCTCTTTGCTAACATTCTCTTCAGAGCTGCAGTGAAACCAGGAACCACGTGGAGAAGGCACCCACACTGAAAGTGCCTGGAGGGAACATTGGGGCTTCTTCTCAGTGTCTCTGACATAGGGTTTCACTGTCCCGGGAAACTCTCTGCTAACACCCTGCAGAGCGCTGTGCCCAATATACAGAAACGTCTTGCGATATCCCCTACAGTGAAAGTGCCAGCAGGGAAAAGTGAGGATTATGTTTAGACTTTCTCGGAACTGCTTCAAATCAACTAGATATCTTTGTGCTGTAAATCTCCCAACAGCCAAATGTAAAAGCAGCAAACATCTCGCTGTATGTCCCACATCCAAAGTGCCAAGAGAGAGCTTGCTCTCCCTGTCTTTGAGTACTGTTTGCACTGTCCCGATTACCTCTTTGCTAACATTCTCTTCAGAGCTGCAGTGAAACCAGGAACCACGTGGAGAAGGCACCCACACTGAAAGTGCCTGGAGGGAACATTGGGGCTTCTTCTCAGTGTCTCTGACATAGGGTTTCACTGTCCCGGGAAACTCTCTGCTAACACCCTGCAGAGCGCTGTGCCCAATATACAGAAACGTCTTGCGGTATCCCCTACAGTGAAAGTGCCAGGAGGGAAAAGTGAGGATTATGCTTAGACTTTCTCGGAACTGCTTCAAATCAACTAGATATCTTTGTGCTGTAAATCTCCCAACAGCCAAATGTAAAAGCAGCAAACATCTCGCTGTATGTCCCACATCCAAAGTGCCAAGAGAGAGCTTGCTCTCCCTGTCTTTGAGTACTGTTTGCACTGTCCCGATTACCTCTTTGCTAACATTCTCTTCAGAGCTGCAGTGAAACCAGGAACCACGTGGAGAAGGCACCCACACTGAAAGTGCCTGGAGGGAACATTGGGGCTTCTTCTCAGTGTCTCTGACATAGGGTTTCACTGTCCCGGGAAACTCTCTGCTAACACCCTGCAGAGCGCTGTGCCCAATATACAGAAACGTCTTGCGGTATCCCCTACAGGGAAAGTGCCAGGAGGGAAAAGTGAGGATTATGTTTAGACTTTCTCGGAACTGCTTCAAATCAACTAGATATCTTTGTGCTGTAAATCTCCCAACAGCCAAATGTAAAAGCAGCAAACATCTCGCTGTATGTCCCACATCCAAAGTGCCAAGAGAGAGCTTGCTCTCCCTGTCTTTGAGTACTGTTTGCACTGTCCCGATTACCTCTTTGCTAACATTCTCTTCAGAGCTGCAGTGAAACCAGGAACCACGTGGAGAAGGCACCCACACTGAAAGTGCCTGGAGTGAACATTGGGGCTTCTTCTCAGTGTCTCCGATATAGGGTTTCACTGTCCCGGGAAACTCTCTGCTAACACCCTGCAGAGCGCTGTGCCCAATGTACAGAAACGTCTTGCGGTATCCCCTACAGGGAAAGTGCCAGGAGGGAAAAGTGAGGATTATGCTTAGACTTTCTCGGAACTGCTTCAAATCAACTAGATATCTTTGTGCTGTAAATCTCCCAACAGCCAAATGTAAAAGCAGCAAACATCTCGCTGTATGTCCCACATCCAAAGTGCCAAGAGAGTAATGTAGAGCTTGCTCTCCCTGTCTTTGAGTACTGTTTGCACTGTCCCGATTACCTCTTTGCTAACATTCTCTTCAGAGCTGCAGTGAAACCAGGAACCACGTGGAGAAGGCACCCACACTGAAAGTGCCTGGAGGGAACATTGGGGCTTCTTCTCAGTGTCTCTGACATAGGGTTTCACTGTCCCGGGAAACTCTCTGCTAACACCCTGCAGAGCGCTGTGCCCAATATACAGAAACGTCTTGCGGTATCTCCTACAGGGAAAGTGCCAGGAGGGAAAAGTGAGGATTATGTTTAGACTTTCTCGGAACTGCTTCAAATCAACTAGATATCTTTGTGCTGTAAATCTCCCAACAGCCAAATGTAAAAGCAGCAAACATCTCGCTGTATGTCCCACATCCAAAGTGCCAAGAGAGAGCTTGCTCTCCCTGTCTTTGAGTACTGTTTGCACTGTCCCGATTACCTCTTTGCTAACATTCTCTTCAGAGCTGCAGTGAAACCAGGAACCACGTGGAGAAGGCACCCACACTGAAAGTGCCTGGAGGGAACATTGGGGCTTCTTCTCAGTGTCTCTGACATAGGGTTTCACTGTCCCGGGAAACTCTCTGCTAACACCCTGCAGAGCGCTGTGCCCAATATACAGAAACGTCTTGCGGTATCCCCTACAGTGAAAGTGCCAGGAGGGAAAAGTGAGGATTATGCTTAGACTTTCTCGGAACTGCTTCAAATCAACTAGATATCTTTGTGCTGTAAATCTCCCAACAGCCAAATGTAAAAGCAGCAAACATCTCGCTGTATGTCCCACATCCAAAGTGCCAAGAGAGAGCTTGCTCTCCCTGTCTTTGAGTACTGTTTGCACTGTCCCGATTACCTCTTTGCTAACATTCTCTTCAGAGCTGCAGTGAAACCAGGAACCACGTGGAGAAGGCACCCACACTGAAAGTGCCTGGAGGGAACATTGGGGCTTCTTCTCAGTGTCTCTGACATAGGGTTTCACTGTCCCGGGAAACTCTCTGCTAACACCCTGCAGAGCGCTGTGCCCAATATACAGAAACGTCTTGCGGTATCCCCTACAGGGAAAGTGCCAGGAGGGAAAAGTGAGGATTATGTTTAGACTTTCTCGGAACTGCTTCAAATCAACTAGATATCTTTGTGCTGTAAATCTCCCAACAGCCAAATGTAAAAGCAGCAAACATCTCGCTGTATGTCCCACATCCAAAGTGCCAAGAGAGTAATGTAGAGCTTGCTCTCCCTGTCTTTGAGTACTGTTTGCACTGTCCCGATTACCTCTTTGCTAACATTCTCTTCAGAGCTGCAGTGAAACCAGGAACCACGTGGAGAAGGCACCCACACTGAAAGTGCCTGGAGGGAACATTGGGGCTTCTTCTCAGTGTCTCCGATATAGGGTTTCACTGTCCCGGGAAACTCTCTGCTAACACCCTGCAGAGCGCTGTGCCCAATATACAGAAACGTCTTGCGGTATCCCCTACAGGGAAAGTGCCAGGAGGGAAAAGTGAGGATTATGCTTAGACTTTCTCGGAACTGCTTCAAATCAACTAGATATCTTTGTGCTGTAAATCTCCCAACAGCCAAATGTAAAAGCAGCAAACATCTCGCTGTATGTCCCACATCCAAAGTGCCAAGAGAGAGCTTGCTCTCCCTGTCTTTGAGTACTGTTTGCACTGTCCCGATTACCTCTTTGCTAACATTCTCTTCAGAGCTGCAGTGAAACCAGGAACCACGTGGAGAAGGCACCCACACTGAAAGTGCCTGGAGGGAACATTGGGGCTTCTTCTCAGTGTCTCTGATATAGGGTTTCACTGTCCTGGGAAACTCTCTGCTAACACCCTGCAGAGCGCTGTGCCCAATATACAGAAACGTCTTGCGGTATCCCCTACAGTGAAAGTGCCAGGAGGGAAAAGTGAGGATTATGCTTAGACTTTCTCGGAACTGCTTCAAATCAACTAGATATCTTTGTGCTGTAAATCTCCCAACAGCCAAATGTAAAAGCAGCAAACATCTCGCTGTATGTCCCACATCCAAAGTGCCGAGAGAGTAATGTAGAGCTTGCTCTCCCTGTCTTTGAGTACTGTTTGCACTGTCCCGATTACCTCTTTGCTAACATTCTCTTCAGAGCTGCAGTGAAACCAGGAACCACGTGGAGAAGGCACCCACACTGAAAGTGCCTGGAGGGAACATTGGGGCATCTTCTCAGTGTCTCTGATATAGGGTTTCACTGTCCCGGGAAACTCTCTGCTAACACCCTGCAGAGCGCTGTGCCCAATATACAGAAACGTCTTGCGATATCTCCTACAGGGAAAGTGCCAGGAGGGAAAAGTGAGGATTATGCTTAGACTTTCTCGGAACTGCTTCAAATCAACTAGATATCTTTGTGCTGTAAATCTCCCAACAGCCAAATGTAAAAGCAGCAAACATCTCGCTGTATGTCCCACATCCAAAGTGCCAAGAGAGAGCTTGCTCTCCCTGTCTTTGAGTACTGTTTGCACTGTCCCGATTACCTCTTTGCTAACATTCTCTTCAGAGCTGCAGTGAAACCAGGAACCACGTGGAGAAGGCACCCACACTGAAAGTGCCTGGAGGGAACATTGGGGCTTCTTCTCAGTGTCTCTGACATAGGGTTTCACTGTCCCGGGAAACTCTCTGCTAACACCCTGCAGAGCGCTGTGCCCAATATACAGAAACGTCTTGCGGTATCCCCTACAGGGAAAGTGCCAGGAGGGAAAAGTGAGGATTATGTTTAGACTTTCTCGGAACTGCTTCAAATCAACTAGATATCTTTGTGCTGTAAATCTCCCAACAGCCAAATGTAAAAGCAGCAAACATCTCGCTGTATGTCCCACATCCAAAGTGCCAAGAGAGTAATGTAGAGCTTGCTCTCCCTGTCTTTGAGTACTGTTTGCACTGTCCCGATTACCTCTTTGCTAACATTCTCTTCAGAGCTGCAGTGAAACCAGGAACCACGTGGAGAAGGCACCCACACTGAAAGTGCCTGGAGGGAACATTGGGGCTTCTTCTCAGTGTCTCCGATATAGGGTTTCACTGTCCCGGGAAACTCTCTGCTAACACCCTGCAGAGCGCTGTGCCCAATATACAGAAACGTCTTGCGGTATCCCCTACAGGGAAAGTGCCAGGAGGGAAAAGTGAGGATTATGTTTAGACTTTCTCGGAACTGCTTCAAATCAACTAGATATCTTTGTGCTGTAAATCTCCCAACAGCCAAATGTAAAAGCAGCAAACATCTCGCTGTATGTCCCACATCCAAAGTGCCGAGAGAGTAATGTAGAGCTTGCTCTCCCTGTCTTTGAGTACTGTTTGCACTGTCCCGATTACCTCTTTGCTAACATTATCTTCAGAGCTGCAGTGAAACCAGGAACCACGTGGAGAAGGCACCCACACTGAAAGTGCCTGGAGGGAACATTGGGGCTTCTTCTCAGTGTCTCTGACATAGGGTTTCACTGTCCCGGGAAACTCTCTGCTAACACCCTGCAGAGCGCTGTGCCCAATGTACAGAAACGTCTTGCGGTATCTCCTACAGGGAAAGTGCCAGGAGGGAAAAGTGAGGATTATGTTTAGACTTTCTCGGAACTGCTTCAAATCAACTAGATATCTTTGTGCTGTAAATCTCCCAACAGCCAAATGTAAAAGCAGCAAACATCTCGCTGTATGTCCCACATCCAAAGTGCCAAGAGAGTAATGTAGAGCTTGCTCTCCCTGTCTTTGAGTACTGTTTGCACTGTCCCGATTACCTCTTTGCTAACATTCTCTTCAGAGCTGCAGTGAAACCAGGAACCACGTGGAGAAGGCACCCACACTGAAAGTGCCTGGAGGGAACATTGGGGCTTCTTCTCAGTGTCTCTGACATAGGGTTTCACTGTCCCGGGAAACTCTCTGCTAACACCCTGCAGAGCGCTGTGCCCAATATACAGAAACGTCTTGCGGTATCTCCTACAGGGAAAGTGCCAGCAGGGAAAAGTGAGGATTATGTTTAGACTTTCTCGGAACTGCTTCAAATCAACTAGATATCTTTGTGCTGTAAATCTCCCAACAGCCAAATGTAAAAGCAGCAAACATCTCGCTGTATGTCCCACATCCAAAGTGCCAAGAGAGAGCTTGCTCTCCCTGTCTTTGAGTACTGTTTGCACTGTCCCGATTACCTCTTTGCTAACATTCTCTTCAGAGCTGCAGTGAAACCAGGAACCACGTGGAGAAGGCACCCACACTGAAAGTGCCTGGAGGGAACATTGGGGCTTCTTCTCAGTGTCTCTGACATAGGGTTTCACTGTCCCGGGAAACTCTCTGCTAACACCCTGCAGAGCGCTGTGCCCAATATACAGAAACGTCTTGCGGTATCTCCTACAGGGAAATGGCCAGCAGGGAAAAGTGAGGATTATGCTTAGACTTTCTCGGAACTGCTTCAAATCAACTAGATATCTTTGTGCTGTAAATCTCCCAACAGCCAAATGTAAAAGCAGCAAACATCTCGCTGTATGTCCCACATCCAAAGTGCCAAGAGAGAGCTTGCTCTCCCTGTCTTTGAGTACTGTTTGCACTGTCCCGATTACCTCTTTGCTAACATTCTCTTCAGAGCTGCAGTGAAACCAGGAACCACGTGGAGAAGGCACCCACACTGAAAGTGCCTGGAAGGAACGTTGGGGCTTCTTCTCAGTGTCTCCGATATAGGGTTTCACTGTCCCGGGAAACTCTCTGCTAACACCCTGCAGAGCGCTGTGCCCAATGTACAGAAACGTCTTGCGGTATCTCCTACAGGGAAAGTGCCAGGAGGGAAAAGTGAGGATTATGTTTAGACTTTCTCGGAACTGCTTCAAATCAACTAGATATCTTTGTGCTGTAAATCTCCCAACAGCCAAATGTAAATGCAGCAAACATCTCGCTGTATGTCCCACATCCAAAGTGCCAAGAGAGAGCTTGCTCTCCCTGTCTTTGAGTACTGTTTGCACTGTCCCGATTACCTCTTTGCTAACATTCTCTTCAGAGCTGCAGTGAAACCAGGAACCACGTGGAGAAGGCACCCACACTGAAAGTGCCTGGAAGGAACGTTGGGGCTTCTTCTCAGTGTCTCTGATATAGGGTTTCACTGTCCCGGGAAACTCTCTGCTAACACCCTGCAGAGCGCTGTGCCCAATATACAGAAACGTCTTGCGGTATCCCCTACAGTGAAAGTGCCAGGAGGGAAAAGTGAGGATTATGCTTAGACTTTCTCGGAACTGCTTCAAATCAACTAGATATCTTTGTGCTGTAAATCTCCCAACAGCCAAATGTAAAAGCAGCAAACATCTCGCTGTATGTCCCACATCCAAAGTGCCGAGAGAGTAATGTAGAGCTTGCTCTCCCTGTCTTTGAGTACTGTTTGCACTGTCCCGATTACCTCTTTGCTAACATTCTCTTCAGAGCTGCAGTGAAACCAGGAACCACGTGGAGAAGGCACCCACACTGAAAGTGCCTGGAGGGAACATTGGGGCTTCTTCTCAGTGTCTCTGATATAGGGTTTCACTGTCCCGGGAAACTCTCTGCTAACACCCTGCAGAGCGCTGTGCCCAATATACAGAAACGTCTTGCGGTATCTCCTACAGGGAAAGTGCCAGGAGGGAAAAGTGAGGATTATGTTTAGACTTTCTCGGAACTGCTTCAAATCAACTAGATATCTTTGTGCTGTAAATCTCCCAACAGCCAAATGTAAAAGCAGCAAACATCTCGCTGTATGTCCCACATCCAAAGTGCCAAGGGAGAGCTTGCTCTCCCTGTCTTTGAGTACTGTTTGCACTGTCCCGATTACCTCTTTGCTAACATTCTCTTCAGAGCTGCAGTGAAACCAGGAACCACGTGGAGAAGGCACCCACACTGAAAGTGCCTGGAAGGAACATTGGGGCTTCTTCTCAGTGTCTCTGACATAGGGTTTCACTGTCCCGGGAAACTCTCTGCTAACACCCTGCAGAGCGCTGTGCCCAATATACAGAAACGTCTTGCGGTATCTCCTACAGGGAAAGTGCCAGGAGGGAAAAGTGAGGATTATGTTTAGACTTTCTCGGAACTGCTTCAAATCAACTAGATATCTTTGTGCTGTAAATCTCCCAACAGCCAAATGTAAAAGCAGCAAACATCTCGCTGTATGTCCCACATCCAAAGTGCCAAGGGAGAGCTTGCTCTCCCTGTCTTTGAGTACTGTTTGCACTGTCCCGATTACCTCTTTGCTAACATTCTCTTCAGAGCTGCAGTGAAACCAGGAACCACGTGGAGAAGGCACCCACACTGAAAGTGCCTGGAAGGAACATTGGGGCTTCTTCTCAGTGTCTCTGACATAGGGTTTCACTGTCCCGGGAAACTCTCTGCTAACACCCTGCAGAGCGCTGTGCCCAATATACAGAAACGTCTTGCGGTATCCCCTACAGGGAAAGTGCCAGGAGGGAAAAGTGAGGATTATGCTTAGACTTTCTCGGAACTGCTTCAAATCAACTAGATATCTTTGTGCTGTAAATCTCCCAACAGCCAAATGTAAAAGCAGCAAACATCTCGCTGTATGTCCCACATCCAAAGTGCCAAGAGAGAGCTTGCTCTCCCTGTCTTTGAGTACTGTTTGCACTGTCCCGATTACCTCTTTGCTAACATTCTCTTCAGAGCTGCAGTGAAACCAGGAACCACGTGGAGAAGGCACCCACACTGAAAGTGCCTGGAAGGAACGTTGGGGCTTCTTCTCAGTGTCTCCGATATAGGGTTTCACTGTCCCGGGAAACTCTCTGCTAACACCCTGCAGAGCGCTGTGCCCAATGTACAGAAACGTCTTGCGGTATCTCCTACAGGGAAAGTGCCAGGAGGGAAAAGTGAGGATTATGTTTAGACTTTCTCGGAACTGCTTCAAATCAACTAGATATCTTTGTGCTGTAAATCTCCCAACAGCCAAACGCAAAAGCAGCAAACATCTCGCTGTATGTCCCACATCCAAAGTGCCAAGAGAGAGCTTGCTCTCCCTGTCTTTGAGTACTGTTTGCACTGTCCCGATTACCTCTTTGCTAACATTCTCTTCAGAGCTGCAGTGAAACCAGGAACCACGTGGAGAAGGCACCCACACTGAAAGTGCCTGGAAGGAACGTTGGGGCTTCTTCTCAGTGTCTCCGATATAGGGTTTCACTGTCCCGGGAAACTCTCTGCTAACACCCTGCAGAGCGCTGTGCCCAATGTACAGAAACGTCTTGCGGTATCTCCTACAGGGAAAGTGCCAGGAGGGAAAAGTGAGGATTATGTTTAGACTTTCTCGGAACTGCTTCAAATCAACTAGATATCTTTGTGCTGTAAATCTCCCAACAGCCAAATGTAAATGCAGCAAACATCTCGCTGTATGTCCCACATCCAAAGTGCCAAGAGAGAGCTTGCTCTCCCTGTCTTTGAGTACTGTTTGCACTGTCCCGATTACCTCTTTGCTAACATTCTCTTCAGAGCTGCAGTGAAACCAGGAACCACGTGGAGAAGGCACCCACACTGAAAGTGCCTGGAAGGAACGTTGGGGCTTCTTCTCAGTGTCTCTGATATAGGGTTTCACTGTCCCGGGAAACTCTCTGCTAACACCCTGCAGAGCGCTGTGCCCAATATACAGAAACGTCTTGCGGTATCCCCTACAGTGAAAGTGCCAGGAGGGAAAAGTGAGGATTATGCTTAGACTTTCTCGGAACTGCTTCAAATCAACTAGATATCTTTGTGCTGTAAATCTCCCAACAGCCAAATGTAAAAGCAGCAAACATCTCGCTGTATGTCCCACATCCAAAGTGCCGAGAGAGTAATGTAGAGCTTGCTCTCCCTGTCTTTGAGTACTGTTTGCACTGTCCCGATTACCTCTTTGCTAACATTCTCTTCAGAGCTGCAGTGAAACCAGGAACCACGTGGAGAAGGCACCCACACTGAAAGTGCCTGGAGGGAACATTGGGGCTTCTTCTCAGTGTCTCTGATATAGGGTTTCACTGTCCCGGGAAACTCTCTGCTAACACCCTGCAGAGCGCTGTGCCCAATATACAGAAACGTCTTGCGGTATCTCCTACAGGGAAAGTGCCAGGAGGGAAAAGTGAGGATTATGTTTAGACTTTCTCGGAACTGCTTCAAATCAACTAGATATCTTTGTGCTGTAAATCTCCCAACAGCCAAATGTAAAAGCAGCAAACATCTCGCTGTATGTCCCACATCCAAAGTGCCAAGGGAGAGCTTGCTCTCCCTGTCTTTGAGTACTGTTTGCACTGTCCCGATTACCTCTTTGCTAACATTCTCTTCAGAGCTGCAGTGAAACCAGGAACCACGTGGAGAAGGCACCCACACTGAAAGTGCCTGGAAGGAACATTGGGGCTTCTTCTCAGTGTCTCTGACATAGGGTTTCACTGTCCCGGGAAACTCTCTGCTAACACCCTGCAGAGCGCTGTGCCCAATATACAGAAACGTCTTGCGGTATCTCCTACAGGGAAAGTGCCAGGAGGGAAAAGTGAGGATTATGTTTAGACTTTCTCGGAACTGCTTCAAATCAACTAGATATCTTTGTGCTGTAAATCTCCCAACAGCCAAATGTAAAAGCAGCAAACATCTCGCTGTATGTCCCACATCCAAAGTGCCAAGGGAGAGCTTGCTCTCCCTGTCTTTGAGTACTGTTTGCACTGTCCCGATTACCTCTTTGCTAACATTCTCTTCAGAGCTGCAGTGAAACCAGGAACCACGTGGAGAAGGCACCCACACTGAAAGTGCCTGGAAGGAACATTGGGGCTTCTTCTCAGTGTCTCTGACATAGGGTTTCACTGTCCCGGGAAACTCTCTGCTAACACCCTGCAGAGCGCTGTGCCCAATATACAGAAACGTCTTGCGGTATCCCCTACAGGGAAAGTGCCAGGAGGGAAAAGTGAGGATTATGCTTAGACTTTCTCGGAACTGCTTCAAATCAACTAGATATCTTTGTGCTGTAAATCTCCCAACAGCCAAATGTAAAAGCAGCAAACATCTCGCTGTATGTCCCACATCCAAAGTGCCAAGAGAGAGCTTGCTCTCCCTGTCTTTGAGTACTGTTTGCACTGTCCCGATTACCTCTTTGCTAACATTCTCTTCAGAGCTGCAGTGAAACCAGGAACCACGTGGAGAAGGCACCCACACTGAAAGTGCCTGGAAGGAACGTTGGGGCTTCTTCTCAGTGTCTCCGATATAGGGTTTCACTGTCCCGGGAAACTCTCTGCTAACACCCTGCAGAGCGCTGTGCCCAATGTACAGAAACGTCTTGCGGTATCTCCTACAGGGAAAGTGCCAGGAGGGAAAAGTGAGGATTATGTTTAGACTTTCTCGGAACTGCTTCAAATCAACTAGATATCTTTGTGCTGTAAATCTCCCAACAGCCAAACGCAAAAGCAGCAAACATCTCGCTGTATGTCCCACATCCAAAGTGCCAAGAGAGAGCTTGCTCTCCCTGTCTTTGAGTACTGTTTGCACTGTCCCGATTACCTCTTTGCTAACATTCTCTTCAGAGCTGCAGTGAAACCAGGAACCACGTGGAGAAGGCACCCACACTGAAAGTGCCTGGAGGGAACATTGGGGCTTCTTCTCAGTGTCTCTGACATAGGGTTTCACTGTCCCGGGAAACTCTCTGCTAACACCCTGCAGAGCGCTGTGCCCAATATACAGAAACGTCTTGCGGTATCCCCTACAGTGAAAGTGCCAGGAGGGAAAAGTGAGGATTATGCTTAGACTTTCTCGGAACTGCTTCAAATCAACTAGATATCTTTGTGCTGTAAATCTCCCAACAGCCAAATGTAAATGCAGCAAACATCTCGCTGTATGTCCCAAATCCAAAGTGCCAAGAGAGAGCTTGCTCTCCCTGTCTTTGAGTACTGTTTGCACTGTCCCGATTACCTCTTTGCTAACATTCTCTTCAGAGCTGCAGTGAAACCAGGAACCACGTGGAGAAGGCACCCACACTGAAAGTGCCTGGAAGGAACGTTGGGGCTTCTTCTCAGTGTCTCTGATATAGGGTTTCACTGTCCCGGGAAACTCTCTGCTAACACCCTGCAGAGCGCTGTGCCCAATATACAGAAACGTCTTGCGGTATCCCCTACAGTGAAAGTGCCAGGAGGGAAAAGTGAGGATTATGCTTAGACTTTCTCGGAACTGCTTCAAATCAACTAGATATCTTTGTGCTGTAAATCTCCCAACAGCCAAATGTAAAAGCAGCAAACATCTCGCTGTATGTCCCACATCCAAAGTGCCGAGAGAGTAATGTAGAGCTTGCTCTCCCTGTCTTTGAGTACTGTTTGCACTGTCCCGATTACCTCTTTGCTAACATTCTCTTCAGAGCTGCAGTGAAACCAGGAACCACGTGGAGAAGGCACCCACACTGAAAGTGCCTGGAAGGAACGTTGGGGCTTCTTCTCAGTGTCTCTGATATAGGGTTTCACTGTCCCGGGAAACTCTCTGCTAACACCCTGCAGAGCGCTGTGCCCAATATACAGAAACGTCTTGCGGTATCCCCTACAGTGAAAGTGCCAGGAGGGAAAAGTGAGGATTATGCTTAGACTTTCTCGGAACTGCTTCAAATCAACTAGATATCTTTGTGCTGTAAATCTCCCAACAGCCAAATGTAAAAGCAGCAAACATCTCGCTGTATGTCCCACATCCAAAGTGCCGAGAGAGTAATGTAGAGCTTGCTCTCCCTGTCTTTGAGTACTGTTTGCACTGTCCCGATTACCTCTTTGCTAACATTCTCTTCAGAGCTGCAGTGAAACCAGGAACCACGTGGAGAAGGCACCCACACTGAAAGTGCCTGGAGGGAACATTGGGGCTTCTTCTCAGTGTCTCTGATATAGGGTTTCACTGTCCCGGGAAACTCTCTGCTAACACCCTGCAGAGCGCTGTGCCCAATATACAGAAACGTCTTGCGGTATCTCCTACAGGGAAAGTGCCAGGAGGGAAAAGTGAGGATTATGTTTAGACTTTCTCGGAACTGCTTCAAATCAACTAGATATCTTTGTGCTGTAAATCTCCCAACAGCCAAATGTAAAAGCAGCAAACATCTCGCTGTATGTCCCACATCCAAAGTGCCAAGGGAGAGCTTGCTCTCCCTGTCTTTGAGTACTGTTTGCACTGTCCCGATTACCTCTTTGCTAACATTCTCTTCAGAGCTGCAGTGAAACCAGGAACCACGTGGAGAAGGCACCCACACTGAAAGTGCCTGGAAGGAACATTGGGGCTTCTTCTCAGTGTCTCTGACATAGGGTTTCACTGTCCCGGGAAACTCTCTGCTAACACCCTGCAGAGCGCTGTGCCCAATATACAGAAACGTCTTGCGGTATCCCCTACAGGGAAAGTGCCAGGAGGGAAAAGTGAGGATTATGCTTAGACTTTCTCGGAACTGCTTCAAATCAACTAGATATCTTTGTGCTGTAAATCTCCCAACAGCCAAATGTAAAAGCAGCAAACATCTCGCTGTATGTCCCACATCCAAAGTGCCAAGAGAGAGCTTGCTCTCCCTGTCTTTGAGTACTGTTTGCACTGTCCCGATTACCTCTTTGCTAACATTCTCTTCAGAGCTGCAGTGAAACCAGGAACCACGTGGAGAAGGCACCCACACTGAAAGTGCCTGGAAGGAACGTTGGGGCTTCTTCTCAGTGTCTCCGATATAGGGTTTCACTGTCCCGGGAAACTCTCTGCTAACACCCTGCAGAGCGCTGTGCCCAATGTACAGAAACGTCTTGCGGTATCTCCTACAGGGAAAGTGCCAGGAGGGAAAAGTGAGGATTATGTTTAGACTTTCTCGGAACTGCTTCAAATCAACTAGATATCTTTGTGCTGTAAATCTCCCAACAGCCAAACGCAAAAGCAGCAAACATCTCGCTGTATGTCCCACATCCAAAGTGCCAAGAGAGAGCTTGCTCTCCCTGTCTTTGAGTACTGTTTGCACTGTCCCGATTACCTCTTTGCTAACATTCTCTTCAGAGCTGCAGTGAAACCAGGAACCACGTGGAGAAGGCACCCACACTGAAAGTGCCTGGAAGGAACGTTGGGGCTTCTTCTCAGTGTCTCTGATATAGGGTTTCACTGTCCCGGGAAACTCTCTGCTAACACCCTGCAGAGCGCTGTGCCCAATATACAGAAACGTCTTGCGGTATCCCCTACAGTGAAAGTGCCAGGAGGGAAAAGTGAGGATTATGCTTAGACTTTCTCGGAACTGCTTCAAATCAACTAGATATCTTTGTGCTGTAAATCTCCCAACAGCCAAATGTAAAAGCAGCAAACATCTCGCTGTATGTCCCACATCCAAAGTGCCGAGAGAGTAATGTAGAGCTTGCTCTCCCTGTCTTTGAGTACTGTTTGCACTGTCCCGATTACCTCTTTGCTAACATTCTCTTCAGAGCTGCAGTGAAACCAGGAACCACGTGGAGAAGGCACCCACACTGAAAGTGCCTGGAGGGAACATTGGGGCTTCTTCTCAGTGTCTCCGATATAGGGTTTCACTGTCCCGGGAAACTCTCTGCTAACACCCTGCAGAGCGCTGTGCCCAATATACAGAAACGTCTTGCGGTATCTCCTACAGGGAAAGTGCCAGGAGGGAAAAGTGAGGATTATGTTTAGACTTTCTCGGAACTGCTTCAAATCAACTAGATATCTTTGTGCTGTAAATCTCCCAACAGCCAAATGTAAAAGCAGCAAACATCTCGCTGTATGTCCCACATCCAAAGTGCCAAGGGAGAGCTTGCTCTCCCTGTCTTTGAGTACTGTTTGCACTGTCCCGATTACCTCTTTGCTAACATTCTCTTCAGAGCTGCAGTGAAACCAGGAACCACGTGGAGAAGGCACCCACACTGAAAGTGCCTGGAAGGAACATTGGGGCTTCTTCTCAGTGTCTCTGACATAGGGTTTCACTGTCCCGGGAAACTCTCTGCTAACACCCTGCAGAGCGCTGTGCCCAATATACAGAAACGTCTTGCGGTATCCCCTACAGGGAAAGTGCCAGGAGGGAAAAGTGAGGATTATGCTTAGACTTTCTCGGAACTGCTTCAAATCAACTAGATATCTTTGTGCTGTAAATCTCCCAACAGCCAAATGTAAAAGCAGCAAACATCTCGCTGTATGTCCCACATCCAAAGTGCCAAGAGAGAGCTTGCTCTCCCTGTCTTTGAGTACTGTTTGCACTGTCCCGATTACCTCTTTGCTAACATTCTCTTCAGAGCTGCAGTGAAACCAGGAACCACGTGGAGAAGGCACCCACACTGAAAGTGCCTGGAAGGAACGTTGGGGCTTCTTCTCAGTGTCTCCGATATAGGGTTTCACTGTCCCGGGAAACTCTCTGCTAACACCCTGCAGAGCGCTGTGCCCAATGTACAGAAACGTCTTGCGGTATCTCCTACAGGGAAAGTGCCAGGAGGGAAAAGTGAGGATTATGTTTAGACTTTCTCGGAACTGCTTCAAATCAACTAGATATCTTTGTGCTGTAAATCTCCCAACAGCCAAACGCAAAAGCAGCAAACATCTCGCTGTATGTCCCACATCCAAAGTGCCAAGAGAGAGCTTGCTCTCCCTGTCTTTGAGTACTGTTTGCACTGTCCCGATTACCTCTTTGCTAACATTCTCTTCAGAGCTGCAGTGAAACCAGGAACCACGTGGAGAAGGCACCCACACTGAAAGTGCCTGGAGGGAACATTGGGGCTTCTTCTCAGTGTCTCTGACATAGGGTTTCACTGTCCCGGGAAACTCTCTGCTAACACCCTGCAGAGCGCTGTGCCCAATATACAGAAACGTCTTGCGGTATCCCCTACAGTGAAAGTGCCAGGAGGGAAAAGTGAGGATTATGCTTAGACTTTCTCGGAACTGCTTCAAATCAACTAGATATCTTTGTGCTGTAAATCTCCCAACAGCCAAATGTAAATGCAGCAAACATCTCGCTGTATGTCCCACATCCAAAGTGCCAAGAGAGAGCTTGCTCTCCCTGTCTTTGAGTACTGTTTGCACTGTCCCGATTACCTCTTTGCTAACATTCTCTTCAGAGCTGCAGTGAAACCAGGAACCACGTGGAGAAGGCACCCACACTGAAAGTGCCTGGAAGGAACGTTGGGGCTTCTTCTCAGTGTCTCTGATATAGGGTTTCACTGTCCCGGGAAACTCTCTGCTAACACCCTGCAGAGCGCTGTGCCCAATATACAGAAACGTCTTGCGGTATCCCCTACAGTGAAAGTGCCAGGAGGGAAAAGTGAGGATTATGCTTAGACTTTCTCGGAACTGCTTCAAATCAACTAGATATCTTTGTGCTGTAAATCTCCCAACAGCCAAATGTAAAAGCAGCAAACATCTCGCTGTATGTCCCACATCCAAAGTGCCGAGAGAGTAATGTAGAGCTTGCTCTCCCTGTCTTTGAGTACTGTTTGCACTGTCCCGATTACCTCTTTGCTAACATTCTCTTCAGAGCTGCAGTGAAACCAGGAACCACGTGGAGAAGGCACCCACACTGAAAGTGCCTGGAGGGAACATTGGGGCTTCTTCTCAGTGTCTCTGATATAGGGTTTCACTGTCCCGGGAAACTCTCTGCTAACACCCTGCAGAGCGCTGTGCCCAATATACAGAAACGTCTTGCGGTATCTCCTACAGGGAAAGTGCCAGGAGGGAAAAGTGAGGATTATGTTTAGACTTTCTCGGAACTGCTTCAAATCAACTAGATATCTTTGTGCTGTAAATCTCCCAACAGCCAAATGTAAAAGCAGCAAACATCTCGCTGTATGTCCCACATCCAAAGTGCCGAGAGAGTAATGTAGAGCTTGCTCTCCCTGTCTTTGAGTACTGTTTGCACTGTCCCGATTACCTCTTTGCTAACATTCTCTTCAGAGCTGCAGTGAAACCAGGAACCACGTGGAGAAGGCACCCACACTGAAAGTGCCTGGAGGGAACATTGGGGCTTCTTCTCAGTGTCTCTGATATAGGGTTTCACTGTCCCGGGAAACTCTCTGCTAACACCCTGCAGAGCGCTGTGCCCAATATACAGAAACGTCTTGCGGTATCTCCTACAGGGAAAGTGCCAGGAGGGAAAAGTGAGGATTATGTTTAGACTTTCTCGGAACTGCTTCAAATCAACTAGATATCTTTGTGCTGTAAATCTCCCAACAGCCAAATGTAAAAGCAGCAAACATCTCGCTGTATGTCCCACATCCAAAGTGCCAAGGGAGAGCTTGCTCTCCCTGTCTTTGAGTACTGTTTGCACTGTCCCGATTACCTCTTTGCTAACATTCTCTTCAGAGCTGCAGTGAAACCAGGAACCACGTGGAGAAGGCACCCACACTGAAAGTGCCTGGAGGGAACATTGGGGCTTCTTCTCAGTGTCTCTGATATAGGGTTTCACTGTCCCGGGAAACTCTCTGCTAACACCCTGCAGAGCGCTGTGCCCAATGTACAGAAACGTCTTGCGGTATCTCCTACAGGGAAAGTGCCAGGAGGGAAAAGTGAGGATTATGCTTAGACTTTCTCGGAACTGCTTCAAATCAACTAGATATCTTTGTGCTGTAAATCTCCCAACAGCCAAATGTAAAAGCAGCAAACATCTCGCTGTATGTCCCACATCCAAAGTGCCAAGGGAGAGCTTGCTCTCCCTGTCTTTGAGTACTGTTTGCACTGTCCCGATTACCTCTTTGCTAACATTCTCTTCAGAGCTGCAGTGAAACCAGGAACCACGTGGAGAAGGCACCCACACTGAAAGTGCCTGGAGGGAACATTGGGGCTTCTTCTCAGTGTCTCTGACATAGGGTTTCACTGTCCCGGGAAACTCTCTGCTAACACCCTGCAGAGCGCTGTGCCCAATATACAGAAACATCTTGCGGTATCTCCTACAGGGAAAGTGCCAGGAGGGAAAAGTGAGGATTATGTTTAGACTTTCTCGGAACTGCTTCAAATCAACTCGATATCTTTGTGCTGTAAATCTCCCAACAGCCAAATGTAAAAGCAGCAAACATCTCGCTGTATGTCCCACATCCAAAGTGCCAAGAGAGAGCTTGCTCTCCCTGTCTTTGAGTACTGTTTGCACTGTCCCGATTACCTCTTTGCTAACATTCTCTTCAGAGCTGCAGTGAAACCAGGAACCACGTGGAGAAGGCACCCACACTGAAAGTGCCTGGAGGGAACATTGGGGCTTCTTCTCAGTGTCTCTGACATAGGGTTTCACTGTCCCGGGAAACTCTCTGCTAACACCCTGCAGAGCGCTGTGCCCAATATACAGAAACATCTTGCGGTATCTCCTACAGGGAAAGTGCCAGGAGGGAAAAGTGAGGATTATGTTTAGACTTTCTCGGAACTGCTTCAAATCAACTCGATATCTTTGTGCTGTAAATCTCCCAACAGCCAAATGTAAAAGCAGCAAACATCTCGCTGTATGTCCCACATCCAAAGTGCCAAGAGAGAGCTTGCTCTCCCTGTCTTTGAGTACTGTTTGCACTGTCCCGATTACCTCTTTGCTAACATTCTCTTCAGAGCTGCAGTGAAACCAGGAACCACGTGGAGAAAGCACCCACACTGAAAGTGCCTGGAGTGAACATTGGGGCTTCTTCTCAGTGTCTCCGATATAGGGTTTCACTGTCCCGGGAAACTCTCTGCTAACACCCTGCAGAGCGCTGTGCCCAATGTACAGAAACGTCTTGCGGTATCCCCTACAGGGAAAGTGCCAGGAGGGAAAAGTGAGGATTATGCTTAGACTTTCTCGGAACTGCTTCAAATCAACTAGATATCTTTGTGCTGTAAATCTCCCAACAGCCAAATGTAAAAGCAGCAAACATCTCGCTGTATGTCCCACATCCAAAGTGCCAAGAGAGAGCTTGCTCTCCCTGTCTTTGAGTACTGTTTGCACTGTCCCGATTACCTCTTTGCTAACATTCTCTTCAGAGCTGCAGTGAAACCAGGAACCACGTGGAGAAGGCACCCACACTGAAAGTGCCTGGAAGGAACGTTGGGGCTTCTTCTCAGTGTCTCTGATATAGGGTTTCACTGTCCCGGGAAACTCTCTGCTAACACCCTGCAGAGCGCTGTGCCCAATATACAGAAACGTCTTGCGGTATCTCCTACAGTGAAAGTGCCAGGAGGGAAAAGTGAGGATTATGCTTAGACTTTCTCGGAACTGCTTCAAATCAACTAGATATCTTTGTGCTGTAAATCTCCCAACAGCCAAATGTAAAAGCAGCAAACATCTCGCTGTATGTCCCACATCCAAAGTGCCAAGAGAGAGCTTGCTCTCCCTGTCTTTGAGTACTGTTTGCACTGTCCCGATTACCTCTTTGCTAACATTCTCTTCAGAGCTGCAGTGAAACCAGGAACCACGTGGAGAAGGCACCCACACTGAAAGTGCCTGGAGGGAACATTTGGACTTCTTCTCAGTGTCTCTGACATAGGGTTTCACTGTCCCGGGAAACTCTCTGCTAACACCCTGCAGAGCGCTGTGCCCAATATACAGAAACGTCTTGCGGTATCCCCTACAGGGAAAGTGCCAGGAGGGAAAAGTGAGGATTATGCTTAGACTTTCTCGGAACTGCTTCAAATCAACTAGATATCTTTGTGCTGTAAATCTCCCAACAGCCAAATGTAAAAGCAGCAAACATCTCGCTGTATGTCCCACATCCAAAGTGCAAAGAGAGTAATGTAGAGCTTGCTCTCCCTGTCTTTGAGTACTGTTTGCACTGTCCCGATTACCTCTTTGCTAACATTCTCTTCAGAGCTGCAGTGAAACCAGGAACCACGTGGAGAAGGCACCCACACTGAAAGTGCCTGGAGGGAACATTGGGGCTTCTTCTCAGTGTCTCTGACATAGGGTTTCACTGTCCCGGGAAACTCTCTGCTAACACCCTGCAGAGCGCTGTGCCCAATATACAGAAACGTCTTGCGGTATCCCCTACAGGGAAAGTGCCAGGAGGGAAAAGTGAGGATTATGTTTAGACTTTCTCGGAACTGCTTCAAATCAACTCGATATCTTTGTGCTGTAAATCTCCCAACAGCCAAATGTAAAAGCAGCAAACATCTCGCTGTATGTCCCACATCCAAAGTGCCAAGAGAGAGCTTGCTCTCCCTGTCTTTGAGTACTGTTTGCACTGTCCCGATTACCTCTTTGCTAACATTCTCTTCAGAGCTGCAGTGAAACCAGGAACCACGTGGAGAAAGCACCCACACTGAAAGTGCCTGGAGTGAACATTGGGGCTTCTTCTCAGTGTCTCCGATATAGGGTTTCACTGTCCCGGGAAACTCTCTGCTAACACCCTGCAGAGCGCTGTGCCCAATGTACAGAAACGTCTTGCGGTATCCCCTACAGGGAAAGTGCCAGGAGGGAAAAGTGAGGATTATGCTTAGACTTTCTCGGAACTGCTTCAAATCAACTAGATATCTTTGTGCTGTAAATCTCCCAACAGCCAAATGTAAAAGCAGCAAACATCTCGCTGTATGTCCCACATCCAAAGTGCCAAGAGAGAGCTTGCTCTCCCTGTCTTTGAGTACTGTTTGCACTGTCCCGATTACCTCTTTGCTAACATTCTCTTCAGAGCTGCAGTGAAACCAGGAACCACGTGGAGAAGGCACCCACACTGAAAGTGCCTGGAAGGAACGTTGGGGCTTCTTCTCAGTGTCTCTGATATAGGGTTTCACTGTCCCGGGAAACTCTCTGCTAACACCCTGCAGAGCGCTGTGCCCAATATACAGAAACGTCTTGCGGTATCTCCTACAGTGAAAGTGCCAGGAGGGAAAAGTGAGGATTATGCTTAGACTTTCTCGGAACTGCTTCAAATCAACTAGATATCTTTGTGCTGTAAATCTCCCAACAGCCAAATGTAAAAGCAGCAAACATCTCGCTGTATGTCCCACATCCAAAGTGCCAAGAGAGAGCTTGCTCTCCCTGTCTTTGAGTACTGTTTGCACTGTCCCGATTACCTCTTTGCTAACATTCTCTTCAGAGCTGCAGTGAAACCAGGAACCACGTGGAGAAGGCACCCACACTGAAAGTGCCTGGAGGGAACATTTGGACTTCTTCTCAGTGTCTCTGACATAGGGTTTCACTGTCCCGGGAAACTCTCTGCTAACACCCTGCAGAGCGCTGTGCCCAATATACAGAAACGTCTTGCGGTATCTCCTACAGTGAAAGTGCCAGGAGGGAAAAGTGAGGATTATGCTTAGACTTTCTCGGAACTGCTTCAAATCAACTAGATATCTTTGTGCTGTAAATCTCCCAACAGCCAAATGTAAAAGCAGCAAACATCTCGCTGTATGTCCCACATCCAAAGTGCCAAGAGAGAGCTTGCTCTCCCTGTCTTTGAGTACTGTTTGCACTGTCCCGATTACCTCTTTGCTAACATTCTCTTCAGAGCTGCAGTGAAACCAGGAACCACGTGGAGAAGGCACCCACACTGAAAGTGCCTGGAGGGAACATTTGGACTTCTTCTCAGTGTCTCTGACATAGGGTTTCACTGTCCCGGGAAACTCTCTGCTAACACCCTGCAGAGCGCTGTGCCCAATATACAGAAACGTCTTGCGGTATCCCCTACAGGGAAAGTGCCAGGAGGGAAAAGTGAGGATTATGCTTAGACTTTCTCGGAACTGCTTCAAATCAACTAGATATCTTTGTGCTGTAAATCTCCCAACAGCCAAATGTAAAAGCAGCAAACATCTCGCTGTATGTCCCACATCCAAAGTGCAAAGAGAGTAATGTAGAGCTTGCTCTCCCTGTCTTTGAGTACTGTTTGCACTGTCCCGATTACCTCTTTGCTAACATTCTCTTCAGAGCTGCAGTGAAACCAGGAACCACGTGGAGAAGGCACCCACACTGAAAGTGCCTGGAGGGAACATTGGGGCTTCTTCTCAGTGTCTCTGACATAGGGTTTCACTGTCCCGGGAAACTCTCTGCTAACACCCTGCAGAGCGCTGTGCCCAATATACAGAAACGTCTTGCGGTATCCCCTACAGGGAAAGTGCCAGGAGGGAAAAGTGAGGATTATGTTTAGACTTTCTCGGAACTGCTTCAAATCAACTCGATATCTTTGTGCTGTAAATCTCCCAACAGCCAAATGTAAAAGCAGCAAACATCTCGCTGTATGTCCCACATCCAAAGTGCCAAGAGAGAGCTTGCTCTCCCTGTCTTTGAGTACTGTTTGCACTGTCCCGATTACCTCTTTGCTAACATTCTCTTCAGAGCTGCAGTGAAACCAGGAACCACGTGGAGAAAGCACCCACACTGAAAGTGCCTGGAGTGAACATTGGGGCTTCTTCTCAGTGTCTCCGATATAGGGTTTCACTGTCCCGGGAAACTCTCTGCTAACACCCTGCAGAGCGCTGTGCCCAATGTACAGAAACGTCTTGCGGTATCCCCTACAGGGAAAGTGCCAGGAGGGAAAAGTGAGGATTATGCTTAGACTTTCTCGGAACTGCTTCAAATCAACTAGATATCTTTGTGCTGTAAATCTCCCAACAGCCAAATGTAAAAGCAGCAAACATCTCGCTGTATGTCCCACATCCAAAGTGCCAAGAGAGAGCTTGCTCTCCCTGTCTTTGAGTACTGTTTGCACTGTCCCGATTACCTCTTTGCTAACATTCTCTTCAGAGCTGCAGTGAAACCAGGAACCACGTGGAGAAGGCACCCACACTGAAAGTGCCTGGAAGGAACGTTGGGGCTTCTTCTCAGTGTCTCTGATATAGGGTTTCACTGTCCCGGGAAACTCTCTGCTAACACCCTGCAGAGCGCTGTGCCCAATATACAGAAACGTCTTGCGGTATCTCCTACAGTGAAAGTGCCAGGAGGGAAAAGTGAGGATTATGCTTAGACTTTCTCGGAACTGCTTCAAATCAACTAGATATCTTTGTGCTGTAAATCTCCCAACAGCCAAATGTAAAAGCAGCAAACATCTCGCTGTATGTCCCACATCCAAAGTGCCAAGAGAGAGCTTGCTCTCCCTGTCTTTGAGTACTGTTTGCACTGTCCCGATTACCTCTTTGCTAACATTCTCTTCAGAGCTGCAGTGAAACCAGGAACCACGTGGAGAAGGCACCCACACTGAAAGTGCCTGGAGGGAACATTGGGGCTTCTTCTCAGTGTCTCTGATATAGGGTTTCACTGTCCCGGGAAACTCTCTGCTAACACCCTGCAGAGCGCTGTGCCCAATATACAGAAACGTCTTGCGGTATCTCCTACAGTGAAAGTGCCAGGAGGGAAAAGTGAGGATTATGCTTAGACTTTCTCGGAACTGCTTCAAATCAACTAGATATCTTTGTGCTGTAAATCTCCCAACAGCCAAATGTAAAAGCAGCAAACATCTCGCTGTATGTCCCACATCCAAAGTGCCAAGAGAGAGCTTGCTCTCCCTGTCTTTGAGTACTGTTTGCACTGTCCCGATTACCTCTTTGCTAACATTCTCTTCAGAGCTGCAGTGAAACCAGGAACCACGTGGAGAAGGCACCCACACTGAAAGTGCCTGGAGGGAACATTTGGACTTCTTCTCAGTGTCTCTGACATAGGGTTTCACTGTCCCGGGAAACTCTCTGCTAACACCCTGCAGAGCGCTGTGCCCAATATACAGAAACGTCTTGCGGTATCCCCTACAGGGAAAGTGCCAGGAGGGAAAAGTGAGGATTATGCTTAGACTTTCTCGGAACTGCTTCAAATCAACTAGATATCTTTGTGCTGTAAATCTCCCAACAGCCAAATGTAAAAGCAGCAAACATCTCGCTGTATGTCCCACATCCAAAGTGCAAAGAGAGTAATGTAGAGCTTGCTCTCCCTGTCTTTGAGTACTGTTTGCACTGTCCCGATTACCTCTTTGCTAACATTCTCTTCAGAGCTGCAGTGAAACCAGGAACCACGTGGAGAAGGCACCCACACTGAAAGTGCCTGGAGGGAACATTGGGGCTTCTTCTCAGTGTCTCTGACATAGGGTTTCACTGTCCCGGGAAACTCTCTGCTAACACCCTGCAGAGCGCTGTGCCCAATATACAGAAACGTCTTGCGGTATCCCCTACAGGGAAAGTGCCAGGAGGGAAAAGTGAGGATTATGTTTAGACTTTCTCGGAACTGCTTCAAATCAACTCGATATCTTTGTGCTGTAAATCTCCCAACAGCCAAATGTAAAAGCAGCAAACATCTCGCTGTATGTCCCACATCCAAAGTGCCAAGAGAGAGCTTGCTCTCCCTGTCTTTGAGTACTGTTTGCACTGTCCCGATTACCTCTTTGCTAACATTCTCTTCAGAGCTGCAGTGAAACCAGGAACCACGTGGAGAAAGCACCCACACTGAAAGTGCCTGGAGGGAACATTGGGGCTTCTTCTCAGTGTCTCCGATATAGGGTTTCACTGTCCCGGGAAACTCTCTGCTAACACCCTGCAGAGCGCTGTGCCCAATGTACAGAAACGTCTTGCGGTATCCCCTACAGGGAAAGTGCCAGGAGGGAAAAGTGAGGATTATGCTTAGACTTTCTCGGAACTGCTTCAAATCAACTAGATATCTTTGTGCTGTAAATCTCCCAACAGCCAAATGTAAAAGCAGCAAACATCTCGCTGTATGTCCCACATCCAAAGTGCCAAGAGAGAGCTTGCTCTCCCTGTCTTTGAGTACTGTTTGCACTGTCCCGATTACCTCTTTGCTAACATTCTCTTCAGAGCTGCAGTGAAACCAGGAACCACGTGGAGAAGGCACCCACACTGAAAGTGCCTGGAAGGAACGTTGGGGCTTCTTCTCAGTGTCTCTGATATAGGGTTTCACTGTCCCGGGAAACTCTCTGCTAACACCCTGCAGAGCGCTGTGCCCAATATACAGAAACGTCTTGCGGTATCTCCTACAGTGAAAGTGCCAGGAGGGAAAAGTGAGGATTATGCTTAGACTTTCTCGGAACTGCTTCAAATCAACTAGATATCTTTGTGCTGTAAATCTCCCAACAGCCAAATGTAAAAGCAGCAAACATCTCGCTGTATGTCCCACATCCAAAGTGCCAAGAGAGAGCTTGCTCTCCCTGTCTTTGAGTACTGTTTGCACTGTCCCGATTACCTCTTTGCTAACATTCTCTTCAGAGCTGCAGTGAAACCAGGAACCACGTGGAGAAGGCACCCACACTGAAAGTGCCTGGAGGGAACATTGGGGCTTCTTCTCAGTGTCTCTGATATAGGGTTTCACTGTCCCGGGAAACTCTCTGCTAACACCCTGCAGAGCGCTGTGCCCAATATACAGAAACGTCTTGCGGTATCCCCTACAGGGAAAGTGCCAGGAGGGAAAAGTGAGGATTATGCTTAGACTTTCTCGGAACTGCTTCAAATCAACTAGATATCTTTGTGCTGTAAATCTCCCAACAGCCAAATGTAAAAGCAGCAAACATCTCGCTGTATGTCCCACATCCAAAGTGCAAAGAGAGTAATGTAGAGCTTGCTCTCCCTGTCTTTGAGTACTGTTTGCACTGTCCCGATTACCTCTTTGCTAACATTCTCTTCAGAGCTGCAGTGAAACCAGGAACCACGTGGAGAAGGCACCCACACTGAAAGTGCCTGGAGGGAACATTGGGGCTTCTTCTCAGTGTCTCTGACATAGGGTTTCACTGTCCCGGGAAACTCTCTGCTAACACCCTGCAGAGCGCTGTGCCCAATATACAGAAACGTCTTGCGGTATCCCCTACAGGGAAAGTGCCAGGAGGGAAAAGTGAGGATTATGTTTAGACTTTCTCGGAACTGCTTCAAATCAACTCGATATCTTTGTGCTGTAAATCTCCCAACAGCCAAATGTAAAAGCAGCAAACATCTCGCTGTATGTCCCACATCCAAAGTGCCAAGAGAGAGCTTGCTCTCCCTGTCTTTGAGTACTGTTTGCACTGTCCCGATTACCTCTTTGCTAACATTCTCTTCAGAGCTGCAGTGAAACCAGGAACCACGTGGAGAAAGCACCCACACTGAAAGTGCCTGGAGTGAACATTGGGGCTTCTTCTCAGTGTCTCCGATATAGGGTTTCACTGTCCCGGGAAACTCTCTGCTAACACCCTGCAGAGCGCTGTGCCCAATGTACAGAAACGTCTTGCGGTATCCCCTACAGGGAAAGTGCCAGGAGGGAAAAGTGAGGATTATGCTTAGACTTTCTCGGAACTGCTTCAAATCAACTAGATATCTTTGTGCTGTAAATCTCCCAACAGCCAAATGTAAAAGCAGCAAACATCTCGCTGTATGTCCCACATCCAAAGTGCCAAGAGAGAGCTTGCTCTCCCTGTCTTTGAGTACTGTTTGCACTGTCCCGATTACCTCTTTGCTAACATTCTCTTCAGAGCTGCAGTGAAACCAGGAACCACGTGGAGAAGGCACCCACACTGAAAGTGCCTGGAAGGAACGTTGGGGCTTCTTCTCAGTGTCTCTGATATAGGGTTTCACTGTCCCGGGAAACTCTCTGCTAACACCCTGCAGAGCGCTGTGCCCAATATACAGAAACGTCTTGCGGTATCTCCTACAGTGAAAGTGCCAGGAGGGAAAAGTGAGGATTATGCTTAGACTTTCTCGGAACTGCTTCAAATCAACTAGATATCTTTGTGCTGTAAATCTCCCAACAGCCAAATGTAAAAGCAGCAAACATCTCGCTGTATGTCCCACATCCAAAGTGCCAAGAGAGAGCTTGCTCTCCCTGTCTTTGAGTACTGTTTGCACTGTCCCGATTACCTCTTTGCTAACATTCTCTTCAGAGCTGCAGTGAAACCAGGAACCACGTGGAGAAGGCACCCACACTGAAAGTGCCTGGAGGGAACATTGGGGCTTCTTCTCAGTGTCTCTGATATAGGGTTTCACTGTCCCGGGAAACTCTCTGCTAACACCCTGCAGAGCGCTGTGCCCAATATACAGAAACGTCTTGCGGTATCTCCTACAGGGAAAGTGCCAGGAGGAATTGTGGAGCTTGGTCTCAGTGTCTCTGAGAATTGCTCTGATTATCCGTGTGACCACTTTGCTAAGACACTCCAGAAAGCTGTCCTCAAAACCAACACACATCTTGACATATCTCCCACATTGATCGCAGTGTCTCCAGAAACGGCATTCAAGGAGCCAGGAACTTTTCTCCCTACAATGTCCATTGAGTTGTCCTCAAAACCAATATACATCCTGCTATATCTCCCACATGGAAAGTGCCAGGAGGGAAAAGTGAGGATTATGCTTAGACTTTCTCGGAACTGCTTCAAATCAACTAGATATCTTTGTGCTGTAAATCTCCCAACAGCCAAACGCAAAAGCATCAAACATCTCGCTGTATGTCCCACATCCAAAGTGCCAAGAGAGAGCTTGCTCTCCCTGTCTTTGAGTACTGTTTGCACTGTCCCGATTACCTCTTTGCTAACATTCTCTTCAGAGCTGCAGTGAAACCAGGAACCACGTGGAGAAGGCACCCACACTGAAAGTGCCTGGAGGAAACATTGGGGCTTCTTCTCAGTGTCTCTGACACAGGGTTTCACTGTCCCGGGAAACTCTCTGCTAACACCCTGCAGAGCGCTGTGGCCAATGTACAGAAACGTCTTGCGGTATCTCCTACAGGGAAAGTGCCAGGAGGGAAAAGTGAGGATTATGTTTAGACTTTCTCGGAACTGCTTCAAATCAACTAGATATCTTTGTGCTGTAAATCTCCCAACAGCCAAATGTAAAAGCAGCAAACATCTCGCTGTATGTCCCACATCCAAAGTGCAAAGAGAGTAATGTAGAGCTTGCTCTCCCTGTCTTTGAGTACTGTTTGCACTGTCCCGATTACCTCTTTGCTAACATTCTCTTCAGAGCTGCAGTGAAACCAGGAACCACGTGGAGAAGGCACCCACACTGAAAGTGCCTGGAAGGAACGTTGGGGCTTCTTCTCAGTGTCTCTGACATAGGGTTTCACTGTCCCGGGAAACTCTCTGCTAACACCCTGCAGAGCGCTGTGCCCAATATACAGAAACGTCTTGCGGTATCCCCTACAGTGAAAGTGCCAGGAGGGAAAAGTGAGGATTATGCTTAGACTTTCTCGGAACTGCTTCAAATCAACTAGATATCTTTGTGCTGTAAATCTCCCAACAGCCAAATGTAAAAGCAGCAAACATCTCGCTGTATGTCCCACATCCAAAGTGCCGAGAGAGTAATGTAGAGCTTGCTCTCCCTGTCTTTGAGTACTGTTTGCACTGTCCCGATTACCTCTTTGCTAACATTCTCTTCAGAGCTGCAGTGAAACCAGGAACCACGTGGAGAAGGCACCCACACTAAAGTGCCTGGAGGGAACATTGGGGCTTCTTCTCAGTGTCTCTGACATAGGGTTTCACTGTCCCGGGAAACTCTCTGCTAACACCCTGCAGAGCGCTGTGCCCAATATACAGAAACGTCTTGCGGTATCCCCTACAGGGAAAGTGCCAGGAGGGAAAAGTGAGGATTATGCTTAGACTTTCTCGGAACTGCTTCAAATCAACTAGATATCTTTGTGCTGTAAATCTCCCAACAGCCAAATGTAAAAGCAGCAAACATCTCGCTGTATGTCCCACATCCAAAGTGCCAAGAGAGAGCTTGCTCTCCCTGTCTTTGAGTACTGTTTGCACTGTCCCGATTACCTCTTTGCTAACATTCTCTTCAGAGCTGCAGTGAAACCAGGAACCACGTGGAGAAGGCACCCACACTGAAAGTGCCTGGAGGGAACATTGGGGCTTCTTCTCAGTGTCTCCGATATAGGGTTTCACTGTCCCGGGAAACTCTCTGCTAACACCCTGCAGAGCGCTGTGCCCAATGTACAGAAACGTCTTGCGGTATCCCCTACAGTGAAAGTGCCAGGAGTGAAAAGTGAGGATTATGCTTAGACTTTCTCGGAACTGCTTCAAATCAACTAGATATCTTTGTGCTGTAAATCTCCCAACAGCCAAATGTAAAAGCAGCAAACATCTCGCTGTATGTCCCACATCCAAAGTGCCAAGAGAGAGCTTGCTCTCCCTGTCTTTGAGTACTGTTTGCACTGTCCCGATTACCTCTTTGCTAACATTCTCTTCAGAGCTGCAGTGAAACCAGGAACCACGTGGAGAAGGCACCCACACTGAAAGTGCCTGGAGGGAACATTGGGGCTTCTTCTCAGTGTCTCTGATATAGGGTTTCACTGTCCCGGGAAACTCTCTGCTAACACCCTGCAGAGCGCTGTGCCCAATATACAGAAACGTCTTGCGGTATCTCCTACAGGGAAAGTGCCAGGAGGAATTGTGGAGCTTGGTCTCAGTGTCTCTGAGAATTGCTCTGATTATCCGTGTGACCTCTTTGCTAAGACACTCCAGAAAGCTGTCCTCAAAACCAACACACATCTTGACATATCTCCCACATTGATCGCAGTGTCTCCAGAAACGGCATTCAAGGAGCCAGGAACTTTTCTCCCTACAATGTCCATTGAGTTGTCCTCAAAACCAATATACATCCTGCTATATCTCCCACATGGAAAGTGCCAGGAGGGAAAAGTGAGGATTATGCTTAGACTTTCTCGGAACTGCTTCAAATCAACTAGATATCTTTGTGCTGTAAATCTCCCAACAGCCAAACGCAAAAGCATCAAACATCTCGCTGTATGTCCCACATCCAAAGTGCCAAGAGAGAGCTTGCTCTCCCTGTCTTTGAGTACTGTTTGCACTGTCCCGATTACCTCTTTGCTAACATTCTCTTCAGAGCTGCAGTGAAACCAGGAACCACGTGGAGAAGGCACCCACACTGAAAGTGCCTGGAGGAAACATTGGGGCTTCTTCTCAGTGTCTCTGACACAGGGTTTCACTGTCCCGGGAAACTCTCTGCTAACACCCTGCAGAGCGCTGTGCCCAATGTACAGAAACGTCTTGCGGTATCTCCTACAGGGAAAGTGCCAGGAGGGAAAAGTGAGGATTATGTTTAGACTTTCTCGGAACTGCTTCAAATCAACTAGATATCTTTGTGCTGTAAATCTCCCAACAGCCAAATGTAAAAGCAGCAAACATCTCGCTGTATGTCCCACATCCAAAGTGCCAAGAGAGTAATGTAGAGCTTGCTCTCCCTGTCTTTGAGTACTGTTTGCACTGTCCCGATTACCTCTTTGCTAACATTCTCTTCAGAGCTGCAGTGAAACCAGGAAACACGTGGAGAAGGCACCCACACTGAAAGTGCCTGGAGGGAACATTGGGGCTTCTTCTCAGTGTCTCTGACATAGGGTTTCACTGTCCCGGGAAACTCTCTGCTAACACCCTGCAGAGCGCTGTGCCCAATATACAGAAACGTCTTTTGGTATCTCCTACAGGGAAAGTGCCAGGAGGGAAAAGTGAGGATTATGTTTAGACTTTCTCGGAACTGCTTCAAATCAACTAGATATCTTTGTGCTGTAAATCTCCCAACAGCCAAATGTAAAAGCAGCAAACATCTCGCTGTATGTCCCACATCCAAAGTGCCAAGGGAGAGCTTGCTCTCCCTGTCTTTGAGTACTGTTTGCACTGTCCCGATTACCTCTTTGCTAACATTCTCTTCAGAGCTGCAGTGAAACCAGGAACCACGTGGAGAAGGCACCCACACTGAAAGTGCCTGGAAGGAACATTGGGGCTTCTTCTCAGTGTCTCTGACATAAGGTTTCACTGTCCCGGGAAACTCTCTGCTAACACCCTGCAGAGCGCTGTGCCCAATATACAGAAACGTCTTGCGGTATCCCCTACAGGGAAAGTGCCAGGAGGGAAAAGTGAGGATTATGCTTAGACTTTCTCGGAACTGCTTCAAATCAACTAGATATCTTTGTGCTGTAAATCTCCCAACAGCCAAATGTAAAAGCAGCAAACATCTCGCTGTATGTCCCACATCCAAAGTGCCGAGAGAGTAATGTAGAGCTTGCTCTCCCTGTCTTTGAGTACTGTTTGCACTGTCCCGATTACCTCTTTGCTAACATTCTCTTCAGAGCTGCAGTGAAACCAGGAACCACGTGGAGAAGGCACCCACACTGAAAGTGCCTGGAGGGAACATTGGGGCTTCTTCTCAGTGTCTCTGACATAGGGTTTCACTGTCCCGGGAAACTCTCTGCTAACACCCTGCAGAGCGCTGTGCCCAATATACAGAAACGTCTTGCGGTATCCCCTACAGGGAAAGTGCCAGGAGGGAATAGTGAGGATTATGTTTAGACTTTCTCGGAACTGCTTCAAATCAACTAGATATCTTTGTGCTGTAAATCTCCCAACAGCCAAATGTAAAAGCAGCAAACATCTCGCTGTATGTCCCACATCCAAAGTGCCAAGAGAGAGCTTGCTCTCCCTGTCTTTGAGTACTGTTTGCACTGTCCCGATTACCTCTTTGCTAACATTCTCTTCAGAGCTGCAGTGAAACCAGGAACCACGTGGAGAAGGCACCCACACTGAAAGTGCCTGGAGGGAACATTGGGGCTTCTTCTCAGTGTCTCTGACATAGGGTTTCACTGTCCCGGGAAACTCTCTGCTAACACCCTGCAGAGCGCTGTGCCCAATATACAGAAACGTCTTGCGGTATCCCCTACAGGGAAAGTGCCAGGAGGGAATAGTGAGGATTATGTTTAGACTTTCTCGGAACTGCTTCAAATCAACTAGATATCTTTGTGCTGTAAATCTCCCAACAGCCAAATGTAAAAGCAGCAAACATCTCGCTGTATGTCCCACATCCAAAGTGCCAAGAGAGAGCTTGCTCTCCCTGTCTTTGAGTACTGTTTGCACTGTCCCGATTACCTCTTTGCTAACATTCTCTTCAGAGCTGCAGTGAAACCAGGAACCACGTGGAGAAGGCACCCACACTGAAAGTGCCTGGAGGAAACATTGGGGCTTCTTCTCAGTGTCTCTGACATAGGGTTTCACTGTCCCGGGAAACTCTCTGCTAACACCCTGCAGAGCGCTGTGCCCAATATACAGAAACGTCTTGCGGTATCCCCTACAGGGAAAGTGCCAGGAGGGAATAGTGAGGATTATGTTTAGACTTTCTCGGAACTGCTTCAAATCAACTAGATATCTTTGTGCTGTAAATCTCCCAACAGCCAAATGTAAAAGCAGCAAACATCTCGCTGTATGTCCCACATCCAAAGTGCCAAGAGAGAGCTTGCTCTCCCTGTCTTTGAGTACTGTTTGCACTGTCCCGATTACCTCTTTGCTAACATTCTCTTCAGAGCTGCAGTGAAACCAGGAACCACGTGGAGAAGGCACCCACACTGAAAGTGCCTGGAGGGAACATTGGGGCTTCTTCTCAGTGTCTCCGATATAGGGTTTCACTGTCCCGGGAAACTCTCTGCTAACACCCTGCAGAGCGCTGTGCCCAATGTACAGAAACGTCTTGCGGTATCCCCTACAGGGAAAGTGCCAGGAGGGAAAAGTGAGGATTATGTTTAGACTTTCTCGGAACTGCTTCAAATCAACTAGATATCTTTGTGCTGTAAATCTCCCAACAGCCAAATGTAAAAGCAGCAAACATCTCGCTGTATGTCCCACATCCAAAGTGCCGAGAGAGTAATGTAGAGCTTGCTCTCCCTGTCTTTGAGTACTGTTTGCACTGTCCCGATTACCTCTTTGCTAACATTCTCTTCAGAGCTGCAGTGAAACCAGGAACCACGTGGAGAAGGCACCCACACTGAAAGTGCCTGGAGGGAACATTGGGGCTTCTTCTCAGTGTCTCTGACATAGGGTTTCACTGTCCCGGGAAACTCTCTGCTAACACCCTGCAGAGCGCTGTGCCCAATATACAGAAACGTCTTGCGGTATCTCCTACAGGGAAAGTGCCAGGAGGGAAAAGTGAGGATTATGTTTAGACTTTCTCGGAACTGCTTCAAATCAACTAGATATCTTTGTGCTGTAAATCTCCCAACAGCCAAATGTAAAAGCAGCAAACATCTCGCTGTATGTCCCACATCCAAAGTGCAAAGAGAGTAATGTAGAGCTTGCTCTCCCTGTCTTTGAGTACTGTTTGCACTGTCCCGATTACCTCTTTGCTAACATTCTCTTCAGAGCTGCAGTGAAACCAGGAACCACGTGGAGAAGGCACCCACACTGAAAGTGCCTGGAGGGAACATTGGGGCTTCTTCTCAGTGTCTCTGACATAGGGTTTCACTGTCCCGGGAAACTCTCTACTAACACCCTGCAGAGCGCTGTGCCCAAAATACAGAAACGTCTTGCGGTATCCCCTACAGGGAAAGTGCCAGGAGGGAATAGTGAGGATTATGTTTAGACTTTCTCGGAACTGCTTCAAATCAACTAGATATCTTTGTGCTGTAAATCTCCCAACAGCCAAATGTAAAAGCAGCAAACATCTCGCTGTATGTCCCACATCCAAAGTGCCAAGAGAGAGCTTGCTCTCCCTGTCTTTGAGTACTGTTTGCACTGTCCCGATTACCTCTTTGCTAACATTCTCTTCAGAGCTGCAGTGAAACCAGGAACCACGTGGAGAAGGCACCCACACTGAAAGTGCCTGGAGGGAACATTGGGGCTTCTTCTCAGTGTCTCTGACATAGGGTTTCACTGTCCCGGGAAACTCTCTGCTAACACCCTGCAGAGCGCTGTGCCCAAAATACAGAAACGTCTTGCGGTATCCCCTACAGGGAAAGTGCCAGGAGGGAATAGTGAGGATTATGTTTAGACTTTCTCGGAACTGCTTCAAATCAACTAGATATCTTTGTGCTGTAAATCTCCCAACAGCCAAATGTAAAAGCAGCAAACATCTCGCTGTATGTCCCACATCCAAAGTGCCAAGAGAGAGCTTGCTCTCCCTGTCTTTGAGTACTGTTTGCACTGTCCCGATTACCTCTTTGCTAACATTCTCTTCAGAGCTGCAGTGAAACCAGGAACCACGTGGAGAAGGCACCCACACTGAAAGTGCCTGGAGGGAACATTGGGGCTTCTTCTCAGTGTCTCTGACATAGGGTTTCACTGTCCCGGGAAACTCTCTGCTAACACCCTGCAGAGCGCTGTGCCCAATATACAGAAACGTCTTGCGGTATCTCCTACAGGGAAAGTGCCAGGAGGGAAAAGTGAGGATTATGTTTAGACTTTCTCGGAACTGCTTCAAATCAACTAGATATCTTTGTGCTGTAAATCTCCCAACAGCCAAATGTAAAAGCAGCAAACATCTCGCTGTATGTCGCACATCCAAAGTGCCAAGAGAGAGCTTGCTCTCCCTGTCTTTGAGTACTGTTTGCACTGTCCCGATTACCTCTTTGCTAACATTCTCTTCAGAGCTGCAGTGAAACCAGGAACCACGTGGAGAAGGCACCCACACTGAAAGTGCCTGGAGGGAACATTGGGGCTTCTTCTCAGTGTCTCTGACATAGGGTTTCACTGTCCCGGGAAACTCTCTGCTAACACCCTGCAGAGCGCTGTGCCCAATATACAGAAACGTCTTGCGGTATCCCCTACAGGGAAAGTGCCAGGAGGGAAAAGTGAGGATTATGCTTAGACTTTCTCGGAACTGCTTCAAATCAACTAGATATCTTTGTGCTGTAAATCTCCCAACAGCCAAATGTAAAAGCAGCAAACATCTCGCTGTATGTCCCACATCCAAAGTGCCAAGAGAGTAATGTAGAGCTTGCTCTCCCTGTCTTTGAGTACTGTTTGCACTGTCCCGATTACCTCTTTGCTAACATTCTCTTCAGAGCTGCAGTGAAACCAGGAACCACGTGGAGAAGGCACCCACACTGAAAGTGCCTGGAGGGAACATTGGGGCTTCTTCTCAGTGTCTCCGATATAGGGTTTCACTGTCCCGGGAAACTCTCTGCTAACACCCTGCAGAGCGCTGTGCCCAATATACAGAAACGTCTTGCGGTATCCCCTACAGGGAAAGTGCCAGGAGGGAAAAGTGAGGATTATGCTTAGACTTTCTCGGAACTGCTTCAAATCAACTAGATATCTTTGTGCTGTAAATCTCCCAACAGCCAAATGTAAAAGCAGCAAACATCTCGCTGTATGTCCCACATCCAAAGTGCCAAGAGAGAGCTTGCTCTCCCTGTCTTTGAGTACTGTTTGCACTGTCCCGATTACCTCTTTGCTAACATTCTCTTCAGAGCTGCAGTGAAACCAGGAACCACGTGGAGAAGGCACCCACACTGAAAGTGCCTGGAGGGAACATTGGGGCTTCTTCTCAGTGTCTCTGATATAGGGTTTCACTGTCCTGGGAAACTCTCTGCTAACACCCTGCAGAGCGCTGTGCCCAATATACAGAAACGTCTTGCGGTATCCCCTACAGGGAAAGTGCCAGGAGGGAAAAGTGAGGATTATGCTTAGACTTTCTCGGAACTGCTTCAAATCAACTAGATATCTTTGTGCTGTAAATCTCCCAACAGCCAAATGTAAAAGCAGCAAACATCTCGCTGTATGTCCCACATCCAAAGTGCCGAGAGAGTAATGTAGAGCTTGCTCTCCCTGTCTTTGAGTACTGTTTGCACTGTCCCGATTACCTCTTTGCTAACATTCTCTTCAGAGCTGCAGTGAAACCAGGAACCACGTGGAGAAGGCACCCACACTGAAAGTGCCTGGAGGGAACATTGGGGCATCTTCTCAGTGTCTCTGACATAGGGTTTCACTGTCCCGGGAAACTCTCTGCTAACACCCTGCAGAGCGCTGTGCCCAATGTACAGAAACGTCTTGCGGTATCTCCTACAGGGAAAGTGCCAGGAGGGAAAAGTGAGGATTATGTTTAGACTTTCTCGGAACTGCTTCAAATCAACTAGATATCTTTGTGCTGTAAATCTCCCAACAGCCAAATGTAAAAGCAGCAAACATCTCGCTGTATGTCCCACATCCAAAGTGCCAAGAGAGTAATGTAGAGCTTGCTCTCCCTGTCTTTGAGTACTGTTTGCACTGTCCCGATTACCTCTTTGCTAACATTATCTTCAGAGCTGCAGTGAAACCAGGAACCACGTGGAGAAGGCACCCACACTGAAAGTGCCTGGAGGGAACATTGGGGCTTCTTCTCAGTGTCTCTGACATAGGGTTTCACTGTCCCGGGAAACTCTCTGCTAACACCCTGCAGAGCGCTGTGCCCAATATACAGAAACGTCTTGCGGTATCTCCTACAGGGAAAGTGCCAGGAGGGAAAAGTGAGGATTATGTTTAGACTTTCTCGGAACTGCTTCAAATCAACTAGATATCTTTGTGCTGTAAATCTCCCAACAGCCAAATGTAAAAGCAGCAAACATCTCGCTGTATGTCCCACATCCAAAGTGCCAAGAGAGAGCTTGCTCTCCCTGTCTTTGAGTACTGTTTGCACTGTCCCGATTACCTCTTTGCTAACATTCTCTTCAGAGCTGCAGTGAAACCAGGAACCACGTGGAGAAGGCACCCACACTGAAAGTGCCTGGAGGGAACATTGGGGCTTCTTCTCAGTGTCTCTGACATAGGGTTTCACTGTCCCGGGAAACTCTCTGCTAACACCCTGCAGAGCGCTGTGCCCAATATACAGAAACGTCTTGCGGTATCTCCTACAGGGAAATGGCCAGCAGGGAAAAGTGAGGATTATGCTTAGACTTTCTCGGAACTGCTTCAAATCAACTAGATATCTTTGTGCTGTAAATCTCCCAACAGCCAAATGTAAAAGCAGCAAACATCTCGCTGTATGTCCCACATCCAAAGTGCCAAGAGAGAGCTTGCTCTCCCTGTCTTTGAGTACTGTTTGCACTGTCCCGATTACCTCTTTGCTAACATTCTCTTCAGAGCTGCAGTGAAACCAGGAACCACGTGGAGAAGGCACCCACACTGAAAGTGCCTGGAAGGAACGTTGGGGCTTCTTCTCAGTGTCTCCGATATAGGGTTTCACTGTCCCGGGAAACTCTCTGCTAACACCCTGCAGAGCGCTGTGCCCAATGTACAGAAACGTCTTGCGGTATCTCCTACAGGGAAAGTGCCAGGAGGGAAAAGTGAGGATTATGTTTAGACTTTCTCGGAACTGCTTCAAATCAACTAGATATCTTTGTGCTGTAAATCTCCCAACAGCCAAATGTAAATGCAGCAAACATCTCGCTGTATGTCCCACATCCAAAGTGCCAAGAGAGAGCTTGCTCTCCCTGTCTTTGAGTACTGTTTGCACTGTCCCGATTACCTCTTTGCTAACATTCTCTTCAGAGCTGCAGTGAAACCAGGAACCACGTGGAGAAGGCACCCACACTGAAAGTGCCTGGAAGGAACGTTGGGGCTTCTTCTCAGTGTCTCTGATATAGGGTTTCACTGTCCCGGGAAACTCTCTGCTAACACCCTGCAGAGCGCTGTGCCCAATATACAGAAACGTCTTGCGGTATCCCCTACAGTGAAAGTGCCAGGAGGGAAAAGTGAGGATTATGCTTAGACTTTCTCGGAACTGCTTCAAATCAACTAGATATCTTTGTGCTGTAAATCTCCCAACAGCCAAATGTAAAAGCAGCAAACATCTCGCTGTATGTCCCACATCCAAAGTGCCGAGAGAGTAATGTAGAGCTTGCTCTCCCTGTCTTTGAGTACTGTTTGCACTGTCCCGATTACCTCTTTGCTAACATTCTCTTCAGAGCTGCAGTGAAACCAGGAACCACGTGGAGAAGGCACCCACACTGAAAGTGCCTGGAGGGAACATTGGGGCTTCTTCTCAGTGTCTCTGATATAGGGTTTCACTGTCCCGGGAAACTCTCTGCTAACACCCTGCAGAGCGCTGTGCCCAATATACAGAAACGTCTTGCGGTATCTCCTACAGGGAAAGTGCCAGGAGGGAAAAGTGAGGATTATGTTTAGACTTTCTCGGAACTGCTTCAAATCAACTAGATATCTTTGTGCTGTAAATCTCCCAACAGCCAAATGTAAAAGCAGCAAACATCTCGCTGTATGTCCCACATCCAAAGTGCCAAGGGAGAGCTTGCTCTCCCTGTCTTTGAGTACTGTTTGCACTGTCCCGATTACCTCTTTGCTAACATTCTCTTCAGAGCTGCAGTGAAACCAGGAACCACGTGGAGAAGGCACCCACACTGAAAGTGCCTGGAAGGAACATTGGGGCTTCTTCTCAGTGTCTCTGACATAGGGTTTCACTGTCCCGGGAAACTCTCTGCTAACACCCTGCAGAGCGCTGTGCCCAATATACAGAAACGTCTTGCGGTATCCCCTACAGGGAAAGTGCCAGGAGGGAAAAGTGAGGATTATGCTTAGACTTTCTCGGAACTGCTTCAAATCAACTAGATATCTTTGTGCTGTAAATCTCCCAACAGCCAAATGTAAAAGCAGCAAACATCTCGCTGTATGTCCCACATCCAAAGTGCCAAGAGAGAGCTTGCTCTCCCTGTCTTTGAGTACTGTTTGCACTGTCCCGATTACCTCTTTGCTAACATTCTCTTCAGAGCTGCAGTGAAACCAGGAACCACGTGGAGAAGGCACCCACACTGAAAGTGCCTGGAAGGAACGTTGGGGCTTCTTCTCAGTGTCTCCGATATAGGGTTTCACTGTCCCGGGAAACTCTCTGCTAACACCCTGCAGAGCGCTGTGCCCAATGTACAGAAACGTCTTGCGGTATCTCCTACAGGGAAAGTGCCAGGAGGGAAAAGTGAGGATTATGTTTAGACTTTCTCGGAACTGCTTCAAATCAACTAGATATCTTTGTGCTGTAAATCTCCCAACAGCCAAACGCAAAAGCAGCAAACATCTCGCTGTATGTCCCACATCCAAAGTGCCAAGAGAGAGCTTGCTCTCCCTGTCTTTGAGTACTGTTTGCACTGTCCCGATTACCTCTTTGCTAACATTCTCTTCAGAGCTGCAGTGAAACCAGGAACCACGTGGAGAAGGCACCCACACTGAAAGTGCCTGGAAGGAACGTTGGGGCTTCTTCTCAGTGTCTCTGATATAGGGTTTCACTGTCCCGGGAAACTCTCTGCTAACACCCTGCAGAGCGCTGTGCCCAATATACAGAAACGTCTTGCGGTATCCCCTACAGTGAAAGTGCCAGGAGGGAAAAGTGAGGATTATGCTTAGACTTTCTCGGAACTGCTTCAAATCAACTAGATATCTTTGTGCTGTAAATCTCCCAACAGCCAAATGTAAAAGCAGCAAACATCTCGCTGTATGTCCCACATCCAAAGTGCCGAGAGAGTAATGTAGAGCTTGCTCTCCCTGTCTTTGAGTACTGTTTGCACTGTCCCGATTACCTCTTTGCTAACATTCTCTTCAGAGCTGCAGTGAAACCAGGAACCACGTGGAGAAGGCACCCACACTGAAAGTGCCTGGAAGGAACGTTGGGGCTTCTTCTCAGTGTCTCTGATATAGGGTTTCACTGTCCCGGGAAACTCTCTGCTAACACCCTGCAGAGCGCTGTGCCCAATATACAGAAACGTCTTGCGGTATCCCCTACAGTGAAAGTGCCAGGAGGGAAAAGTGAGGATTATGCTTAGACTTTCTCGGAACTGCTTCAAATCAACTAGATATCTTTGTGCTGTAAATCTCCCAACAGCCAAATGTAAAAGCAGCAAACATCTCGCTGTATGTCCCACATCCAAAGTGCCAAGGGAGAGCTTGCTCTCCCTGTCTTTGAGTACTGTTTGCACTGTCCCGATTACCTCTTTGCTAACATTCTCTTCAGAGCTGCAGTGAAACCAGGAACCACGTGGAGAAGGCACCCACACTGAAAGTGCCTGGAGGGAACATTGGGGCTTCTTCTCAGTGTCTCTGACATAGGGTTTCACTGTCCCGGGAAACTCTCTGCTAACACCCTGCAGAGCGCTGTGCCCAATATACAGAAACGTCTTGCGGTATCCCCTACAGGGAAAGTGCCAGGAGGGAAAAGTGAGGATTATGCTTAGACTTTCTCGGAACTGCTTCAAATCAACTAGATATCTTTGTGCTGTAAATCTCCCAACAGCCAAATGTAAAAGCAGCAAACATCTCGCTGTATGTCCCACATCCAAAGTGCCAAGAGAGAGCTTGCTCTCCCTGTCTTTGAGTACTGTTTGCACTGTCCCGATTACCTCTTTGCTAACATTCTCTTCAGAGCTGCAGTGAAACCAGGAACCACGTGGAGAAGGCACCCACACTGAAAGTGCCTGGAAGGAACGTTGGGGCTTCTTCTCAGTGTCTCCGATATAGGGTTTCACTGTCCCGGGAAACTCTCTGCTAACACCCTGCAGAGCGCTGTGCCCAATGTACAGAAACGTCTTGCGGTATCTCCTACAGGGAAAGTGCCAGGAGGGAAAAGTGAGGATTATGTTTAGACTTTCTCGGAACTGCTTCAAATCAACTAGATATCTTTGTGCTGTAAATCTCCCAACAGCCAAACGCAAAAGCAGCAAACATCTCGCTGTATGTCCCACATCCAAAGTGCCAAGAGAGAGCTTGCTCTCCCTGTCTTTGAGTACTGTTTGCACTGTCCCGATTACCTCTTTGCTAACATTCTCTTCAGAGCTGCAGTGAAACCAGGAACCACGTGGAGAAGGCACCCACACTGAAAGTGCCTGGAGGGAACATTGGGGCTTCTTCTCAGTGTCTCTGACATAGGGTTTCACTGTCCCGGGAAACTCTCTGCTAACACCCTGCAGAGCGCTGTGCCCAATATACAGAAACGTCTTGCGGTATCCCCTACAGTGAAAGTGCCAGGAGGGAAAAGTGAGGATTATGCTTAGACTTTCTCGGAACTGCTTCAAATCAACTAGATATCTTTGTGCTGTAAATCTCCCAACAGCCAAATGTAAATGCAGCAAACATCTCGCTGTATGTCCCACATCCAAAGTGCCAAGAGAGAGCTTGCTCTCCCTGTCTTTGAGTACTGTTTGCACTGTCCCGATTACCTCTTTGCTAACATTCTCTTCAGAGCTGCAGTGAAACCAGGAACCACGTGGAGAAGGCACCCACACTGAAAGTGCCTGGAAGGAACGTTGGGGCTTCTTCTCAGTGTCTCTGATATAGGGTTTCACTGTCCCGGGAAACTCTCTGCTAACACCCTGCAGAGCGCTGTGCCCAATATACAGAAACGTCTTGCGGTATCCCCTACAGTGAAAGTGCCAGGAGGGAAAAGTGAGGATTATGCTTAGACTTTCTCGGAACTGCTTCAAATCAACTAGATATCTTTGTGCTGTAAATCTCCCAACAGCCAAATGTAAAAGCAGCAAACATCTCGCTGTATGTCCCACATCCAAAGTGCCGAGAGAGTAATGTAGAGCTTGCTCTCCCTGTCTTTGAGTACTGTTTGCACTGTCCCGATTACCTCTTTGCTAACATTCTCTTCAGAGCTGCAGTGAAACCAGGAACCACGTGGAGAAGGCACCCACACTGAAAGTGCCTGGAGGGAACATTGGGGCTTCTTCTCAGTGTCTCTGATATAGGGTTTCACTGTCCCGGGAAACTCTCTGCTAACACCCTGCAGAGCGCTGTGCCCAATATACAGAAACGTCTTGCGGTATCTCCTACAGGGAAAGTGCCAGGAGGGAAAAGTGAGGATTATGTTTAGACTTTCTCGGAACTGCTTCAAATCAACTAGATATCTTTGTGCTGTAAATCTCCCAACAGCCAAATGTAAAAGCAGCAAACATCTCGCTGTATGTCCCACATCCAAAGTGCCAAGGGAGAGCTTGCTCTCCCTGTCTTTGAGTACTGTTTGCACTGTCCCGATTACCTCTTTGCTAACATTCTCTTCAGAGCTGCAGTGAAACCAGGAACCACGTGGAGAAGGCACCCACACTGAAAGTGCCTGGAGGGAACATTGGGGCTTCTTCTCAGTGTCTCTGATATAGGGTTTCACTGTCCCGGGAAACTCTCTGCTAACACCCTGCAGAGCGCTGTGCCCAATATACAGAAACGTCTTGCGGTATCTCCTACAGGGAAAGTGCCAGGAGGGAAAAGTGAGGATTATGTTTAGACTTTCTCGGAACTGCTTCAAATCAACTAGATATCTTTGTGCTGTAAATCTCCCAACAGCCAAATGTAAAAGCAGCAAACATCTCGCTGTATGTCCCACATCCAAAGTGCCAAGGGAGAGCTTGCTCTCCCTGTCTTTGAGTACTGTTTGCACTGTCCCGATTACCTCTTTGCTAACATTCTCTTCAGAGCTGCAGTGAAACCAGGAACCACGTGGAGAAGGCACCCACACTGAAAGTGCCTGGAGGGAACATTGGGGCTTCTTCTCAGTGTCTCTGACATAGGGTTTCACTGTCCCGGGAAACTCTCTGCTAACACCCTGCAGAGCGCTGTGCCCAATATACAGAAACGTCTTGCGGTATCCCCTACAGGGAAAGTGCCAGGAGGGAAAAGTGAGGATTATGCTTAGACTTTCTCGGAACTGCTTCAAATCAACTAGATATCTTTGTGCTGTAAATCTCCCAACAGCCAAATGTAAAAGCAGCAAACATCTCGCTGTATGTCCCACATCCAAAGTGCCGAGAGAGTAATGTAGAGCTTGCTCTCCCTGTCTTTGAGTACTGTTTGCACTGTCCCGATTACCTCTTTGCTAACATTCTCTTCAGAGCTGCAGTGAAACCAGGAACCACGTGGAGAAGGCACCCACACTGAAAGTGCCTGGAAGGAACATTGGGGCTTCTTCTCAGTGTCTCTGACATAGGGTTTCACTGTCCCGGGAAACTCTCTGCTAACACCCTGCAGAGCGCTGTGCCCAATATACAGAAACGTCTTGCGGTATCCCCTACAGGGAAAGTGCCAGGAGGGAAAAGTGAGGATTATGCTTAGACTTTCTCGGAACTGCTTCAAATCAACTAGATATCTTTGTGCTGTAAATCTCCCAACAGCCAAATGTAAAAGCAGCAAACATCTCGCTGTATGTCCCACATCCAAAGTGCCGAGAGAGTAATGTAGAGCTTGCTCTCCCTGTCTTTGAGTACTGTTTGCACTGTCCCGATTACCTCTTTGCTAACATTCTCTTCAGAGCTGCAGTGAAACCAGGAACCACGTGGAGAAGGCACCCACACTGAAAGTGCCTGGAGGGAACATTGGGGCTTCTTCTCAGTGTCTTTGACATAGGGTTTCACTGTCCCGGGAAACTCTCTGCTAACACCCTGCAGAGCGCTGTGCCCAATATACAGAAACGTCTTGCGGTATCCCCTACAGTGAAAGTGCCAGGAGGGAAAAGTGAGGATTATGCTTAGACTTTCTCGGAACTGCTTCAAATCAACTAGATATCTTTGTGCTGTAAATCTCCCAACAGCCAAATGTAAATGCAGCAAACATCTCGCTGTATGTCCCACATCCAAAGTGCCAAGAGAGAGCTTGCTCTCCCTGTCTTTGAGTACTGTTTGCACTGTCCCGATTACCTCTTTGCTAACATTCTCTTCAGAGCTGCAGTGAAACCAGGAACCACGTGGAGAAGGCACCCACACTGAAAGTGCCTGGAAGGAACATTGGGGCTTCTTCTCAGTGTCTCTGACATAGGGTTTCACTGTCCCGGGAAACTCTCTGCTAACACCCTGCAGAGCGCTGTGCCCAATATACAGAAACGTCTTGCGGTATCCCCTACAGGGAAAGTGCCAGGAGGGAAAAGTGAGGATTATGTTTAGACTTTCTCGGAACTGCTTCAAATCAACTAGATATCTTTGTGCTGTAAATCTCCCAACAGCCAAATGTAAAAGCAGCAAACATCTCGCTGTATGTCCCACATCCAAAGTGCCGAGAGAGTAATGTAGAGCTTGCTCTCCCTGTCTTTGAGTACTGTTTGCACTGTCCCGATTACCTCTTTGCTAACATTCTCTTCAGAGCTGCAGTGAAACCAGGAACCACGTGGAGAAGGCACCCACACTGAAAGTGCCTGGAGGGAACATTGGGGCTTCTTCTCAGTGTCTCTGATATAGGGTTTCACTGTCCCGGGAAACTCTCTGCTAACACCCTGCAGAGCGCTGTGCCCAATATACAGAAACGTCTTGCGGTATCTCCTACAGGGAAAGTGCCAGGAGGGAAAAGTGAGGATTATGTTTAGACTTTCTCGGAACTGCTTCAAATCAACTAGATATCTTTGTGCTGTAAATCTCCCAACAGCCAAATGTAAAAGCAGCAAACATCTCGCTGTATGTCCCACATCCAAAGTGCCAAGGGAGAGCTTGCTCTCCCTGTCTTTGAGTACTGTTTGCACTGTCCCGATTACCTCTTTGCTAACATTCTCTTCAGAGCTGCAGTGAAACCAGGAACCACGTGGAGAAGGCACCCACACTGAAAGTGCCTGGAAGGAACATTGGGGCTTCTTCTCAGTGTCTCTGACATAGGGTTTCACTGTCCCGGGAAACTCTCTGCTAACACCCTGCAGAGCGCTGTGCCCAATATACAGAAACGTCTTGCGGTATCCCCTACAGGGAAAGTGCCAGGAGGGAAAAGTGAGGATTATGCTTAGACTTTCTCGGAACTGCTTCAAATCAACTAGATATCTTTGTGCTGTAAATCTCCCAACAGCCAAATGTAAAAGCAGCAAACATCTCGCTGTATGTCCCACATCCAAAGTGCCAAGAGAGAGCTTGCTCTCCCTGTCTTTGAGTACTGTTTGCACTGTCCCGATTACCTCTTTGCTAACATTCTCTTCAGAGCTGCAGTGAAACCAGGAACCACGTGGAGAAGGCACCCACACTGAAAGTGCCTGGAAGGAACATTGGGGCTTCTTCTCAGTGTCTCCGATATAGGGTTTCACTGTCCCGGGAAACTCTCTGCTAACACCCTGCAGAGCGCTGTGCCCAATGTACAGAAACGTCTTGCGGTATCTCCTACAGGGAAAGTGCCAGGAGGGAAAAGTGAGGATTATGTTTAGACTTTCTCGGAACTGCTTCAAATCAACTAGATATCTTTGTGCTGTAAATCTCCCAACAGCCAAACGCAAAAGCAGCAAACATCTCGCTGTATGTCCCACATCCAAAGTGCCAAGAGAGAGCTTGCTCTCCCTGTCTTTGAGTACTGTTTGCACTGTCCCGATTACCTCTTTGCTAACATTCTCTTCAGAGCTGCAGTGAAACCAGGAACCACGTGGAGAAGGCACCCACACTGAAAGTGCCTGGAGGGAACATTGGGGCTTCTTCTCAGTGTCTCTGACATAGGGTTTCACTGTCCCGGGAAACTCTCTGCTAACACCCTGCAGAGCGCTGTGCCCAATATACAGAAACGTCTTGCGGTATCTCCTACAGTGAAAGTGCCAGGAGGGAAAAGTGAGGATTATGCTTAGACTTTCTCGGAACTGCTTCAAATCAACTAGATATCTTTGTGCTGTAAATCTCCCAACAGCCAAATGTAAATGCAGCAAACATCTCGCTGTATGTCCCACATCCAAAGTGCCAAGAGAGAGCTTGCTCTCCCTGTCTTTGAGTACTGTTTGCACTGTCCCGATTACCTCTTTGCTAACATTCTCTTCAGAGCTGCAGTGAAACCAGGAACCACGTGGAGCAGGCACCCACACTGAAAGTGCCTGGAGGGAACGTTGGGGCTTCTTCTCAGTGTCTCTGATATAGGGTTTCACTGTCCCGGGAAACTCTCTGCTAACACCCTGCAGAGCGCTGTGCCCAATATACAGAAACGTCTTGCGGTATCTCCTACAGGGAAAGTGCCAGGAGGGAAAAGTGAGGATTATGTTTAGACTTTCTCGGAACTGCTTCAAATCAACTAGATATCTTTGTGCTGTAAATCTCCCAACAGCCAAATGTAAAAGCAGCAAACATCTCACTGTATGTCCCACATCCAAAGTGCCAAGAGAGAGCTTGCTCTCCCTGTCTTTGAGTACTGTTTGCACTGTCCCGATTACCTCTTTGCTAACATTCTCTTCAGAGCTGCAGTGAAACCAGGAACCACGTGGAGAAGGCACCCACACTGAAAGTGCCTGGAAGGAACATTGGGGCTTCTTCTCAGTGTCTCTGACATAGGGTTTCACTGTCCCGGGAAACTCTCTGCTAACACCCTGCAGAGCGCTGTGCCCAATATACAGAAACGTCTTGCGGTATCCCCTACAGGGAAAGTGCCAGGAGGGAAAAGTGAGGATTATGCTTAGACTTTCTCGGAACTGCTTCAAATCAACTAGATATCTTTGTGCTGTAAATCTCCCAACAGCCAAATGTAAAAGCAGCAAACATCTCGCTGTATGTCCCACATCCAAAGTGCCGAGAGAGTAATGTAGAGCTTGCTCTCCCTGTCTTTGAGTACTGTTTGCACTGTCCCGATTACCTCTTTGCTAACATTCTCTTCAGAGCTGCAGTGAAACCAGGAACCACGTGGAGAAGGCACCCACACTGAAAGTGCCTGGAGGGAACATTGGGGCTTCTTCTCAGTGTCTCTGATATAGGGTTTCACTGTCCCGGGAAACTCTCTGCTAACACCCTGCAGAGCGCTGTGCCCAATATACAGAAACGTCTTGCGGTATCCCCTACAGGGAAAGTGCCAGGAGGGAAAAGTGAGGATTATGCTTAGACTTTCTCGGAACTGCTTCAAATCAACTAGATATCTTTGTGCTGTAAATCTCCCAACAGCCAAATGTAAAAGCAGCAAACATCTCGCTGTATGTCCCACATCCAAAGTGCCGAGAGAGTAATGTAGAGCTTGCTCTCCCTGTCTTTGAGTACTGTTTGCACTGTCCCGATTACCTCTTTGCTAACATTCTCTTCAGAGCTGCAGTGAAACCAGGAACCACGTGGAGAAGGCACCCACACTGAAAGTGCCTGGAGGGAACATTGGGGCTTCTTCTCAGTGTCTCTGATATAGGGTTTCACTGTCCCGGGAAACTCTCTGCTAACACCCTGCAGAGCGCTGTGCCCAATATACAGAAACGTCTTGCGGTATCTCCTACAGGGAAAGTGCCAGGAGGGAAAAGTGAGGATTATGTTTAGACTTTCTCGGAACTGCTTCAAATCAACTAGATATCTTTGTGCTGTAAATCTCCCAACAGCCAAATGTAAAAGCAGCAAACATCTCGCTGTATGTCCCACATCCAAAGTGCCGAGAGAGTAATGTAGAGCTTGCTCTCCCTGTCTTTGAGTACTGTTTGCACTGTCCCGATTACCTCTTTGCTAACATTCTCTTCAGAGCTGCAGTGAAACCAGGAACCACGTGGAGAAGGCACCCACACTGAAAGTGCCTGGAGGGAACATTGGGGCTTCTTCTCAGTGTCTTTGACATAGGGTTTCACTGTCCCGGGAAACTCTCTGCTAACACCCTGCAGAGCGCTGTGCCCAATGTACAGAAACGTCTTGCGATATCTCCTACAGGGAAAGTGCCAGGAGGGAAAAGTGAGGATTATGCTTAGACTTTCTCGGAACTGCTTCAAATCAACTAGATATCTTTGTGCTGTAAATCTCCCAACAGCCAAACGCAAAAGCAGCAAACATCTCGCTGTATGTCCCACATCCAAAGTGCCAAGAGAGAGCTTGCTCTCCCTGTCTTTGAGTACTGTTTGCACTGTCCCGATTACCTCTTTGCTAACATTCTCTTCAGAGCTGCAGTGAAACCAGGAACCACGTGGAGAAGGCACCCACACTGAAAGTGCCTGGAGGGAACATTGGGGCTTCTTCTCAGTGTCTCTGACATAGGGTTTCACTGTCCCGGGAAACTCTCTGCTAACACCCTGCAGAGCGCTGTGCCCAATGTACAGAAACGTCTTGCGGTATCCCCTACAGTGAAAGTGCCAGGAGGGAAAAGTGAGGATTATGCTTAGACTTTCTCGGAACTGCTTCAAATCAACTAGATATCTTTGTGCTGTAAATCTCCCAACAGCCAAATGTAAAAGCAGCAAACATCTCGCTGTATGTCCCACATCCAAAGTGCCGAGAGAGTAATGTAGAGCTTGCTCTCCCTGTCTTTGAGTACTGTTTGCACTGTCCCGATTACCTCTTTGCTAACATTCTCTTCAGAGCTGCAGTGAAACCAGGAACCACGTGGAGAAGGCACCCACACTGAAAGTGCCTGGAGGGAACATTGGGGCTTCTTCTCAGTGTCTCTGACATAGGGTTTCACTGTCCCGGGAAACTCTCTGCTAACACCCTGCAGAGCGCTGTGCCCAATGTACAGAAACGTCTTGCGGTATCTCCTACAGGGAAAGTGCCAGGAGGGAAAAGTGAGGATTATGCTTAGACTTTCTCGGAACTGCTTCAAATCAACTAGATATCTTTGTGCTGTAAATCTCCCAACAGCCAAATGTAAAAGCAGCAAACATCTCGCTGTATGTCCCACATCCAAAGTGCCGAGAGAGTAATGTAGAGCTTGCTCTCCCTGTCTTTGAGTACTGTTTGCACTGTCCCGATTACCTCTTTGCTAACATTCTCTTCAGAGCTGCAGTGAAACCAGGAACCACGTGGAGAAGGCACCCACACTGAAAGTGCCTGGAGGGAACATTGGGGCTTCTTCTCAGTGTCTCTGATATAGGGTTTCACTGTCCCGGGAAACTCTCTGCTAACACCCTGCAGAGCGCTGTGCCCAATGTACAGAAACGTCTTGCGGTATCTCCTACAGGGAAAGTGCCAGGAGGGAAAAGTGAGGATTATGCTTAGACTTTCTCGGAACTGCTTCAAATCAACTAGATATCTTTGTGCTGTAAATCTCCCAACAGCCAAATGTAAAAGCAGCAAACATCTCGCTGTATGTCCCACATCCAAAGTGCCAAGGGAGAGCTTGCTCTCCCTGTCTTTGAGTACTGTTTGCACTGTCCCGATTACCTCTTTGCTAACATTCTCTTCAGAGCTGCAGTGAAACCAGGAACCACGTGGAGAAGGCACCCACACTGAAAGTGCCTGGAAGGAACGTTGGGGCTTCTTCTCAGTGTCTCTGACATAGGGTTTCACTGTCCCGGGAAACTCTCTGCTAACACCCTGCAGAGCGCTGTGCCCAATATACAGAAACGTCTTGCGGTATCCCCTACAGTGAAAGTGCCAGGAGGGAAAAGTGAGGATTATGCTTAGACTTTCTCGGAACTGCTTCAAATCAACTAGATATCTTTGTGCTCTAAATCTCCCAACAGCCAAATGTAAAAGCAGCAAACATCTCGCTGTATGTCCCACATCCAAAGTGCCAAGGGAGAGCTTGCTCTCCCTGTCTTTGAGTACTGTTTGCACTGTCCCGATTACCTCTTTGCTAACATTCTCTTCAGAGCTGCAGTGAAACCAGGAACCACGTGGAGAAGGCACCCACACTGAAAGTGCCTGGAAGGAACGTTGGGGCTTCTTCTCAGTGTCTCTGACATAGGGTTTCACTGTCCCGGGAAACTCTCTGCTAACACCCTGCAGAGCGCTGTGCCCAATATACAGAAACGTCTTGCGGTATCCCCTACAGGGAAAGTGCCAGGAGGGAAAAGTGAGGATTATGCTTAGACTTTCTCGGAACTGCTTCAAATCAACTAGATATCTTTGTGCTGTAAATCTCCCAACAGCCAAATGTAAAAGCAGCAAACATCTCGCTGTATGTCCCACATCCAAAGTGCAAAGAGAGTAATGTAGAGCTTGCTCTCCCTGTCTTTGAGTACTGTTTGCACTGTCCCGATTACCTCTTTGCTAACATTCTCTTCAGAGCTGCAGTGAAACCAGGAACCACGTGGAGAAGGCACCCACACTGAAAGTGCCTGGAGGGAACATTGGGGCTTCTTCTCAGTGTCTCTGACATAGGGTTTCACTGTCCCGGGAAACTCTCTGCTAACACCCTGCAGAGCGCTGTGCCCAATATACAGAAACGTCTTGCGGTATCCCCTACAGGGAAAGTGCCAGGAGGGAAAAGTGAGGATTATGTTTAGACTTTCTCGGAACTGCTTCAAATCAACTCGATATCTTTGTGCTGTAAATCTCCCAACAGCCAAATGTAAAAGCAGCAAACATCTCGCTGTATGTCCCACATCCAAAGTGCCAAGAGAGAGCTTGCTCTCCCTGTCTTTGAGTACTGTTTGCACTGTCCCGATTACCTCTTTGCTAACATTCTCTTCAGAGCTGCAGTGAAACCAGGAACCACGTGGAGAAAGCACCCACACTGAAAGTGCCTGGAGTGAACATTGGGGCTTCTTCTCAGTGTCTCCGATATAGGGTTTCACTGTCCCGGGAAACTCTCTGCTAACACCCTGCAGAGCGCTGTGCCCAATGTACGGAAACGTCTTGCGGTATCCCCTACAGGGAAAGTGCCAGGAGGGAAAAGTGAGGATTATGCTTAGACTTTCTCGGAACTGCTTCAAATCAACTAGATATCTTTGTGCTGTAAATCTCCCAACAGCCAAATGTAAAAGCAGCAAACATCTCGCTGTATGTCCCACATCCAAAGTGCCAAGAGAGAGCTTGCTCTCCCTGTCTTTGAGTACTGTTTGCACTGTCCCGATTACCTCTTTGCTAACATTCTCTTCAGAGCTGCAGTGAAACCAGGAACCACGTGGAGAAGGCACCCACACTGAAAGTGCCTGGAAGGAACGTTGGGGCTTCTTCTCAGTGTCTCTGATATAGGGTTTCACTGTCCCGGGAAACTCTCTGCTAACACCCTGCAGAGCGCTGTGCCCAATATACAGAAACGTCTTGCGGTATCTCCTACAGTGAAAGTGCCAGGAGGGAAAAGTGAGGATTATGCTTAGACTTTCTCGGAACTGCTTCAAATCAACTAGATATCTTTGTGCTGTAAATCTCCCAACAGCCAAACGCAAAAGCATCAAACATCTCGCTGTATGTCCCACATCCAAAGTGCCAAGAGAGAGCTTGCTCTCCCTGTCTTTGAGTACTGTTTGCACTGTCCCGATTACCTCTTTGCTAACATTCTCTTCAGAGCTGCAGTGAAACCAGGAACCACGTGGAGAAGGCACCCACACTGAAAGTGCCTGGAGGAAACATTGGGGCTTCTTCTCAGTGTCTCTGACACAGGGTTTCACTGTCCCGGGAAACTCTCTGCTAACACCCTGCAGAGCGCTGTGCCCAATGTACAGAAACGTCTTGCGGTATCTCCTACAGGGAAAGTGCCAGGAGGGAAAAGTGAGGATTATGTTTAGACTTTCTCGGAACTGCTTCAAATCAACTAGATATCTTTGTGCTGTAAATCTCCCAACAGCCAAATGTAAAAGCAGCAAACATCTCGCTGTATGTCCCACATCCAAAGTGCAAAGAGAGTAATGTAGAGCTTGCTCTCCCTGTCTTTGAGTACTGTTTGCACTGTCCCGATTACCTCTTTGCTAACATTCTCTTCAGAGCTGCAGTGAAACCAGGAACCACGTGGAGAAGGCACCCACACTGAAAGTGCCTGGAAGGAACGTTGGGGCTTCTTCTCAGTGTCTCTGACATAGGGTTTCACTGTCCCGGGAAACTCTCTGCTAACACCCTGCAGAGCGCTGTGCCCAATATACAGAAACGTCTTGCGGTATCCCCTACAGTGAAAGTGCCAGGAGGGAAAAGTGAGGATTATGCTTAGACTTTCTCGGAACTGCTTCAAATCAACTAGATATCTTTGTGCTGTAAATCTCCCAACAGCCAAATGTAAAAGCAGCAAACATCTCGCTGTATGTCCCACATCCAAAGTGCCGAGAGAGTAATGTAGAGCTTGCTCTCCCTGTCTTTGAGTACTGTTTGCACTGTCCCGATTACCTCTTTGCTAACATTCTCTTCAGAGCTGCAGTGAAACCAGGAACCACGTGGAGAAGGCACCCACACTAAAGTGCCTGGAGGGAACATTGGGGCTTCTTCTCAGTGTCTCTGACATAGGGTTTCACTGTCCCGGGAAACTCTCTGCTAACACCCTGCAGAGCGCTGTGCCCAATATACAGAAACGTCTTGCGGTATCCCCTACAGGGAAAGTGCCAGGAGGGAAAAGTGAGGATTATGCTTAGACTTTCTCGGAACTGCTTCAAATCAACTAGATATCTTTGTGCTGTAAATCTCCCAACAGCCAAATGTAAAAGCAGCAAACATCTCGCTGTATGTCCCACATCCAAAGTGCCAAGAGAGAGCTTGCTCTCCCTGTCTTTGAGTACTGTTTGCACTGTCCCGATTACCTCTTTGCTAACATTCTCTTCAGAGCTGCAGTGAAACCAGGAACCACGTGGAGAAGGCACCCACACTGAAAGTGCCTGGAGTGAACATTGGGGCTTCTTCTCAGTGTCTTCGATATAGGGTTTCACTGTCCCGGGAAACTCTCTGCTAACACCCTGCAGAGCGCTGTGCCCAATGTACAGAAACGTCTTGCGGTATCCCCTACAGTGAAAGTGCCAGGAGTGAAAAGTGAGGATTATGCTTAGACTTTCTCGGAACTGCTTCAAATCAACTAGATATCTTTGTGCTGTAAATCTCCCAACAGCCAAATGTAAAAGCAGCAAACATCTCGCTGTATGTCCCACATCCAAAGTGCAAAGAGAGTAATGTAGAGCTTGCTCTCCCTGTCTTTGAGTACTGTTTGCACTGTCCCGATTACCTCTTTGCTAACATTCTCTTCAGAGCTGCAGTGAAACCAGGAACCACGTGGAGAAAGCACCCACACTGAAAGTGCCTGGAGTGAACATTGGGGCTTCTTCTCAGTGTCTCCGATATAGGGTTTCACTGTCCCGGGAAACTCTCTGCTAACACCCTGCAGAGCGCTGTGCCCAATGTACAGAAACGTCTTGCGGTATCCCCTACAGGGAAAGTGCCAGGAGGGAAAAGTGAGGATTATGCTTAGACTTTCTCGGAACTGCTTCAAATCAACTAGATATCTTTGTGCTGTAAATCTCCCAACAGCCAAATGTAAAAGCAGCAAACATCTCGCTGTATGTCCCACATCCAAAGTGCCAAGAGAGAGCTTGCTCTCCCTGTCTTTGAGTACTGTTTGCACTGTCCCGATTACCTCTTTGCTAACATTCTCTTCAGAGCTGCAGTGAAACCAGGAACCACGTGGAGAAGGCACCCACACTGAAAGTGCCTGGAAGGAACGTTGGGGCTTCTTCTCAGTGTCTCTGATATAGGGTTTCACTGTCCCGGGAAACTCTCTGCTAACACCCTGCAGAGCGCTGTGCCCAATATACAGAAACGTCTTGCGGTATCTCCTACAGTGAAAGTGCCAGGAGGGAAAAGTGAGGATTATGCTTAGACTTTCTCGGAACTGCTTCAAATCAACTAGATATCTTTGTGCTGTAAATCTCCCAACAGCCAAATGTAAAAGCAGCAAACATCTCGCTGTATGTCCCACATCCAAAGTGCCAAGAGAGAGCTTGCTCTCCCTGTCTTTGAGTACTGTTTGCACTGTCCCGATTACCTCTTTGCTAACATTCTCTTCAGAGCTGCAGTGAAACCAGGAACCACGTGGAGAAGGCACCCACACTGAAAGTGCCTGGAGGGAACATTGGGGCTTCTTCTCAGTGTCTCTGATATAGGGTTTCACTGTCCCGGGAAACTCTCTGCTAACACCCTGCAGAGCGCTGTGCCCAATATACAGAAACGTCTTGCGGTATCTCCTACAGGGAAAGTGCCAGGAGGAATTGTGGAGCTTGGTCTCAGTGTCTCTGAGAATTGCTCTGATTATCCGTGTGACCACTTTGCTAAGACACTCCAGAAAGCTGTCCTCAAAACCAACACACATCTTGACATATCTCCCACATTGATCGCAGTGTCTCCAGAAACGGCATTCAAGGAGCCAGGAACTTTTCTCCCTACAATGTCCATTGAGTTGTCCTCAAAACCAATATACATCCTGCTATATCTCCCACATGGAAAGTGCCAGGAGGGAAAAGTGAGGATTATGCTTAGACTTTCTCGGAACTGCTTCAAATCAACTAGATATCTTTGTGCTGTAAATCTCCCAACAGCCAAACGCAAAAGCATCAAACATCTCGCTGTATGTCCCACATCCAAAGTGCCAAGAGAGAGCTTGCTCTCCCTGTCTTTGAGTACTGTTTGCACTGTCCCGATTACCTCTTTGCTAACATTCTCTTCAGAGCTGCAGTGAAACCAGGAACCACGTGGAGAAGGCACCCACACTGAAAGTGCCTGGAGGAAACATTGGGGCTTCTTCTCAGTGTCTCTGACACAGGGTTTCACTGTCCCGGGAAACTCTCTGCTAACACCCTGCAGAGCGCTGTGCCCAATGTACAGAAACGTCTTGCGGTATCTCCTACAGGGAAAGTGCCAGGAGGGAAAAGTGAGGATTATGTTTAGACTTTCTCGGAACTGCTTCAAATCAACTAGATATCTTTGTGCTGTAAATCTCCCAACAGCCAAATGTAAAAGCAGCAAACATCTCGCTGTATGTCCCACATCCAAAGTGCAAAGAGAGTAATGTAGAGCTTGCTCTCCCTGTCTTTGAGTACTGTTTGCACTGTCCCGATTACCTCTTTGCTAACATTCTCTTCAGAGCTGCAGTGAAACCAGGAACCACGTGGAGAAGGCACCCACACTGAAAGTGCCTGGAAGGAACGTTGGGGCTTCTTCTCAGTGTCTCTGACATAGGGTTTCACTGTCCCGGGAAACTCTCTGCTAACACCCTGCAGAGCGCTGTGCCCAATATACAGAAACGTCTTGCGGTATCCCCTACAGTGAAAGTGCCAGGAGGGAAAAGTGAGGATTATGCTTAGACTTTCTCGGAACTGCTTCAAATCAACTAGATATCTTTGTGCTGTAAATCTCCCAACAGCCAAATGTAAAAGCAGCAAACATCTCGCTGTATGTCCCACATCCAAAGTGCCGAGAGAGTAATGTAGAGCTTGCTCTCCCTGTCTTTGAGTACTGTTTGCACTGTCCCGATTACCTCTTTGCTAACATTCTCTTCAGAGCTGCAGTGAAACCAGGAACCACGTGGAGAAGGCACCCACACTGAAAGTGCCTGGAGGGAACATTGGGGCTTCTTCTCAGTGTCTCTGACATAGGGTTTCACTGTCCCGGGAAACTCTCTGCTAACACCCTGCAGAGCGCTGTGCCCAATGTACAGAAACGTCTTGCGGTATCTCCTACAGGGAAAGTGCCAGGAGGGAAAAGTGAGGATTATGCTTAGACTTTCTCGGAACTGCTTCAAATCAACTAGATATCTTTGTGCTGTAAATCTCCCAACAGCCAAATGTAAAAGCAGCAAACATCTCGCTGTATGTCCCACATCCAAAGTGCCGAGAGAGTAATGTAGAGCTTGCTCTCCCTGTCTTTGAGTACTGTTTGCACTGTCCCGATTACCTCTTTGCTAACATTCTCTTCAGAGCTGCAGTGAAACCAGGAACCACGTGGAGAAGGCACCCACACTGAAAGTGCCTGGAGGGAACATTGGGGCTTCTTCTCAGTGTCTCTGATATAGGGTTTCACTGTCCCGGGAAACTCTCTGCTAACACCCTGCAGAGCGCTGTGCCCAATGTACAGAAACGTCTTGCGGTATCTCCTACAGGGAAAGTGCCAGGAGGGAAAAGTGAGGATTATGCTTAGACTTTCTCGGAACTGCTTCAAATCAACTAGATATCTTTGTGCTGTAAATCTCCCAACAGCCAAATGTAAAAGCAGCAAACATCTCGCTGTATGTCCCACATCCAAAGTGCCAAGGGAGAGCTTGCTCTCCCTGTCTTTGAGTACTGTTTGCACTGTCCCGATTACCTCTTTGCTAACATTCTCTTCAGAGCTGCAGTGAAACCAGGAACCACGTGGAGAAGGCACCCACACTGAAAGTGCCTGGAAGGAACGTTGGGGCTTCTTCTCAGTGTCTCTGACATAGGGTTTCACTGTCCCGGGAAACTCTCTGCTAACACCCTGCAGAGCGCTGTGCCCAATATACAGAAACGTCTTGCGGTATCCCCTACAGTGAAAGTGCCAGGAGGGAAAAGTGAGGATTATGCTTAGACTTTCTCGGAACTGCTTCAAATCAACTAGATATCTTTGTGCTCTAAATCTCCCAACAGCCAAATGTAAAAGCAGCAAACATCTCGCTGTATGTCCCACATCCAAAGTGCCAAGGGAGAGCTTGCTCTCCCTGTCTTTGAGTACTGTTTGCACTGTCCCGATTACCTCTTTGCTAACATTCTCTTCAGAGCTGCAGTGAAACCAGGAACCACGTGGAGAAGGCACCCACACTGAAAGTGCCTGGAAGGAACGTTGGGGCTTCTTCTCAGTGTCTCTGACATAGGGTTTCACTGTCCCGGGAAACTCTCTGCTAACACCCTGCAGAGCGCTGTGCCCAATATACAGAAACGTCTTGCGGTATCCCCTACAGGGAAAGTGCCAGGAGGGAAAAGTGAGGATTATGCTTAGACTTTCTCGGAACTGCTTCAAATCAACTAGATATCTTTGTGCTGTAAATCTCCCAACAGCCAAATGTAAAAGCAGCAAACATCTCGCTGTATGTCCCACATCCAAAGTGCAAAGAGAGTAATGTAGAGCTTGCTCTCCCTGTCTTTGAGTACTGTTTGCACTGTCCCGATTACCTCTTTGCTAACATTCTCTTCAGAGCTGCAGTGAAACCAGGAACCACGTGGAGAAGGCACCCACACTGAAAGTGCCTGGAGGGAACATTGGGGCTTCTTCTCAGTGTCTCTGACATAGGGTTTCACTGTCCCGGGAAACTCTCTGCTAACACCCTGCAGAGCGCTGTGCCCAATATACAGAAACGTCTTGCGGTATCCCCTACAGGGAAAGTGCCAGGAGGGAAAAGTGAGGATTATGTTTAGACTTTCTCGGAACTGCTTCAAATCAACTCGATATCTTTGTGCTGTAAATCTCCCAACAGCCAAATGTAAAAGCAGCAAACATCTCGCTGTATGTCCCACATCCAAAGTGCCAAGAGAGAGCTTGCTCTCCCTGTCTTTGAGTACTGTTTGCACTGTCCCGATTACCTCTTTGCTAACATTCTCTTCAGAGCTGCAGTGAAACCAGGAACCACGTGGAGAAAGCACCCACACTGAAAGTGCCTGGAGTGAACATTGGGGCTTCTTCTCAGTGTCTCCGATATAGGGTTTCACTGTCCCGGGAAACTCTCTGCTAACACCCTGCAGAGCGCTGTGCCCAATGTACGGAAACGTCTTGCGGTATCCCCTACAGGGAAAGTGCCAGGAGGGAAAAGTGAGGATTATGCTTAGACTTTCTCGGAACTGCTTCAAATCAACTAGATATCTTTGTGCTGTAAATCTCCCAACAGCCAAATGTAAAAGCAGCAAACATCTCGCTGTATGTCCCACATCCAAAGTGCCAAGAGAGAGCTTGCTCTCCCTGTCTTTGAGTACTGTTTGCACTGTCCCGATTACCTCTTTGCTAACATTCTCTTCAGAGCTGCAGTGAAACCAGGAACCACGTGGAGAAGGCACCCACACTGAAAGTGCCTGGAAGGAACGTTGGGGCTTCTTCTCAGTGTCTCTGATATAGGGTTTCACTGTCCCGGGAAACTCTCTGCTAACACCCTGCAGAGCGCTGTGCCCAATATACAGAAACGTCTTGCGGTATCTCCTACAGTGAAAGTGCCAGGAGGGAAAAGTGAGGATTATGCTTAGACTTTCTCGGAACTGCTTCAAATCAACTAGATATCTTTGTGCTGTAAATCTCCCAACAGCCAAATGTAAAAGCAGCAAACATCTCGCTGTATGTCCCACATCCAAAGTGCCAAGAGAGAGCTTGCTCTCCCTGTCTTTGAGTACTGTTTGCACTGTCCCGATTACCTCTTTGCTAACATTCTCTTCAGAGCTGCAGTGAAACCAGGAACCACGTGGAGAAGGCACCCACACTGAAAGTGCCTGGAGGGAACATTGGGGCTTCTTCTCAGTGTCTCTGATATAGGGTTTCACTGTCCCGGGAAACTCTCTGCTAACACCCTGCAGAGCGCTGTGCCCAATATACAGAAACGTCTTGCGGTATCTCCTACAGGGAAAGTGCCAGGAGGAATTGTGGAGCTTGGTCTCAGTGTCTCTGAGAATTGCTCTGATTATCCGTGTGACCACTTTGCTAAGACACTCCAGAAAGCTGTCCTCAAAACCAACACACATCTTGACATATCTCCCACATTGATCGCAGTGTCTCCAGAAACGGCATTCAAGGAGCCAGGAACTTTTCTCCCTACAATGTCCATTGAGTTGTCCTCAAAACCAATATACATCCTGCTATATCTCCCACATGGAAAGTGCCAGGAGGGAAAAGTGAGGATTATGCTTAGACTTTCTCGGAACTGCTTCAAATCAACTAGATATCTTTGTGCTGTAAATCTCCCAACAGCCAAACGCAAAAGCATCAAACATCTCGCTGTATGTCCCACATCCAAAGTGCCAAGAGAGAGCTTGCTCTCCCTGTCTTTGAGTACTGTTTGCACTGTCCCGATTACCTCTTTGCTAACATTCTCTTCAGAGCTGCAGTGAAACCAGGAACCACGTGGAGAAGGCACCCACACTGAAAGTGCCTGGAGGAAACATTGGGGCTTCTTCTCAGTGTCTCTGACACAGGGTTTCACTGTCCCGGGAAACTCTCTGCTAACACCCTGCAGAGCGCTGTGCCCAATGTACAGAAACGTCTTGCGGTATCTCCTACAGGGAAAGTGCCAGGAGGGAAAAGTGAGGATTATGTTTAGACTTTCTCGGAACTGCTTCAAATCAACTAGATATCTTTGTGCTGTAAATCTCCCAACAGCCAAATGTAAAAGCAGCAAACATCTCGCTGTATGTCCCACATCCAAAGTGCAAAGAGAGTAATGTAGAGCTTGCTCTCCCTGTCTTTGAGTACTGTTTGCACTGTCCCGATTACCTCTTTGCTAACATTCTCTTCAGAGCTGCAGTGAAACCAGGAACCACGTGGAGAAGGCACCCACACTGAAAGTGCCTGGAAGGAACGTTGGGGCTTCTTCTCAGTGTCTCTGACATAGGGTTTCACTGTCCCGGGAAACTCTCTGCTAACACCCTGCAGAGCGCTGTGCCCAATATACAGAAACGTCTTGCGGTATCCCCTACAGTGAAAGTGCCAGGAGGGAAAAGTGAGGATTATGCTTAGACTTTCTCGGAACTGCTTCAAATCAACTAGATATCTTTGTGCTGTAAATCTCCCAACAGCCAAATGTAAAAGCAGCAAACATCTCGCTGTATGTCCCACATCCAAAGTGCCGAGAGAGTAATGTAGAGCTTGCTCTCCCTGTCTTTGAGTACTGTTTGCACTGTCCCGATTACCTCTTTGCTAACATTCTCTTCAGAGCTGCAGTGAAACCAGGAACCACGTGGAGAAGGCACCCACACTAAAGTGCCTGGAGGGAACATTGGGGCTTCTTCTCAGTGTCTCTGACATAGGGTTTCACTGTCCCGGGAAACTCTCTGCTAACACCCTGCAGAGCGCTGTGCCCAATATACAGAAACGTCTTGCGGTATCCCCTACAGGGAAAGTGCCAGGAGGGAAAAGTGAGGATTATGCTTAGACTTTCTCGGAACTGCTTCAAATCAACTAGATATCTTTGTGCTGTAAATCTCCCAACAGCCAAATGTAAAAGCAGCAAACATCTCGCTGTATGTCCCACATCCAAAGTGCCAAGAGAGAGCTTGCTCTCCCTGTCTTTGAGTACTGTTTGCACTGTCCCGATTACCTCTTTGCTAACATTCTCTTCAGAGCTGCAGTGAAACCAGGAACCACGTGGAGAAGGCACCCACACTGAAAGTGCCTGGAGTGAACATTGGGGCTTCTTCTCAGTGTCTCCGATATAGGGTTTCACTGTCCCGGGAAACTCTCTGCTAACACCCTGCAGAGCGCTGTGCCCAATGTACAGAAACGTCTTGCGGTATCCCCTACAGTGAAAGTGCCAGGAGTGAAAAGTGAGGATTATGCTTAGACTTTCTCGGAACTGCTTCAAATCAACTAGATATCTTTGTGCTGTAAATCTCCCAACAGCCAAATGTAAAAGCAGCAAACATCTCGCTGTATGTCCCACATCCAAAGTGCAAAGAGAGTAATGTAGAGCTTGCTCTCCCTGTCTTTGAGTACTGTTTGCACTGTCCCGATTACCTCTTTGCTAACATTCTCTTCAGAGCTGCAGTGAAACCAGGAACCACGTGGAGAAAGCACCCACACTGAAAGTGCCTGGAGTGAACATTGGGGCTTCTTCTCAGTGTCTCCGATATAGGGTTTCACTGTCCCGGGAAACTCTCTGCTAACACCCTGCAGAGCGCTGTGCCCAATGTACAGAAACGTCTTGCGGTATCCCCTACAGGGAAAGTGCCAGGAGGGAAAAGTGAGGATTATGCTTAGACTTTCTCGGAACTGCTTCAAATCAACTAGATATCTTTGTGCTGTAAATCTCCCAACAGCCAAATGTAAAAGCAGCAAACATCTCGCTGTATGTCCCACATCCAAAGTGCCAAGAGAGAGCTTGCTCTCCCTGTCTTTGAGTACTGTTTGCACTGTCCCGATTACCTCTTTGCTAACATTCTCTTCAGAGCTGCAGTGAAACCAGGAACCACGTGGAGAAGGCACCCACACTGAAAGTGCCTGGAAGGAACGTTGGGGCTTCTTCTCAGTGTCTCTGATATAGGGTTTCACTGTCCCGGGAAACTCTCTGCTAACACCCTGCAGAGCGCTGTGCCCAATATACAGAAACGTCTTGCGGTATCTCCTACAGTGAAAGTGCCAGGAGGGAAAAGTGAGGATTATGCTTAGACTTTCTCGGAACTGCTTCAAATCAACTAGATATCTTTGTGCTGTAAATCTCCCAACAGCCAAATGTAAAAGCAGCAAACATCTCGCTGTATGTCCCACATCCAAAGTGCCAAGAGAGAGCTTGCTCTCCCTGTCTTTGAGTACTGTTTGCACTGTCCCGATTACCTCTTTGCTAACATTCTCTTCAGAGCTGCAGTGAAACCAGGAACCACGTGGAGAAGGCACCCACACTGAAAGTGCCTGGAGGGAACATTGGGGCTTCTTCTCAGTGTCTCTGATATAGGGTTTCACTGTCCCGGGAAACTCTCTGCTAACACCCTGCAGAGCGCTGTGCCCAATATACAGAAACGTCTTGCGGTATCTCCTACAGGGAAAGTGCCAGGAGGAATTGTGGAGCTTGGTCTCAGTGTCTCTGAGAATTGCTCTGATTATCCGTGTGACCACTTTGCTAAGACACTCCAGAAAGCTGTCCTCAAAACCAACACACATCTTGACATATCTCCCACATTGATCGCAGTGTCTCCAGAAACGGCATTCAAGGAGCCAGGAACTTTTCTCCCTACAATGTCCATTGAGTTGTCCTCAAAACCAATATACATCCTGCTATATCTCCCACATGGAAAGTGCCAGGAGGGAAAAGTGAGGATTATGCTTAGACTTTCTCGGAACTGCTTCAAATCAACTAGATATCTTTGTGCTGTAAATCTCCCAACAGCCAAACGCAAAAGCATCAAACATCTCGCTGTATGTCCCACATCCAAAGTGCCAAGAGAGAGCTTGCTCTCCCTGTCTTTGAGTACTGTTTGCACTGTCCCGATTACCTCTTTGCTAACATTCTCTTCAGAGCTGCAGTGAAACCAGGAACCACGTGGAGAAGGCACCCACACTGAAAGTGCCTGGAGGAAACATTGGGGCTTCTTCTCAGTGTCTCTGACACAGGGTTTCACTGTCCCGGGAAACTCTCTGCTAACACCCTGCAGAGCGCTGTGCCCAATGTACAGAAACGTCTTGCGGTATCTCCTACAGGGAAAGTGCCAGGAGGGAAAAGTGAGGATTATGTTTAGACTTTCTCGGAACTGCTTCAAATCAACTAGATATCTTTGTGCTGTAAATCTCCCAACAGCCAAATGTAAAAGCAGCAAACATCTCGCTGTATGTCCCACATCCAAAGTGCAAAGAGAGTAATGTAGAGCTTGCTCTCCCTGTCTTTGAGTACTGTTTGCACTGTCCCGATTACCTCTTTGCTAACATTCTCTTCAGAGCTGCAGTGAAACCAGGAACCACGTGGAGAAGGCACCCACACTGAAAGTGCCTGGAAGGAACGTTGGGGCTTCTTCTCAGTGTCTCTGACATAGGGTTTCACTGTCCCGGGAAACTCTCTGCTAACACCCTGCAGAGCGCTGTGCCCAATATACAGAAACGTCTTGCGGTATCCCCTACAGTGAAAGTGCCAGGAGGGAAAAGTGAGGATTATGCTTAGACTTTCTCGGAACTGCTTCAAATCAACTAGATATCTTTGTGCTGTAAATCTCCCAACAGCCAAATGTAAAAGCAGCAAACATCTCGCTGTATGTCCCACATCCAAAGTGCCGAGAGAGTAATGTAGAGCTTGCTCTCCCTGTCTTTGAGTACTGTTTGCACTGTCCCGATTACCTCTTTGCTAACATTCTCTTCAGAGCTGCAGTGAAACCAGGAACCACGTGGAGAAGGCACCCACACTAAAGTGCCTGGAGGGAACATTGGGGCTTCTTCTCAGTGTCTCTGACATAGGGTTTCACTGTCCCGGGAAACTCTCTGCTAACACCCTGCAGAGCGCTGTGCCCAATATACAGAAACGTCTTGCGGTATCCCCTACAGGGAAAGTGCCAGGAGGGAAAAGTGAGGATTATGCTTAGACTTTCTCGGAACTGCTTCAAATCAACTAGATATCTTTGTGCTGTAAATCTCCCAACAGCCAAATGTAAAAGCAGCAAACATCTCGCTGTATGTCCCACATCCAAAGTGCCAAGAGAGAGCTTGCTCTCCCTGTCTTTGAGTACTGTTTGCACTGTCCCGATTACCTCTTTGCTAACATTCTCTTCAGAGCTGCAGTGAAACCAGGAACCACGTGGAGAAGGCACCCACACTGAAAGTGCCTGGAGTGAACACTGGGGCTTCTTCTCAGTGTCTCCGATATAGGGTTTCACTGTCCCGGGAAACTCTCTGCTAACACCCTGCAGAGCGCTGTGCCCAATGTACAGAAACGTCTTGCGGTATCCCCTACAGTGAAAGTGCCAGGAGTGAAAAGTGAGGATTATGCTTAGACTTTCTCGGAACTGCTTCAAATCAACTAGATATCTTTGTGCTGTAAATCTCCCAACAGCCAAATGTAAAAGCAGCAAACATCTCGCTGTATGTCCCACATCCAAAGTGCCAAGAGAGAGCTTGCTCTCCCTGTCTTTGAGTACTGTTTGCACTGTCCCGATTACCTCTTTGCTAACATTCTCTTCAGAGCTGCAGTGAAACCAGGAACCACGTGGAGAAGGCACCCACACTGAAAGTGCCTGGAGGGAACATTGGGGCTTCTTCTCAGTGTCTCTGATATAGGGTTTCACTGTCCCGGGAAACTCTCTGCTAACACCCTGCAGAGCGCTGTGCCCAATATACAGAAACGTCTTGCGGTATCTCCTACAGGGAAAGTGCCAGGAGGAATTGTGGAGCTTGGTCTCAGTGTCTCTGAGAATTGCTCTGATTATCCGTGTGACCTCTTTGCTAAGACACTCCAGAAAGCTGTCCTCAAAACCAACACACATCTTGACATATCTCCCACATTGATCGCAGTGTCTCCAGAAACGGCATTCAAGGAGCCAGGAACTTTTCTCCCTACAATGTCCATTGAGTTGTCCTCAAAACCAATATACATCCTGCTATATCTCCCACATGGAAAGTGCCAGGAGGGAAAAGTGAGGATTATGCTTAGACTTTCTCGGAACTGCTTCAAATCAACTAGATATCTTTGTGCTGTAAATCTCCCAACAGCCAAACGCAAAAGCATCAAACATCTCGCTGTATGTCCCACATCCAAAGTGCCAAGAGAGAGCTTGCTCTCCCTGTCTTTGAGTACTGTTTGCACTGTCCCGATTACCTCTTTGCTAACATTCTCTTCAGAGCTGCAGTGAAACCAGGAACCACGTGGAGAAGGCACCCACACTGAAAGTGCCTGGAGGAAACATTGGGGCTTCTTCTCAGTGTCTCTGACACAGGGTTTCACTGTCCCGGGAAACTCTCTGCTAACACCCTGCAGAGCGCTGTGCCCAATGTACAGAAACGTCTTGCGGTATCTCCTACAGGGAAAGTGCCAGGAGGGAAAAGTGAGGATTATGTTTAGACTTTCTCGGAACTGCTTCAAATCAACTAGATATCTTTGTGCTGTAAATCTCCCAACAGCCAAATGTAAAAGCAGCAAACATCTCGCTGTATGTCCCACATCCAAAGTGCAAAGAGAGTAATGTAGAGCTTGCTCTCCCTGTCTTTGAGTACTGTTTGCACTGTCCCGATTACCTCTTTGCTAACATTCTCTTCAGAGCTGCAGTGAAACCAGGAACCACGTGGAGAAGGCACCCACACTGAAAGTGCCTGGAGGGAACATTGGGGCTTCTTCTCAGTGTCTCTGACATAGGGTTTCACTGTCCCGGGAAACTCTCTGCTAACACCCTGCAGAGCGCTGTGCCCAATATACAGAAACGTCTTTTGGTATCTCCTACAGGGAAAGTGCCAGGAGGGAAAAGTGAGGATTATGTTTAGACTTTCTCGGAACTGCTTCAAATCAACTAGATATCTTTGTGCTGTAAATCTCCCAACAGCCAAATGTAAAAGCAGCAAACATCTCGCTGTATGTCCCACATCCAAAGTGCCAAGGGAGAGCTTGCTCTCCCTGTCTTTGAGTACTGTTTGCACTGTCCCGATTACCTCTTTGCTAACATTCTCTTCAGAGCTGCAGTGAAACCAGGAACCACGTGGAGAAGGCACCCACACTGAAAGTGTCTGGAAGGAACATTGGGGCTTCTTCTCAGTGTCTCTGACATAAGGTTTCACTGTCCCGGGAAACTCTCTGCTAACACCCTGCAGAGCGCTGTGCCCAATATACAGAAACGTCTTGCGGTATCCCCTACAGGGAAAGTGCCAGGAGGGAAAAGTGAGGATTATGCTTAGACTTTCTCGGAACTGCTTCAAATCAACTAGATATCTTTGTGCTGTAAATCTCCCAACAGCCAAATGTAAAAGCAGCAAACATCTCGCTGTATGTCCCACATCCAAAGTGCCGAGAGAGTAATGTAGAGCTTGCTCTCCCTGTCTTTGAGTACTGTTTGCACTGTCCCGATTACCTCTTTGCTAACATTCTCTTCAGAGCTGCAGTGAAACCAGGAACCACGTGGAGAAGGCACCCACACTGAAAGTGCCTGGAGGGAACATTGGGGCTTCTTCTCAGTGTCTCTGACATAGGGTTTCACTGTCCCGGGAAACTCTCTGCTAACACCCTGCAGAGCGCTGTGCCCAATATACAGAAACGTCTTGCGGTATCCCCTACAGGGAAAGTGCCAGGAGGGAATAGTGAGGATTATGTTTAGACTTTCTCGGAACTGCTTCAAATCAACTAGATATCTTTGTGCTGTAAATCTCCCAACAGCCAAATGTAAAAGCAGCAAACATCTCGCTGTATGTCCCACATCCAAAGTGCCAAGAGAGAGCTTGCTCTCCCTGTCTTTGAGTACTGTTTGCACTGTCCCGATTACCTCTTTGCTAACATTCTCTTCAGAGCTGCAGTGAAACCAGGAACCACGTGGAGAAGGCACCCACACTGAAAGTGCCTGGAGGAAACATTGGGGCTTCTTCTCAGTGTCTCTGACATAGGGTTTCACTGTCCCGGGAAACTCTCTGCTAACACCCTGCAGAGCGCTGTGCCCAATATACAGAAACGTCTTGCGGTATCCCCTACAGGGAAAGTGCCAGGAGGGAATAGTGAGGATTATGTTTAGACTTTCTCGGAACTGCTTCAAATCAACTAGATATCTTTGTGCTGTAAATCTCCCAACAGCCAAATGTAAAAGCAGCAAACATCTCGCTGTATGTCCCACATCCAAAGTGCCAAGAGAGAGCTTGCTCTCCCTGTCTTTGAGTACTGTTTGCACTGTCCCGATTACCTCTTTGCTAACATTCTCTTCAGAGCTGCAGTGAAACCAGGAACCACGTGGAGAAGGCACCCACACTGAAAGTGCCTGGAGGAAACATTGGGGCTTCTTCTCAGTGTCTCTGACATAGGGTTTCACTGTCCCGGGAAACTCTCTGCTAACACCCTGCAGAGCGCTGTGCCCAATATACAGAAACGTCTTGCGGTATCCCCTACAGGGAAAGTGCCAGGAGGGAATAGTGAGGATTATGTTTAGACTTTCTCGGAACTGCTTCAAATCAACTAGATATCTTTGTGCTGTAAATCTCCCAACAGCCAAATGTAAAAGCAGCAAACATCTCGCTGTATGTCCCACATCCAAAGTGCCAAGAGAGAGCTTGCTCTCCCTGTCTTTGAGTACTGTTTGCACTGTCCCGATTACCTCTTTGCTAACATTCTCTTCAGAGCTGCAGTGAAACCAGGAACCACGTGGAGAAGGCACCCACACTGAAAGTGCCTGGAGGGAACATTGGGGCTTCTTCTCAGTGTCTCCGATATAGGGTTTCACTGTCCCGGGAAACTCTCTGCTAACACCCTGCAGAGCGCTGTGCCCAATGTACAGAAACGTCTTGCGGTATCCCCTACAGGGAAAGTGCCAGGAGGGAAAAGTGAGGATTATGTTTAGACTTTCTCGGAACTGCTTCAAATCAACTAGATATCTTTGTGCTGTAAATCTCCCAACAGCCAAATGTAAAAGCAGCAAACATCTCGCTGTATGTCCCACATCCAAAGTGCCGAGAGAGTAATGTAGAGCTTGCTCTCCCTGTCTTTGAGTACTGTTTGCACTGTCCCGATTACCTCTTTGCTAACATTCTCTTCAGAGCTGCAGTGAAACCAGGAACCACGTGGAGAAGGCACCCACACTGAAAGTGCCTGGAGGGAACATTGGGGCTTCTTCTCAGTGTCTCTGACATAGGGTTTCACTGTCCCGGGAAACTCTCTGCTAACACCCTGCAGAGCGCTGTGCCCAATATACAGAAACGTCTTGCGGTATCTCCTACAGGGAAAGTGCCAGGAGGGAAAAGTGAGGATTATGTTTAGACTTTCTCGGAACTGCTTCAAATCAACTAGATATCTTTGTGCTGTAAATCTCCCAACAGCCAAATGTAAAAGCAGCAAACATCTCGCTGTATGTCCCACATCCAAAGTGCCAAGAGAGTAATGTAGAGCTTGCTCTCCCTGTCTTTGAGTACTGTTTGCACTGTCCCGATTACCTCTTTGCTAACATTCTCTTCAGAGCTGCAGTGAAACCAGGAACCACGTGGAGAAGGCACCCACACTGAAAGTGCCTGGAGGGAACATTGGGGCTTCTTCTCAGTGTCTCTGACATAGGGTTTCACTGTCCCGGGAAACTCTCTGCTAACACCCTGCAGAGCGCTGTGCCCAAAATACAGAAACGTCTTGCGGTATCCCCTACAGGGAAAGTGCCAGGAGGGAATAGTGAGGATTATGTTTAGACTTTCTCGGAACTGCTTCAAATCAACTAGATATCTTTGTGCTGTAAATCTCCCAACAGCCAAATGTAAAAGCAGCAAACATCTCGCTGTATGTCCCACATCCAAAGTGCCAAGAGAGAGCTTGCTCTCCCTGTCTTTGAGTACTGTTTGCACTGTCCCGATTACCTCTTTGCTAACATTCTCTTCAGAGCTGCAGTGAAACCAGGAACCACGTGGAGAAGGCACCCACACTGAAAGTGCCTGGAGGGAACATTGGGGCTTCTTCTCAGTGTCTCTGACATAGGGTTTCACTGTCCCGGGAAACTCTCTGCTAACACCCTGCAGAGCGCTGTGCCCAAAATACAGAAACGTCTTGCGGTATCCCCTACAGGGAAAGTGCCAGGAGGGAATAGTGAGGATTATGTTTAGACTTTCTCGGAACTGCTTCAAATCAACTAGATATCTTTGTGCTGTAAATCTCCCAACAGCCAAATGTAAAAGCAGCAAACATCTCGCTGTATGTCCCACATCCAAAGTGCCAAGAGAGAGCTTGCTCTCCCTGTCTTTGAGTACTGTTTGCACTGTCCCGATTACCTCTTTGCTAACATTCTCTTCAGAGCTGCAGTGAAACCAGGAACCACGTGGAGAAGGCACCCACACTGAAAGTGCCTGGAGGGAACATTGGGGCTTCTTCTCAGTGTCTCTGACATAGGGTTTCACTGTCCCGGGAAACTCTCTGCTAACACCCTGCAGAGCGCTGTGCCCAATATACAGAAACGTCTTGCGGTATCTCCTACAGGGAAAGTGCCAGGAGGGAAAAGTGAGGATTATGTTTAGACTTTCTCGGAACTGCTTCAAATCAACTAGATATCTTTGTGCTGTAAATCTCCCAACAGCCAAATGTAAAAGCAGCAAACATCTCGCTGTATGTCCCACATCCAAAGTGCCAAGAGAGAGCTTGCTCTCCCTGTCTTTGAGTACTGTTTGCACTGTCCCGATTACCTCTTTGCTAACATTCTCTTCAGAGCTGCAGTGAAACCAGGAACCACGTGGAGAAGGCACCCACACTGAAAGTGCCTGGAGGGAACATTGGGGCTTCTTCTCAGTGTCTCTGACATAGGGTTTCACTGTCCCGGGAAACTCTCTGCTAACACCCTGCAGAGCGCTGTGCCCAATATACAGAAACGTCTTGCGGTATCCCCTACAGGGAAAGTGCCAGGAGGGAAAAGTGAGGATTATGCTTAGACTTTCTCGGAACTGCTTCAAATCAACTAGATATCTTTGTGCTGTAAATCTCCCAACAGCCAAATGTAAAAGCAGCAAACATCTCGCTGTATGTCCCACATCCAAAGTGCCAAGAGAGAGCTTGCTCTCCCTGTCTTTGAGTACTGTTTGCACTGTCCCGATTACCTCTTTGCTAACATTCTCTTCAGAGCTGCAGTGAAACCAGGAACCACGTGGAGAAGGCACCCACACTGAAAGTGCCTGGAGGGAACATTGGGGCTTCTTCTCAGTGTCTCTGACATAGGGTTTCACTGTCCCGGGAAACTCTCTGCTAACACCCTGCAGAGCGCTGTGCCCAATGTACAGAAACGTCTTGCGGTATCTCCTACAGGGAAAGTGCCAGGAGGGAAAAGTGAGGATTATGTTTAGACTTTCTCGGAACTGCTTCAAATCAACTAGATATGTTTGTGCTGTAAATCTCCCAACAGCCAAATGTAAAAGCAGCAAACATCTCGCTGTATGTCCCACATCCAAAGTGCCGAGAGAGTAATGTAGAGCTTGCTCTCCCTGTCTTTGAGTACTGTTTGCACTGTCCCGATTACCTCTTTGCTAACATTCTCTTCAGAGCTGCAGTGAAACCAGGAACCACGTGGAGAAGGCACCCACACTGAAAGTGCCTGGAGGGAACATTGGGGCTTCTTCTCAGTGTCTCTGACATAGGGTTTCACTGTCCCGGGAAACTCTCTGCTAACACCCTGCAGAGCGCTGTGCCCAATATACAGAAACGTCTTGCGGTATCCCCTACAGGGAAAGTGCCAGGAGGGAAAAGTGAGGATTATGCTTAGACTTTCTCGGAACTGCTTCAAATCAACTAGATATCTTTGTGCTGTAAATCTCCCAACAGCCAAATGTAAAAGCAGCAAACATCTCGCTGTATGTCCCACATCCAAAGTGCCAAGAGAGAGCTTGCTCTCCCTGTCTTTGAGTACTGTTTGCACTGTCCCGATTACCTCTTTGCTAACATTCTCTTCAGAGCTGCAGTGAAACCAGGAACCACGTGGAGAAGGCACCCACACTGAAAGTGCCTGGAGTGAACATTGGGGCTTCTTCTCAGTGTCTCCGATATAGGGTTTCACTGTCCCGGGAAACTCTCTGCTAACACCCTGCAGAGCGCTGTGCCCAACGTACAGAAACGTCTTGCGGTATCCCCTACAGGGAAAGTGCCAGGAGGGAAAAGTGAGGATTATGCTTAGACTTTCTCGGAACTGCTTCAAATCAACTAGATATCTTTGTGCTGTAAATCTCCCAACAGCCAAATGTAAAAGCAGCAAACATCTCGCTGTATGTCCCACATCCAAAGTGCCAAGAGAGAGCTTGCTCTCCCTGTCTTTGAGTACTGTTTGCACTGTCCCGATTACCTCTTTGCTAACATTCTCTTCAGAGCTGCAGTGAAACCAGGAACCACGTGGAGAAGGCACCCACACTGAAAGTGCCTGGAGGGAACATTGGGGCTTCTTCTCAGTGTCTCTGACATAGGGTTTCACTGTCCCGGGAAACTCTCTGCTAACACCCTGCAGAGCGCTGTGCCCAATATACAGAAACGTCTTGCGGTATCCCCTACAGGGAAAGTGCCAGGAGGGAAAAGTGAGGATTATGCTTAGACTTTCTCGGAACTGCTTCAAATCAACTAGATATCTTTGTGCTGTAAATCTCCCAACAGCCAAATGTAAAAGCAGCAAACATCTCGCTGTATGTCCCACATCCAAAGTGCCGAGAGAGTAATGTAGAGCTTGCTCTCCCTGTCTTTGAGTACTGTTTGCACTGTCCCGATTACCTCTTTGCTAACATTCTCTTCAGAGCTGCAGTGAAACCAGGAACCACGTGGAGAAGGCACCCACACAGAAAGTGCCTGGAGGGAACATTGGGGCTTCTTCTCAGTGTCTCTGACATAGGGTTTCACTGTCCCGGGAAACTCTCTGCTAACACCCTGCAGAGCGCTGTGCCCAATATACAGAAACGTCTTGCGGTATCCCCTACAGGGAAAGTGCCAGGAGGGAATAGTGAGGATTATGTTTAGACTTTCTCGGAACTGCTTCAAATCAACTAGATATCTTTGTGCTGTAAATCTCCCAACAGCCAAATGTAAAAGCAGCAAACATCTCGCTGTATGTCCCACATCCAAAGTGCCAAGAGAGAGCTTGCTCTCCCTGTCTTTGAGTACTGTTTGCACTGTCCCGATTACCTCTTTGCTAACATTCTCTTCAGAGCTGCAGTGAAACCAGGAACCACGTGGAGAAGGCACCCACACTGAAAGTGCCTGGAGGAAACATTGGGGCTTCTTCTCAGTGTCTCTGACATAAGGTTTCACTGTCCCGGGAAACTCTCTGCTAACACCCTGCAGAGCGCTGTGCCCAATATACAGAAACGTCTTGCGGTATCCCCTACAGGGAAAGTGCCAGGAGGGAATAGTGAGGATTATGTTTAGACTTTCTCGGAACTGCTTCAAATCAACTAGATATCTTTGTGCTGTAAATCTCCCAACAGCCAAATGTAAAAGCAGCAAACATCTCGCTGTATGTCCCACATCCAAAGTGCCAAGAGAGAGCTTGCTCTCCCTGTCTTTGAGTACTGTTTGCACTGTCCCGATTACCTCTTTGCTAACATTCTCTTCAGAGCTGCAGTGAAACCAGGAACCACGTGGAGAAGGCACCCACACTGAAAGTGCCTGGAGGGAACATTGGGGCTTCTTCTCAGTGTCTCTGACATAGGGTTTCACTGTCCCGGGAAACTCTCTGCTAACACCCTGCAGAGCGCTGTGCCCAATATACAGAAACGTCTTGCGGTATCTCCTACAGGGAAAGTGCCAGGAGGGAAAAGTGAGGATTATGCTTAGACTTTCTCGGAACTGCTTCAAATCAACTAGATATCTTTGTGCTGTAAATCTCCCAACAGCCAAATGTAAAAGCAGCAAACATCTCGCTGTATGTCCCACATCCAAAGTGCCAAGAGAGAGCTTGCTCTCCCTGTCTTTGAGTACTGTTTGCACTGTCCCGATTACCTCTTTGCTAACATTCTCTTCAGAGCTGCAGTGAAACCAGGAACCACGTGGAGAAGGCACCCACACTGAAAGTGCCTGGAGGTAACATTGGGGCTTCTTCCCAGTGTCTCTGACATAGGGTTTCACTGTCCCGGGAAACTCTCTGCTAACACCCTGCAGAGCGCTGTGCCCAATGTTCAGAAACGTCTTGCGGTATCTCCTACAGGGAAAGTGCCAGGAGGGAAAAGTGAGGATTATGTTTAGACTTTCTCGGAACTGCTTCAAATCAACTAGATATCTTTGTGCTGTAAATCTCCCAACAGCCAAATGTAAAAGCAGCAAACATCTCGCTGTATGTCCCACATCCAAAGTGCCAAGAGAGTAATGTAGAGCTTGCTCTCCCTGTCTTTGAGTACTGTTTGCACTGTCCCGATTACCTCTTTGCTAACATTCTCTTCAGAGCTGCAGTGAAACCAGGAACCACGTGGAGAAGGCACCCACACTGAAAGTGCCTGGAGGGAACATTGGGGCTTCTTCTCAGTGTCTCTGACATAGGGTTTCACTGTCCCGGGAAACTCTCTGCTAACACCCTGCAGAGCGCTGTGCCCAATATACAGAAACGTCTTGCGGTATCCCCTACAGGGAAAGTGCCAGGAGGGAAAAGTGAGGATTATGTTTAGACTTTCTCGGAACTGCTTCAAATCAACTAGATATCTTTGTGCTGTAAATCTCCCAACAGCCAAATGTAAAAGCAGCAAACATCTCGCTGTATGTCCCACATCCAAAGTGCCAAGAGAGAGCTTGCTCTCCCTGTCTTTGAGTACTGTTTGCACTGTCCCGATTACCTCTTTGCTAACATTCTCTTCAGAGCTGCAGTGAAACCAGGAACCACGTGGAGAAGGCACCCACACTGAAAGTGCCTGGAGGGAACATTGGGGCTTCTTCTCAGTGTCTCTGACATAGGGTTTCACTGTCCCGGGAAACTCTCTGCTAACACCCTGCAGAGCGCTGTGCCCAATATACAGAAACGTCTTGCGGTATCCCCTACAGGGAAAGTGCCAGGAGGGAAAAGTGAGGATTATGCTTAGACTTTCTCGGAACTGCTTCAAATCAACTAGATATCTTTGTGCTGTAAATCTCCCAACAGCCAAATGTAAAAGCAGCAAACATCTCGCTGTATGTCCCACATCCAAAGTGCCAAGAGAGAGCTTGCTCTCCCTGTCTTTGAGTACTGTTTACACTGTCCCGATTACCTCTTTGCTAACATTCTCTTCAGAGCTGCAGTGAAACCAGGAACCACGTGGAGAAGGCACCCACACTGAAAGTGCCTGGAGTGAACATTGGGGCTTCTTCTCAGTGTCTCCGATATAGGGTTTCACTGTCCCGGGAAACTCTCTGCTAACACCCTGCAGAGCGCTGTGCCCAACGTACAGAAACGTCTTGCGGTATCCCCTACAGGGAAAGTGCCAGGAGGGAAAAGTGAGGATTATGCTTAGACTTTCTCGGAACTGCTTCAAATCAACTAGATATCTTTGTGCTGTAAATCTCCCAACAGCCAAATGTAAAAGCAGCAAACATCTCGCTGTATGTCCCACATCCAAAGTGCCAAGAGAGAGCTTGCTCTCCCTGTCTTTGAGTACTGTTTGCACTGTCCCGATTACCTCTTTGCTAACATTCTCTTCAGAGCTGCAGTGAAACCAGGAACCACGTGGAGAAGGCACCCACACTGAAAGTGCCTGGAGGGAACATTGGGGCTTCTTCTCAGTGTCTCTGACATAGGGTTTCACTGTCCCGGGAAACTCTCTGCTAACACCCTGCAGAGCGCTGTGCCCAATATACAGAAACGTCTTGCGGTATCTCCTACAGGGAAAGTGCCAGGAGGGAAAAGTGAGGATTATGTTTAGACTTTCTCGGAACTGCTTCAAATCAACTAGATATCTTTGTGCTGTAAATCTCCCAACAGCCAAATGTAAAAGCAGCAAACATCTCGCTGTATGTCCCACATCCAAAGTGCCAAGAGAGTAATGTAGAGCTTGCTCTCCCTGTCTTTGAGTACTGTTTGCACTGTCCCGATTACCTCTTTGCTAACATTCTCTTCAGAGCTGCAGTGAAACCAGGAACCACGTGGAGAAGGCACCCACACTGAAAGTGCCTGGAGGGAACATTGGGGCTTCTTCTCAGTGTCTCTGACATAGGGTTTCACTGTCCCGGGAAACTCTCTGCTAACACCCTGCAGAGCGCTGTGCCCAATATACAGAAACGTCTTGAGGTATCTCCTACAGGGAAAGTGCCAGGAGGGAAAAGTGAGGATTATGTTTAGACTTTCTCGGAACTGCTTCAAATCAACTAGATATCTTTGTGCTGTAAATCTCCCAACAGCCAAATGTAAAAGCAGCAAACATCTCGCTGTATGTCCCACATCCAAAGTGCCAAGAGAGAGCTTGCTCTCCCTGTCTTTGAGTACTGTTTGCACTGTCCCGATTACCTCTTTGCTAACATTCTCTTCAGAGCTGCAGTGAAACCAGGAACCACGTGGAGAAGGCACCCACACTGAAAGTGCCTGGAGGGAACATTGGGGCTTCTTCTCAGTGTCTCTGACATAGGGTTTCACTGTCCCGGGAAACTCTCTGCTAACACCCTGCAGAGCGCTGTGCCCAATATACAGAAACGTCTTGCGGTATCCCCTACAGGGAAAGTGCCAGGAGGGAAAAGTGAGGATTATGCTTAGACTTTCTCGGAACTGCTTCAAATCAACTAGATATCTTTGTGCTGTAAATCTCCCAACAGCCAAATGTAAAAGCAGCAAACATCTCGCTGTATGTCCCACATCCAAAGTGCCAAGAGAGAGCTTGCTCTCCCTGTCTTTGAGTACTGTTTGCACTGTCCCGATTACCTCTTTGCTAACATTCTCTTCAGAGCTGCAGTGAAACCAGGAACCACGTGGAGAAGGCACCCACACTGAAAGTGCCTGGAGGGAACATTGGGGCTTCTTCTCAGTGTCTCTGACATAGGGTTTCACTGTCCCGGGAAACTCTCTGCTAACACCCTGCAGAGCGCTGTGCCCAAAATACAGAAACGTCTTGCGGTATCCCCTACAGGGAAAGTGCCAGGAGGGAATAGTGAGGATTATGTTTAGACTTTCTCGGAACTGCTTCAAATCAACTAGATATCTTTGTGCTGTAAATCTCCCAACAGCCAAATGTAAAAGCAGCAAACATCTCGCTGTATGTCCCACATCCAAAGTGCCAAGAGAGAGCTTGCTCTCCCTGTCTTTGAGTACTGTTTGCACTGTCCCGATTACCTCTTTGCTAACATTCTCTTCAGAGCTGCAGTGAAACCAGGAACCACGTGGAGAAGGCACCCACACTGAAAGTGCCTGGAGGGAACATTGGGGCTTCTTCTCAGTGTCTCTGACATAGGGTTTCACTGTCCCGGGAAACTCTCTGCTAACACCCTGCAGAGCGCTGTGCCCAAAATACAGAAACGTCTTGCGGTATCCCCTACAGGGAAAGTGCCAGGAGGGAAAAGTGAGGATTATGTTTAGACTTTCTCGGAACTGCTTCAAATCAACTAGATATCTTTGTGCTGTAAATCTCCCAACAGCCAAATGTAAAAGCAGCAAACATCTCGCTGTATGTCCCACATCCAAAGTGCCAAGAGAGAGCTTGCTCTCCCTGTCTTTGAGTACTGTTTGCACTGTCCCGATTACCTCTTTGCTAACATTCTCTTCAGAGCTGCAGTGAAACCAGGAACCACGTGGAGAAGGCACCCACACTGAAAGTGCCTGGAGGGAACATTGGGGCTTCTTCTCAGTGTCTCTGACATAGGGTTTCACTGTCCCGGGAAACTCTCTGCTAACACCCTGCAGAGCGCTGTGCCCAATATACAGAAACGTCTTGCGGTATCTCCTACAGGGAAAGTGCCAGGAGGGAAAAGTGAGGATTATGTTTAGACTTTCTCGGAACTGCTTCAAATCAACTAGATATCTTTGTGCTGTAAATCTCCCAACAGCCAAATGTAAAAGCAGCAAACATCTCGCTGTATGTCCCACATCCAAAGTGCCAAGAGAGAGCTTGCTCTCCCTGTCTTTGAGTACTGTTTGCACTGTCCCGATTACCTCTTTGCTAACATTCTCTTCAGAGCTGCAGTGAAACCAGGAACCACGTGGAGAAGGCACCCACACTGAAAGTGCCTGGAGGGAACATTGGGGCTTCTTCTCAGTGTCTCTGACATAGGGTTTCACTGTCCCGGGAAACTCTCTGCTAACACCCTGCAGAGCGCTGTGCCCAATATACAGAAACGTCTTGCGGTATCCCCTACAGGGAAAGTGCCAGGAGGGAAAAGTGAGGATTATGCTTAAACTTTCTCGGAACTGCTTCAAATCAACTAGATATCTTTGTGCTGTAAATCTCCCAACAGCCAAATGTAAAAGCAGCAAACATCTCGCTGTATGTCCCACATCCAAAGTGCCAAGAGAGAGCTTGCTCTCCCTGTCTTTGAGTACTGTTTGCACTGTCCCGATTACCTCTTTGCTAACATTCTCTTCAGAGCTGCAGTGAAACCAGGAACCACGTGGAGAAGGCACCCACACTGAAAGTGCCTGGAGGGAACATTGGGGCTTCTTCTCAGTGTCTCTGACATAGGGTTTCACTGTCCCGGGAAACTCTCTGCTAACACCCTGCAGAGCGCTGTGCCCAAACTACAGAAACGTCTTGCGGTATCCCCTACAGGGAAAGTGCCAGGAGGGAATAGTGAGGATTATGTTTAGACTTTCTCGGAACTGCTTCAAATCAACTAGATATCTTTGTGCTGTAAATCTCCCAACAGCCAAATGTAAAAGCAGCAAACATCTCGCTGTATGTCCCACATCCAAAGTGCCAAGAGAGAGCTTGCTCTCCCTGTCTTTGAGTACTGTTTGCACTGTCCCGATTACCTCTTTGCTAACATTCTCTTCAGAGCTGCAGTGAAACCAGGAACCACGTGGAGAAGGCACCCACACTGAAAGTGCCTGGAGGGAACATTGGGGCTTCTTCTCAGTGTCTCTGACATAGGGTTTCACTGTCCCGGGAAACTCTCTGCTAACACCCTGCAGAGCGCTGTGCCCAAAATACAGAAACGTCTTGCGGTATCCCCTACAGGGAAAGTGCCAGGAGGGAATAGTGAGGATTATGTTTAGACTTTCTCGGAACTGCTTCAAATCAACTAGATATCTTTGTGCTGTAAATCTCCCAACAGCCAAATGTAAAAGCAGCAAACATCTCGCTGTATGTCCCACATCCAAAGTGCCAAGAGAGAGCTTGCTCTCCCTGTCTTTGAGTACTGTTTGCACTGTCCCGATTACCTCTTTGCTAACATTCTCTTCAGAGCTGCAGTGAAACCAGGAACCACGTGGAGAAGGCACCCACACTGAAAGTGCCTGGAGGGAACATTGGGGCTTCTTCTCAGTGTCTCTGACATAGGGTTTCACTGTCCCGGGAAACTCTCTGCTAACACCCTGCAGAGCGCTGTGCCCAATATACAGAAACGTCTTGCGGTATCTCCTACAGGGAAAGTGCCAGGAGGGAAAAGTGAGGATTATGTTTAGACTTTCTCGGAACTGCTTCAAATCAACTAGATATCTTTGTGCTGTAAATCTCCCAACAGCCAAATGTAAAAGCAGCAAACATCTCGCTGTATGTCCCACATCCAAAGTGCCAAGAGAGAGCTTGCTCTCCCTGTCTTTGAGTACTGTTTGCACTGTCCCGATTACCTCTTTGCTAACATTCTCTTCAGAGCTGCAGTGAAACCAGGAACCACGTGGAGAAGGCACCCACACTGAAAGTGCCTGGAGGGAACATTGGGGCTTCTTCTCAGTGTCTCTGACATAGGGTTTCACTGTCCCGGGAAACTCTCTGCTAACACCCTGCAGAGCGCTGTGCCCAATATACAGAAACGTCTTGCGGTATCCCCTACAGGGAAAGTGCCAGGAGGGAAAAGTGAGGATTATGCTTAAACTTTCTCGGAACTGCTTCAAATCAACTAGATATCTTTGTGCTGTAAATCTCCCAACAGCCAAATGTAAAAGCAGCAAACATCTCGCTGTATGTCCCACATCCAAAGTGCCAAGAGAGAGCTTGCTCTCCCTGTCTTTGAGTACTGTTTGCACTGTCCCGATTACCTCTTTGCTAACATTCTCTTCAGAGCTGCAGTGAAACCAGGAACCACGTGGAGAAGGCACCCACACTGAAAGTGCCTGGAGGGAACATTGGGGCTTCTTCTCAGTGTCTCTGACATAGGGTTTCACTGTCCCGGGAAACTCTCTGCTAACACCCTGCAGAGCGCTGTGCCCAAAATACAGAAACGTCTTGCGGTATCCCCTACAGGGAAAGTGCCAGGAGGGAATAGTGAGGATTATGTTTAGACTTTCTCGGAACTGCTTCAAATCAACTAGATATCTTTGTGCTGTAAATCTCCCAACAGCCAAATGTAAAAGCAGCAAACATCTCGCTGTATGTCCCACATCCAAAGTGCCAAGAGAGAGCTTGCTCTCCCTGTCTTTGAGTACTGTTTGCACTGTCCCGATTACCTCTTTGCTAACATTCTCTTCAGAGCTGCAGTGAAACCAGGAACCACGTGGAGAAGGCACCCACACTGAAAGTGCCTGGAGGGAACATTGGGGCTTCTTCTCAGTGTCTCTGACATAGGGTTTCACTGTCCCGGGAAACTCTCTGCTAACACCCTGCAGAGCGCTGTGCCCAATATACAGAAACGTCTTGCGGTATCCCCTACAGGGCAAGTGCCAGGAGGGAAAAGTGAGGATTATGTTTAGACTTTCTCGGAACTGCTTCAAATCAACTAGATATCTTTGTGCTGTAAATCTCCCAACAGCCAAATGTAAAAGCAGCAAACATCTCGCTGTATGTCCCACATCCAAAGTGCCAAGAGAGAGCTTGCTCTCCCTGTCTTTGAGTACTGTTTGCACTGTCCCGATTACCTCTTTGCTAACATTCTCTTCAGAGCTGCAGTGAAACCAGGAACCACGTGGAGAAGGCACCCACACTGAAAGTGCCTGGAGGGAACATTGGGGCTTCTTCTCAGTGTCTCTGACATAGGGTTTCACTGTCCCGGGAAACTCTCTGCTAACACCCTGCAGAGCGCTGTGCCCAATATACAGAAACGTCTTGCGGTATCCCCTACAGGGAAAGTGCCAGGAGGGAAAAGTGAGGATTATGCTTAGACTTTCTCGGAACTGCTTCAAATCAACTAGATATCTTTGTGCTGTAAATCTCCCAACAGCCAAATGTAAAAGCAGCAAACATCTCGCTGTATGTCCCACATCCAAAGTGCCAAGAGAGAGCTTGCTCTCCCTGTCTTTGAGTACTGTTTGCACTGTCCCGATTACCTCTTTGCTAACATTCTCTTCAGAGCTGCAGTGAAACCAGGAACCACGTGGAGAAGGCACCCACACTGAAAGTGCCTGGAGTGAACATTGGGGCTTCTTCTCAGTGTCTCTGACATAGGGTTTCACTGTCCCGGGAAAGTCTCTGCTAACACCCTGCAGAGCGCTGTGCCCAATGTACAGAAACGTCTTGCGGTATCCCCTACAGTGAAAGTGCCAGGAGGGAATAGTGAGGATTATGCTTAGACTTTCTCGGAACTGCTTCAAATCAACTAGATATCTTTGTGCTCTAAATCTCCCAACAGCCAAATGTAAAAGCAGCAAACATCTCGCTGTATGTCCCACATCCAAAGTGCCAAGAGAGAGCTTGCTCTCCCTGTCTTTGAGTACTGTTTGCACTGTCCCGATTACCTCTTTGCTAACATTCTCTTCAGAGCTGCAGTGAAACCAGGAACCACGTGGAGAAGGCACCCACACTGAAAGTGCCTGGAGGGAACATTGGGGCTTCTTCTCAGTGTCTCTGACATAGGGTTTCACTGTCCCGGGAAACTCTCTGCTAACACCCTGCAGAGCGCTGTGCCCAATATACAGAAACGTCTTGCGGTATCTCCTACAGGGAAAGTGCCAGGAGGGAAAAGTGAGGATTATGTTTAGACTTTCTCGGAACTGCTTCAAATCAACTAGATATGTTTGTGCTGTAAATCTCCCAACAGCCAAATGTAAAAGCAGCAAACATCTCGCTGTATGTCCCACATCCAAAGTGCCAAGAGAGTAATGTAGAGCTTGCTCTCCCTGTCTTTGAGTACTGTTTGCACTGTCCCGATTACCTCTTTGCTAACATTCTCTTCAGAGCTGCAGTGAAACCAGGAACCACGTGGAGAAGGCACCCACACTGAAAGTGCCTGGAGGGAACATTGGGGCTTCTTCTCAGTGTCTCTGACATAGGGTTTCACTGTCCCGGGAAACTCTCTGCTAACACCCTGCAGAGCGCTGTGCCCAATATACAGAAACGTCTTGCGGTATCCCCTACAGGGAAAGTGCCAGGAGGGAAAAGTGAGGATTATGCTTAGACTTTCTCGGAACTGCTTCAAATCAACTAGATATCTTTGTGCTGTAAATCTCCCAACAGCCAAATGTAAAAGCAGCAAACATCTCGCTGTATGTCCCACATCCAAAGTGCCAAGAGAGAGCTTGCTCTCCCTGTCTTTGAGTACTGTTTGCACTGTCCCGATTACCTCTTTGCTAACATTCTCTTCAGAGCTGCAGTGAAACCAGGAACCACGTGGAGAAGGCACCCACACTGAAAGTGCCTGGAGGGAACATTGGGGCTTCTTCTCAGTGTCTCTGACATAGGGTTTCACTGTCCCGGGAAACTCTCTGCTAACACCCTGCAGAGCGCTGTGCCCAAACTACAGAAACGTCTTGCGGTATCCCCTACAGGGAAAGTGCCAGGAGGGAATAGTGAGGATTATGTTTAGACTTTCTCGGAACTGCTTCAAATCAACTAGATATCTTTGTGCTGTAAATCTCCCAACAGCCAAATGTAAAAGCAGCAAACATCTCGCTGTATGTCCCACATCCAAAGTGCCAAGAGAGAGCTTGCTCTCCCTGTCTTTGAGTACTGTTTGCACTGTCCCGATTACCTCTTTGCTAACATTCTCTTCAGAGCTGCAGTGAAACCAGGAACCACGTGGAGAAGGCACCCACACTGAAAGTGCCTGGAGTGAACATTGGGGCTTCTTCTCAGTGTCTCCGACATAGGGTTTCACTGTCCCGGGAAACTCTCTGCTAACACCCTGCAGAGCGCTGTGCCCAATATACAGAAACGTCTTGCGGTATCCCCTACAGGGAAAGTGCCAGGAGGGAAAAGTGAGGATTATGCTTAGACGTTCTCGGAACTGCTTCAAATCAACTAGATATGTTTGTGCTGTAAATCTCCCAACAGCCAAATGTAAAAGCAGCAAACATCTCGCTGTATGTCCTACATCCAAAGTGCCAAGAGAGTAATGTAGAGCTTGCTCTCCCTGTCTTTGAGTACTGTTTGCACTGTCCCGATTACCTCTTTGCTAACATTCTCTTCAGAGCTGCAGTGAAACCAGGAACCACGTGGAGAAGGCACCCACACTGAAAGTGCCTGGAGGGAACATTGGGGCTTCTTCTCAGTGTCTCTGACATAGGGTTTCACTGTCCCGGGAAACTCTCTGCTAACACCCTGCAGAGCGCTGTGCCCAATATACAGAAACGTCTTGCGGTATCTCCTACAGGGAAAGTGCCAGGAGGGAAAAGTGAGGATTATGTTTAGACTTTCTCGGAACTGCTTCAAATCAACTAGATATCTTTGTGCTGTAAATCTCCCAACAGACAAATGTAAAAGCAGCAAACATCTCGCTGTATGTCCCACATCCAAAGTGCCAAGAGAGAGCTTGCTCTCCCTGTCTTTGAGTACTGTTTGCACTGTCCCGATTACCTCTTTGCTAACATTCTCTTCAGAGCTGCAGTGAAACCAGGAACCACGTGGAGAAGGCACCCACACTGAAAGTGCCTGGAGGGAACATTGGGGCTTCTTCTCAGTGTCTCTGACATAGGGTTTCACTGTCCCGGGAAACTCTCTGCTAACACCCTGCAGAGCGCTGTGCCCAAACTACAGAAACGTCTTGCGGTATCCCCTACAGGGAAAGTGCCAGGAGGGAATAGTGAGGATTATGTTTAGACTTTCTCGGAACTGCTTCAAATCAACTAGATATCTTTGTGCTGTAAATCTCCCAACAGCCAAATGTAAAAGCAGCAAACATCTCGCTGTATGTCCCACATCCAAAGTGCCAAGAGAGAGCTTGCTCTCCCTGTCTTTGAGTACTGTTTGCACTGTCCCGATTACCTCTTTGCTAACATTCTCTTCAGAGCTGCAGTGAAACCAGGAACCACGTGGAGAAGGCACCCACACTGAAAGTGCCTGGAGGGAACATTGGGGCTTCTTCTCAGTGTCTCTGACATAGGGTTTCACTGTCCCGGGAAACTCTCTGCTAACACCCTGCAGAGCGCTGTGCCCAATATACAGAAACGTCTTGCGGTATCCCCTACAGGGAAAGTGCCAGGAGGGAAAAGTGAGGATTATGCTTAGACTTTCTCGGAACTGCTTCAAATCAACTAGATATCTTTGTGCTGTAAACCTCCCAACAGCCAAATGTAAAAGCAGCAAACATCTCGCTGTATGTCCCACATCCAAAGTGCCAAGAGAGAGCTTGCTCTCCCTGTCTTTGAGTACTGTTTGCACTGTCCCGATTACCTCTTTGCTAACATTCTCTTCAGAGCTGCAGTGAAACCAGGAACCACGTGGAGAAGGCACCCACACTGAAAGTGCCTGGAGGGAACATTGGGGCTTCTTCTCAGTGTCTCTGACATAGGGTTTCACTGTCCCGGGAAACTCTCTGCTAACACCCTGCAGAGCGCTGTGCCCAATATACAGAAACGTCTTGCGGTATCCCCTACAGGGAAAGTGCCAGGAGGGAATAGTGAGGATTATGTTTAGACTTTCTCGGAACTGCTTCAAATCAACTAGATATCTTTGTGCTGTAAATCTCCCAACAGCCAAATGTAAAAGCAGCAAACATCTCGCTGTATGTCCCACATCCAAAGTGCCAAGAGAGAGCTTGCTCTCCCTGTCTTTGAGTACTGTTTGCACTGTCCCGATTACCTCTTTGCTAACATTCTCTTCAGAGCTGCAGTGAAACCAGGAACCACGTGGAGAAGGCACCCACACTGAAAGTGCCTGGAGGGAACATTGGGGCTTCTTCTCAGTGTCTCCGATATAGGGTTTCACTGTCCCGGGAAAGTCTCTGCTAACACCCTGCAGAGCGCTGTGCCCAAACTACAGAAACGTCTTGCGGTATCCCCTACAGGGAAAGTGCCAGGAGGGAAAAGTGAGGATTATGTTTAGACTTTCTCGGAACTGCTTCAAATCAACTAGATATCTTTGTGCTGTAAATCTCCCAACAGCCAAATGTAAAAGCAGCAAACATCTCGCTGTATGTCCCACATCCAAAGTGCCGAGAGAGTAATGTAGAGCTTGCTCTCCCTGTCTTTGAGTACTGTTTGCACTGTCCCGATTACCTCTTTGCTAACATTCTCTTCAGAGCTGCAGTGAAACCAGGAACCACGTGGAGAAGGCACCCACACTGAAAGTGCCTGGAGGGAACATTGGGGCTTCTTCTCAGTGTCTCTGACATAGGGTTTCACTGTCCCGGGAAACTCTCTGCTAACACCCTGCAGAGCGCTGTGCCCAATATACAGAAACGTCTTGCGGTATCCCCTACAGGGAAAGTGCCAGGAGGGAAAAGTGAGGATTATGTTTAGACTTTCTCGGAACTGCTTCAAATCAACTAGATATCTTTGTGCTGTAAATCTCCCAACAGCCAAATGTAAGAGCAGCAAACATCTCGCTGTATGTCCCACATCCAAAGTGCCAAGAGAGAGCTTGCTCTCCCTGTCTTTGAGTACTGTTTGCACTGTCCCGATTACCTCTTTGCTAACATTCTCTTCAGAGCTGCAGTGAAACCAGGAACCACGTGGAGAAGGCACCCACACTGAAAGTGCCTGGAGGGAACATTGGGGCTTCTTCTCAGTGTCTCTGACATAGGGTTTCACTGTCCCGGGAAACTCTCTGCTAACACCCTGCAGAGCGCTGTGCCCAATATACAGAAACGTCTTGCGGTATCTCCTACAGGGAAAGTGCCAGGAGGGAAAAGTGAGGATTATGCTTAGACTTTCTCGGAACTGCTTCAAATCAACTAGATATCTTTGTGCTGTAAATCTCCCAACAGCCAAATGTAAAAGCAGCAAACATCTCGCTGTATGTCCCACATCCAAAGTGCCGAGAGAGTAATGTAGAGCTTGCTCTCCCTGTCTTTGAGTACTGTTTGCACTGTCCCGATTACCTCTTTGCTAACATTCTCTACAGAGCTGCAGTGAAACCAGGAACCACGTGGAGAAGGCACCCACACTGAAAGTGCCTGGAGGGAACATTGGGGCTTCTTCTCAGTGTCTCTGACATAGGGTTTCACTGTCCCGGGAAACTCTCTGCTAACACCCTGCAGAGCGCTGTGCCCAATATACAGAAACGTCTTGCGGTATCCCCTACAGGGAAAGTGCCAGGAGGGAAAAGTGAGGATTATGCTTAGACTTTCTCGGAACTGCTTCAAATCAACTAGATATCTTTGTGCTGTAAATCTCCCAACAGCCAAATGTAAAAGCAGCAAACATCTCGCTGTATGTCCCACATCCAAAGTGCCAAGAGAGAGCTTGCTCTCCCTGTCTTTGAGTACTGTTTGCACTGTCCCGATTACCTCTTTGCTAACATTCTCTTCAGAGCTGCAGTGAAACCAGGAACCACGTGGAGAAGGCACCCACACTGAAAGTGCCTGGAGGGAACATTGGGGCTTCTTCTCAGTGTCTCTGACATAGGGTTTCACTGTCCCGGGAAACTCTCTGCTAACACCCTGCAGAGCGCTGTGCCCAATATACAGAAACGTCTTGCGGTATCCCCTACAGGGAAAGTGCCAGGAGGGAAAAGTGAGGATTATGCTTAGACTTTCTCGGAACTGCTTCAAATCAACTAGATATCTTTGTGCTGTAAATCTCCCAACAGCCAAATGTAAAAGCAGCAAACATCTCGCTGTATGTCCCACATCCAAAGTGCCAAGAGAGAGCTTGCTCTCCCTGTCTTTGAGTACTGTTTGCACTGTCCCGATTACCTCTTTGCTAACATTCTCTTCAGAGCTGCAGTGAAACCAGGAACCACGTGGAGAAGGCACCCACACTGAAAGTGCCTGGAGGGAACATTGGGGCTTCTTCTCAGTGTCTCTGACATAGGGTTTCACTGTCCCGGGAAACTCTCTGCTAACACCCTGCAGAGCGCTGTGCCCAATATACAGAAACGTCTTGCGGTATCCCCTACAGTGAAAGTGCCAGGAGGGAATAGTGAGGATTATGTTTAGACTTTCTCGGAACTGCTTCAAATCAACTAGATATCTTTGTGCTGTAAATCTCCCAACAGCCAAATGTAAAAGCAGCAAACATCTCGCTGTATGTCCCACATCCAAAGTGCCAAGAGAGAGCTTGCTCTCCCTGTCTTTGAGTACTGTTTGCACTGTCCCAATTACCTCTTTGCTAACATTCTCTTCAGAGCTGCAGTGAAACCAGGAACCACGTGGAGAAGGCACCCACACTGAAAGTGCCTGGAGTGAACATTGGGGCTTCTTCTCAGTGTCTCCGATATAGGGTTTCACTGTCCCGGGAAACTCTCTGCTAACACCCTGCAGAGCGCTGTGCCCAATATACAGAAACGTCTTGCGGTATCTCCTACAGGGAAAGTGCCAGGAGGGAAAAGTGAGGATTATGTTTAGACTTTCTCGGAACTGCTTCAAATCAACTAGATATCTTTGTGCTGTAAATCTCCCAACAGCCAAATGTAAAAGCAGCAAACATCTCGCTGTATGTCCCACATCCAAAGTGCCAAGAGAGAGCTTGCTCTCCCTGTCTTTGAGTACTGTTTGCACTGTCCCGATTACCTCTTTGCTAACATTCTCTTCAGAGCTGCAGTGAAACCAGGAACCACGTGGAGAAGGCACCCACACTGAAAGTGCCTGGAGGGAACATTGGGGCTTCTTCTCAGTGTCTCTGACATAGGGTTTCACTGTCCCGGGAAACTCTCTGCTAACACCCTGCAGAGCGCTGTGCCCAATATACAGAAACGTCTTGCGGTATCCCCTACAGGGAAAGTGCCAGGAGGGAAAAGTGAGGATTATGTTTAGACTTTCTCGGAACTGCTTCAAATCAACTAGATATCTTTGTGCTGTAAATCTCCCAACAGCCAAATGTAAGAGCAGCAAACATCTCGCTGTATGTCCCACATCCAAAGTGCCAAGAGAGAGCTTGCTCTCCCTGTCTTTGAGTACTGTTTGCACTGTCCCGATTACCTCTTTGCTAACATTCTCTTCAGAGCTGCAGTGAAACCAGGAACCACGTGGAGAAGGCACCCACACTGAAAGTGCCTGGAGGGAACATTGGGGCTTCTTCTCAGTGTCTCTGACATAGGGTTTCACTGTCCCGGGAAACTCTCTGCTAACACCCTGCAGAGCGCTGTGCCCAATATACAGAAACGTCTTGCGGTATCTCCTACAGGGAAAGTGCCAGGAGGGAAAAGTGAGGATTATGTTTAGACTTTCTCGGAACTGCTTCAAATCAACTAGATATCTTTGTGCTGTAAATCTCCCAACAGCCAAATGTAAAAGCAGCAAACATCTCGCTGTATGTCCCACATCCAAAGTGCCAAGAGAGAGCTTGCTCTCCCTGTCTTTGAGTACTGTTTGCACTGTCCCGATTACCTCTTTGCTAACATTCTCTTCAGAGCTGCAGTGAAACCAGGAACCACGTGGAGAAGGCACCCACACTGAAAGTGCCTGGAGTGAACATTGGGGCTTCTTCTCAGTGTCTCCGATATAGGGTTTCACTGTCCCGGGAAACTCTCTGCTAACACCCTGCAGAGCGCTGTGCCCAATGTACAGAAACGTCTTGCGGTATCCCCTACAGGGAAAGTGCCAGGAGGGAAAAGTGAGGATTATGTTTAGACTTTCTCGGAACTGCTTCAAATCAACTAGATATCTTTGTGCTGTAAATCTCCCAACAGCCAAATGTAAAAGCAGCAAACATCTCGCTGTATGTCCCACATCCAAAGTGCCGAGAGAGTAATGTAGAGCTTGCTCTCCCTGTCTTTGAGTACTGTTTGCACTGTCCCGATTACCTCTTTGCTAACATTCTCTTCAGAGCTGCAGTGAAACCAGGAACCACGTGGAGAAGGCACCCACACTGAAAGTGCCTGGAGGGAACATTGGGGCTTCTTCTCAGTGTCTCTGACATAGGGTTTCACTGTCCCGGGAAACTCTCTGCTAACAGCCTGCAGAGCGCTGTGCCCAATATACAGAAACGTCTTGCGGTATCTCCTACAGGGAAAGTGCCAGGAGGGAAAAGTGAGGATTATGTTTAGACTTTCTCGGAACTGCTTCAAATCAACTAGATATCTTTGTGCTGTAAATCTCCCAACAGCCAAATGTAAAAGCAGCAAACATCTCGCTGTATGTCCCACATCCAAAGTGCCAAGAGAGAGCTTGCTCTCCCTGTCTTTGAGTACTGTTTGCACTGTCCCGATTACCTCTTTGCTAACATTCTCTTCAGAGCTGCAGTGAAACCAGGAACCACGTGGAGAAGGCACCCACACTGAAAGTGCCTGGAGGGAACATTGGGGCTTCTTCTCAGTGTCTCTGACATAGGGTTTCACTGTCCCGGGAAACTCTCTGCTAACACCCTGCAGAGCGCTGTGCCCAATATACAGAAACGTCTTGCGGTATCTCCTACAGGGAAAGTGCCAGGAGGGAAAAGTGAGGATTATGTTTAGACTTTCTCGGAACTGCTTCAAATCAACTAGATATGTTTGTGCTGTAAATCTCCCAACAGCCAAATGTAAAAGCAGCAAACATCTCGCTGTATGTCCCACATCCAAAGTGCCAAGAGAGTAATGTAGAGCTTGCTCTCCCTGTCTTTGAGTACTGTTTGCACTGTCCCGATTACCTCTTTGCTAACATTCTCTTCAGAGCTGCAGTGAAACCAGGAACCACGTGGAGAAGGCACCCACACTGAAAGTGCCTGGAGGGAACATTGGGGCTTCTTCTCAGTGTCTCTGACATAGGGTTTCACTGTCCCGGGAAACTCTCTGCTAACACCCTGCAGAGCGCTGTGCCCAATATACAGAAACGTCTTGCGGTATCCCCTACAGGGAAAGTGCCAGGAGGGAAAAGTGAGGATTATGCTTAGACTTTCTCGGAACTGCTTCAAATCAACTAGATATCTTTGTGCTGTAAATCTCCCAACAGCCAAATGTAAAAGCAGCAAACATCTCGCTGTATGTCCCACATCCAAAGTGCCAAGAGAGAGCTTGCTCTCCCTGTCTTTGAGTACTGTTTGCACTGTCCCGATTACCTCTTTGCTAACATTCTCTTCAGAGCTGCAGTGAAACCAGGAACCACGTGGAGAAGGCACCCACACTGAAAGTGCCTGGAGGGAACATTGGGGCTTCTTCTCAGTGTCTCTGACATAGGGTTTCACTGTCCCGGGAAACTCTCTGCTAACACCCTGCAGAGCGCTGTGCCCAAACTACAGAAACGTCTTGCGGTATCCCCTACAGGGAAAGTGCCAGGAGGGAATAGTGAGGATTATGTTTAGACTTTCTCGGAACTGCTTCAAATCAACTAGATATCTTTGTGCTGTAAATCTCCCAACAGCCAAATGTAAAAGCAGCAAACATCTCGCTGTATGTCCCACATCCAAAGTGCCAAGAGAGAGCTTGCTCTCCCTGTCTTTGAGTACTGTTTGCACTGTCCCGATTACCTCTTTGCTAACATTCTCTTCAGAGCTGCAGTGAAACCAGGAACCACGTGGAGAAGGCACCCACACTGAAAGTGCCTGGAGTGAACATTGGGGCTTCTTCTCAGTGTCTCCGACATAGGGTTTCACTGTCCCGGGAAACTCTCTGCTAACACCCTGCAGAGCGCTGTGCCCAATATACAGAAACGTCTTGCGGTATCCCCTACAGGGAAAGTGCCAGGAGGGAAAAGTGAGGATTATGCTTAGACTTTCTCGGAACTGCTTCAAATCAACTAGATATGTTTGTGCTGTAAATCTCCCAACAGCCAAATGTAAAAGCAGCAAACATCTCGCTGTATGTCCTACATCCAAAGTGCCAAGAGAGTAATGTAGAGCTTGCTCTCCCTGTCTTTGAGTACTGTTTGCACTGTCCCGATTACCTCTTTGCTAACATTCTCTTCAGAGCTGCAGTGAAACCAGGAACCACGTGGAGAAGGCACCCACACTGAAAGTGCCTGGAGGGAACATTGGGGCTTCTTCTCAGTGTCTCTGACATAGGGTTTCACTGTCCCGGGAAACTCTCTGCTAACACCCTGCAGAGCGCTGTGCCCAATATACAGAAACGTCTTGCGGTATCTCCTACAGGGAAAGTGCCAGGAGGGAAAAGTGAGGATTATGTTTAGACTTTCTCGGAACTGCTTCAAATCAACTAGATATCTTTGTGCTGTAAATCTCCCAACAGACAAATGTAAAAGCAGCAAACATCTCGCTGTATGTCCCACATCCAAAGTGCCAAGAGAGAGCTTGCTCTCCCTGTCTTTGAGTACTGTTTGCACTGTCCCGATTACCTCTTTGCTAACATTCTCTTCAGAGCTGCAGTGAAACCAGGAACCACGTGGAGAAGGCACCCACACTGAAAGTGCCTGGAGGGAACATTGGGGCTTCTTCTCAGTGTCTCTGACATAGGGTTTCACTGTCCCGGGAAACTCTCTGCTAACACCCTGCAGAGCGCTGTGCCCAAACTACAGAAACGTCTTGCGGTATCCCCTACAGGGAAAGTGCCAGGAGGGAATAGTGAGGATTATGTTTAGACTTTCTCGGAACTGCTTCAAATCAACTAGATATCTTTGTGCTGTAAATCTCCCAACAGCCAAATGTAAAAGCAGCAAACATCTCGCTGTATGTCCCACATCCAAAGTGCCAAGAGAGAGCTTGCTCTCCCTGTCTTTGAGTACTGTTTGCACTGTCCCGATTACCTCTTTGCTAACATTCTCTTCAGAGCTGCAGTGAAACCAGGAACCACGTGGAGAAGGCACCCACACTGAAAGTGCCTGGAGGGAACATTGGGGCTTCTTCTCAGTGTCTCTGACATAGGGTTTCACTGTCCCGGGAAACTCTCTGCTAACACCCTGCAGAGCGCTGTGCCCAATATACAGAAACGTCTTGCGGTATCTCCTACAGGGAAAGTGCCAGGAGGGAAAAGTGAGGATTATGTTTAGACTTTCTCGGAACTGCTTCAAATCAACTAGATATGTTTGTGCTGTAAATCTCCCAACAGCCAAATGTAAAAGCAGCAAACATCTCGCTGTATGTCCCACATCCAAAGTGCCAAGAGAGTAATGTAGAGCTTGCTCTCCCTGTCTTTGAGTACTGTTTGCACTGTCCCGATTACCTCTTTGCTAACATTCTCTTCAGAGCTGCAGTGAAACCAGGAACCACGTGGAGAAGGCACCCACACTGAAAGTGCCTGGAGGGAACATTGGGGCTTCTTCTCAGTGTCTCTGACATAGGGTTTCACTGTCCCGGGAAACTCTCTGCTAACACCCTGCAGAGCGCTGTGCCCAATATACAGAAACGTCTTGCGGTATCCCCTACAGGGAAAGTGCCAGGAGGGAAAAGTGAGGATTATGCTTAGACTTTCTCGGAACTGCTTCAAATCAACTAGATATCTTTGTGCTGTAAATCTCCCAACAGCCAAATGTAAAAGCAGCAAACATCTCGCTGTATGTCCCACATCCAAAGTGCCAAGAGAGAGCTTGCTCTCCCTGTCTTTGAGTACTGTTTGCACTGTCCCGATTACCTCTTTGCTAACATTCTCTTCAGAGCTGCAGTGAAACCAGGAACCACGTGGAGAAGGCACCCACACTGAAAGTGCCTGGAGGGAACATTGGGGCTTCTTCTCAGTGTCTCTGACATAGGGTTTCACTGTCCCGGGAAACTCTCTGCTAACACCCTGCAGAGCGCTGTGCCCAAACTACAGAAACGTCTTGCGGTATCCCCTACAGGGAAAGTGCCAGGAGGGAATAGTGAGGATTATGTTTAGACTTTCTCGGAACTGCTTCAAATCAACTAGATATCTTTGTGCTGTAAATCTCCCAACAGACAAATGTAAAAGCAGCAAACATCTCGCTGTATGTCCCACATCCAAAGTGCCAAGAGAGAGCTTGCTCTCCCTGTCTTTGAGTACTGTTTGCACTGTCCCGATTACCTCTTTGCTAACATTCTCTTCAGAGCTGCAGTGAAACCAGGAACCACGTGGAGAAGGCACCCACACTGAAAGTGCCTGGAGTGAACATTGGGGCTTCTTCTCAGTGTCTCCGACATAGGGTTTCACTGTCCCGGGAAACTCTCTGCTAACACCCTGCAGAGCGCTGTGCCCAATATACAGAAACGTCTTGCGGTATCCCCTACAGGGAAAGTGCCAGGAGGGAAAAGTGAGGATTATGCTTAGACTTTCTCGGAACTGCTTCAAATCAACTAGATATGTTTGTGCTGTAAATCTCCCAACAGCCAAATGTAAAAGCAGCAAACATCTCGCTGTATGTCCTACATCCAAAGTGCCAAGAGAGTAATGTAGAGCTTGCTCTCCCTGTCTTTGAGTACTGTTTGCACTGTCCCGATTACCTCTTTGCTAACATTCTCTTCAGAGCTGCAGTGAAACCAGGAACCACGTGGAGAAGGCACCCACACTGAAAGTGCCTGGAGGGAACATTGGGGCTTCTTCTCAGTGTCTCTGACATAGGGTTTCACTGTCCCGGGAAACTCTCTGCTAACACCCTGCAGAGCGCTGTGCCCAATATACAGAAACGTCTTGCGGTATCTCCTACAGGGAAAGTGCCAGGAGGGAAAAGTGAGGATTATGTTTAGACTTTCTCGGAACTGCTTCAAATCAACTAGATATCTTTGTGCTGTAAATCTCCCAACAGACAAATGTAAAAGCAGCAAACATCTCGCTGTATGTCCCACATCCAAAGTGCCAAGAGAGAGCTTGCTCTCCCTGTCTTTGAGTACTGTTTGCACTGTCCCGATTACCTCTTTGCTAACATTCTCTTCAGAGCTGCAGTGAAACCAGGAACCACGTGGAGAAGGCACCCACACTGAAAGTGCCTGGAGGGAACATTGGGGCTTCTTCTCAGTGTCTCTGACATAGGGTTTCACTGTCCCGGGAAACTCTCTGCTAACACCCTGCAGAGCGCTGTGCCCAAACTACAGAAACGTCTTGCGGTATCCCCTACAGGGAAAGTGCCAGGAGGGAATAGTGAGGATTATGTTTAGACTTTCTCGGAACTGCTTCAAATCAACTAGATATCTTTGTGCTGTAAATCTCCCAACAGCCAAATGTAAAAGCAGCAAACATCTCGCTGTATGTCCCACATCCAAAGTGCCAAGAGAGAGCTTGCTCTCCCTGTCTTTGAGTACTGTTTGCACTGTCCCGATTACCTCTTTGCTAACATTCTCTTCAGAGCTGCAGTGAAACCAGGAACCACGTGGAGAAGGCACCCACACTGAAAGTGCCTGGAGGGAACATTGGGGCTTCTTCTCAGTGTCTCTGACATAGGGTTTCACTGTCCCGGGAAACTCTCTGCTAACACCCTGCAGAGCGCTGTGCCCAAACTACAGAAACGTCTTGCGGTATCCCCTACAGGGAAAGTGCCAGGAGGGAATAGTGAGGATTATGTTTAGACTTTCTCGGAACTGCTTCAAATCAACTAGATATCTTTGTGCTGTAAATCTCCCAACAGCCAAATGTAAAAGCAGCAAACATCTCGCTGTATGTCCCACATCCAAAGTGCCAAGAGAGAGCTTGCTCTCCCTGTCTTTGAGTACTGTTTGCACTGTCCCGATTACCTCTTTGCTAACATTCTCTTCAGAGCTGCAGTGAAACCAGGAACCACGTGGAGAAGGCACCCACACTGAAAGTGCCTGGAGTGAACATTGGGGCTTCTTCTCAGTGTCTCCGATATAGGGTTTCACTGTCCCGGGAAACTCTCTGCTAACACCCTGCAGAGCGCTGTGCCCAATGTACAGAAACGTCTTGCGGTATCTCCTACAGGGAAAGTGCCAGGAGGGAAAAGTGAGGATTATGTTTAGACTTTCTCGGAACTGCTTCAAATCAACTAGATATCTTTGTGCTGTAAATCTCCCAACAGCCAAATGTAAAAGCAGCAAACATCTCGCTGTATGTCCCACATCCAAAGTGCCGAGAGAGTAATGTAGAGCTTGCTCTCCCTGTCTTTGAGTACTGTTTGCACTGTCCCGATTACCTCTTTGCTAACATTCTCTTCAGAGCTGCAGTGAAACCAGGAACCACGTGGAGAAGGCACCCACACTGAAAGTGCCTGGAGGGAACATTGGGGCTTCTTCTCAGTGTCTCTGACATAGGGTTTCACTGTCCCGGGAAACTCTCTGCTAACACCCTGCAGAGCGCTGTGCCCAATATACAGAAACGTCTTGCGGTATCCCCTACAGGGAAAGTGCCAGGAGGGAAAAGTGAGGATTATGCTTAGACTTTCTCGGAACTGCTTCAAATCAACTAGATATCTTTGTGCTGTAAATCTCCCAACAGCCAAATGTAAAAGCAGCAAACATCTCGCTGTATGTCCCACATCCAAAGTGCCAAGAGAGAGCTTGCTCTCCCTGTCTTTGAGTACTGTTTGCACTGTCCCGATTACCTCTTTGCTAACATTCTCTTCAGAGCTGCAGTGAAACCAGGAACCACGTGGAGAAGGCACCCACACTGAAAGTGCCTGGAGGGAACATTGGGGCTTCTTCTCAGTGTCTCTGACATAGGGTTTCACTGTCCCGGGAAACTCTCTGCTAACACCCTGCAGAGCGCTGTGCCCAATATACAGAAACGTCTTGCGGTATCCCCTACAGGGAAAGTGCCAGGAGGGAAAAGTGAGGATTATGCTTAGACTTTCTCGGAACTGCTTCAAATCAACTAGATATCTTTGTGCTGTAAACCTCCCAACAGCCAAATGTAAAAGCAGCAAACATCTCGCTGTATGTCCCACATCCAAAGTGCCAAGAGAGAGCTTGCTCTCCCTGTCTTTGAGTACTGTTTGCACTGTCCCGATTACCTCTTTGCTAACATTCTCTTCAGAGCTGCAGTGAAACCAGGAACCACGTGGAGAAGGCACCCACACTGAAAGTGCCTGGAGGGAACATTGGGGCTTCTTCTCAGTGTCTCTGACATAGGGTTTCACTGTCCCGGGAAACTCTCTGCTAACACCCTGCAGAGCGCTGTGCCCAATATACAGAAACGTCTTGCGGTATCCCCTACAGGGAAAGTGCCAGGAGGGAATAGTGAGGATTATGTTTAGACTTTCTCGGAACTGCTTCAAATCAACTAGATATCTTTGTGCTGTAAATCTCCCAACAGCCAAATGTAAAAGCAGCAAACATCTCGCTGTATGTCCCACATCCAAAGTGCCAAGAGAGAGCTTGCTCTCCCTGTCTTTGAGTACTGTTTGCACTGTCCCGATTACCTCTTTGCTAACATTCTCTTCAGAGCTGCAGTGAAACCAGGAACCACGTGGAGAAGGCACCCACACTGAAAGTGCCTGGAGGGAACATTGGGGCTTCTTCTCAGTGTCTCCGATATAGGGTTTCACTGTCCCGGGAAACTCTCTGCTAACACCCTGCAGAGCGCTGTGCCCAATGTACAGAAACGTCTTGCGGTATCCCCTACAGGGAAAGTGCCAGGAGGGAAAAGTGAGGATTATGTTTAGACTTTCTCGGAACTGCTTCAAATCAACTAGATATCTTTGTGCTGTAAATCTCCCAACAGCCAAATGTAAAAGCAGCAAACATCTCGCTGTATGTCCCACATCCAAAGTGCCGAGAGAGTAATGTAGAGCTTGCTCTCCCTGTCTTTGAGTACTGTTTGCACTGTCCCGATTACCTCTTTGCTAACATTCTCTTCAGAGCTGCAGTGAAACCAGGAACCACGTGGAGAAGGCACCCACACTGAAAGTGCCTGGAGGGAACATTGGGGCTTCTTCTCAGTGTCTCTGACATAGGGTTTCACTGTCCCGGGAAACTCTCTGCTAACACCCTGCAGAGCGCTGTGCCCAATATACAGAAACGTCTTGCGGTATCTCCTACAGGGAAAGTGCCAGGAGGGAAAAGTGAGGATTATGTTTAGACTTTCTCGGAACTGCTTCAAATCAACTAGATATCTTTGTGCTGTAAATCTCCCAACAGCCAAATGTAAAAGCAGCAAACATCTCGCTGTATGTCCCACATCCAAAGTGCCAAGAGAGAGCTTGCTCTCCCTGTCTTTGAGTACTGTTTGCACTGTCCCGATTACCTCTTTGCTAACATTCTCTTCAGAGCTGCAGTGAAACCAGGAACCACGTGGAGAAGGCACCCACACTGAAAGTGCCTGGAGGGAACATTGGGGCTTCTTCTCAGTGTCTCTGACATAGGGTTTCACTGTCCCGGGAAACTCTCTGCTAACACCCTGCAGAGCGCTGTGCCCAATATACAGAAACGTCTTGCGGTATCCCCTACAGGGAAAGTGCCAGGAGGGAAAAGTGAGGATTATGTTTAGACTTTCTCGGAACTGCTTCAAATCAACTAGATATCTTTGTGCTGTAAATCTCCCAACAGCCAAATGTAAGAGCAGCAAACATCTCGCTGTATGTCCCACATCCAAAGTGCCAAGAGAGAGCTTGCTCTCCCTGTCTTTGAGTACTGTTTGCACTGTCCCGATTACCTCTTTGCTAACATTCTCTTCAGAGCTGCAGTGAAACCAGGAACCACGTGGAGAAGGCACCCACACTGAAAGTGCCTGGAGGGAACATTGGGGCTTCTTCTCAGTGTCTCTGACATAGGGTTTCACTGTCCCGGGAAACTCTCTGCTAACACCCTGCAGAGCGCTGTGCCCAATATACAGAAACGTCTTGCGGTATCTCCTACAGGGAAAGTGCCAGGAGGGAAAAGTGAGGATTATGCTTAGACTTTCTCGGAACTGCTTCAAATCAACTAGATATCTTTGTGCTGTAAATCTCCCAACAGCCAAATGTAAAAGCAGCAAACATCTCGCTGTATGTCCCACATCCAAAGTGCCAAGAGAGAGCTTGCTCTCCCTGTCTTTGAGTACTGTTTGCACTGTCCCGATTACCTCTTTGCTAACATTCTCTTCAGAGCTGCAGTGAAACCAGGAACCACGTGGAGAAGGCACCCACACTGAAAGTGCCTGGAGGGAACATTGGGGCTTCTTCTCAGTGTCTCTGACATAGGGTTTCACTGTCCCGGGAAACTCTCTGCTAACACCCTGCAGAGCGCTGTGCCCAATATACAGAAACGTCTTGCGGTATCCCCTACAGGGAAAGTGCCAGGAGGGAATAGTGAGGATTATATTTAGACTTTCTCGGAACTGCTTCAAATCAACTAGATATCTTTGTGCTGTAAATCTCCCAACAGCCAAATGTAAAAGCAGCAAACATCTCGCTGTATGTCCCACATCCAAAGTGCCAAGAGAGAGCTTGCTCTCCCTGTCTTTGAGTACTGTTTGCACTGTCCCGATTACCTCTTTGCTAACATTCTCTTCAGAGCTGCAGTGAAACCAGGAAACACGTGGAGAAGGCACCCACACTGAAAGTGCCTGGAGTGAACATTGGGGCTTCTTCTCAGTGTCTCCGATATAGGGTTTCACTGTCCCGGGAAACTCTCTGCTAACACCCTGCAGAGCGCTGTGCCCAATGTACAGAAACGTCTTGCGGTATCCCCTACAGGGAAAGTGCCAGGAGGGAAAAGTGAGGATTATGTTTAGACTTTCTCGGAACTGCTTCAAATCAACTAGATATCTTTGTGCTGTAAATCTCCCAACAGCCAAATGTAAAAGCAGCAAACATCTCGCTGTATGTCCCACATCCAAAGTGCCGAGAGAGTAATGTAGAGCTTGCTCTCCCTGTCTTTGAGTACTGTTTGCACTGTCCCGATTACCTCTTTGCTAACATTCTCTACAGAGCTGCAGTGAAACCAGGAACCACGTGGAGAAGGCACCCACACTGAAAGTGCCTGGAGGGAACATTGGGGCTTCTTCTCAGTGTCTCTGACATAGGGTTTCACTGTCCCGGGAAACTCTCTGCTAACACCCTGCAGAGCGCTGTGCCCAATATACAGAAACGTCTTGCGGTATCCCCTACAGGGAAAGTGCCAGGAGGGAAAAGTGAGGATTATGCTTAGACTTTCTCGGAACTGCTTCAAATCAACTAGATATCTTTGTGCTGTAAATCTCCCAACAGCCAAATGTAAAAGCAGCAAACATCTCGCTGTATGTCCCACATCCAAAGTGCCAAGAGAGAGCTTGCTCTCCCTGTCTTTGAGTACTGTTTGCACTGTCCCGATTACCTCTTTGCTAACATTCTCTTCAGAGCTGCAGTGAAACCAGGAACCACGTGGAGAAGGCACCCACACTGAAAGTGCCTGGAGGGAACATTGGGGCTTCTTCTCAGTGTCTCTGACATAGGGTTTCACTGTCCCGGGAAACTCTCTGCTAACACCCTGCAGAGCGCTGTGCCCAATATACAGAAACGTCTTGCGGTATCCCCTACAGGGAAAGTGCCAGGAGGGAAAAGTGAGGATTATGCTTAGACTTTCTCGGAACTGCTTCAAATCAACTAGATATCTTTGTGCTGTAAATCTCCCAACAGCCAAATGTAAAAGCAGCAAACATCTCGCTGTATGTCCCACATCCAAAGTGCCAAGAGAGAGCTTGCTCTCCCTGTCTTTGAGTACTGTTTGCACTGTCCCGATTACCTCTTTGCTAACATTCTCTTCAGAGCTGCAGTGAAACCAGGAACCACGTGGAGAAGGCACCCACACTGAAAGTGCCTGGAGGGAACATTGGGGCTTCTTCTCAGTGTCTCTGACATAGGGTTTCACTGTCCCGGGAAACTCTCTGCTAACACCCTGCAGAGCGCTGTGCCCAATATACAGAAACGTCTTGCGGTATCCCCTACAGTGAAAGTGCCAGGAGGGAATAGTGAGGATTATGTTTAGACTTTCTCGGAACTGCTTCAAATCAACTAGATATCTTTGTGCTGTAAATCTCCCAACAGCCAAATGTAAAAGCAGCAAACATCTCGCTGTATGTCCCACATCCAAAGTGCCAAGAGAGAGCTTGCTCTCCCTGTCTTTGAGTACTGTTTGCACTGTCCCAATTACCTCTTTGCTAACATTCTCTTCAGAGCTGCAGTGAAACCAGGAACCACGTGGAGAAGGCACCCACACTGAAAGTGCCTGGAGTGAACATTGGGGCTTCTTCTCAGTGTCTCCGATATAGGGTTTCACTGTCCCGGGAAACTCTCTGCTAACACCCTGCAGAGCGCTGTGCCCAATATACAGAAAGGTCTTGCGGTATCTCCTACAGGGAAAGTGCCAGGAGGGAAAAGTGAGGATTATGTTTAGACTTTCTCGGAACTGCTTCAAATCAACTAGATATCTTTGTGCTGTAAATCTCCCAACAGCCAAATGTAAAAGCAGCAAACATCTCGCTGTATGTCCCACATCCAAAGTGCCAAGAGAGAGCTTGCTCTCCCTGTCTTTGAGTACTGTTTGCACTGTCCCGATTACCTCTTTGCTAACATTCTCTTCAGAGCTGCAGTGAAACCAGGAACCACGTGGAGAAGGCACCCACACTGAAAGTGCCTGGAGGGAACATTGGGGCTTCTTCTCAGTGTCTCTGACATAGGGTTTCACTGTCCCGGGAAACTCTCTGCTAACACCCTGCAGAGCGCTGTGCCCAATATACAGAAACGTCTTGCGGTATCCCCTACAGGGAAAGTGCCAGGAGGGAAAAGTGAGGATTATGTTTAGACTTTCTCGGAACTGCTTCAAATCAACTAGATATCTTTGTGCTGTAAATCTCCCAACAGCCAAATGTAAGAGCAGCAAACATCTCGCTGTATGTCCCACATCCAAAGTGCCAAGAGAGAGCTTGCTCTCCCTGTCTTTGAGTACTGTTTGCACTGTCCCGATTACCTCTTTGCTAACATTCTCTTCAGAGCTGCAGTGAAACCAGGAACCACGTGGAGAAGGCACCCACACTGAAAGTGCCTGGAGGGAACATTGGGGCTTCTTCTCAGTGTCTCTGACATAGGGTTTCACTGTCCCGGGAAACTCTCTGCTAACACCCTGCAGAGCGCTGTGCCCAATATACAGAAACGTCTTGCGGTATCTCCTACAGGGAAAGTGCCAGGAGGGAAAAGTGAGGATTATGTTTAGACTTTCTCGGAACTGCTTCAAATCAACTAGATATCTTTGTGCTGTAAATCTCCCAACAGCCAAATGTAAAAGCAGCAAACATCTCGCTGTATGTCCCACATCCAAAGTGCCAAGAGAGAGCTTGCTCTCCCTGTCTTTGAGTACTGTTTGCACTGTCCCGATTACCTCTTTGCTAACATTCTCTTCAGAGCTGCAGTGAAACCAGGAACCACGTGGAGAAGGCACCCACACTGAAAGTGCCTGGAGTGAACATTGGGGCTTCTTCTCAGTGTCTCCGATATAGGGTTTCACTGTCCCGGGAAACTCTCTGCTAACACCCTGCAGAGCGCTGTGCCCAATGTACAGAAACGTCTTGCGGTATCCCCTACAGGGAAAGTGCCAGGAGGGAAAAGTGAGGATTATGTTTAGACTTTCTCGGAACTGCTTCAAATCAACTAGATATCTTTGTGCTGTAAATCTCCCAACAGCCAAATGTAAAAGCAGCAAACATCTCGCTGTATGTCCCACATCCAAAGTGCCGAGAGAGTAATGTAGAGCTTGCTCTCCCTGTCTTTGAGTACTGTTTGCACTGTCCCGATTACCTCTTTGCTAACATTCTCTTCAGAGCTGCAGTGAAACCAGGAACCACGTGGAGAAGGCACCCACACTGAAAGTGCCTGGAGGGAACATTGGGGCTTCTTCTCAGTGTCTCTGACATAGGGTTTCACTGTCCCGGGAAACTCTCTGCTAACACCCTGCAGAGCGCTGTGCCCAATATACAGAAACGTCTTGCGGTATCTCCTACAGGGAAAGTGCCAGGAGGGAAAAGTGAGGATTATGTTTAGACTTTCTCGGAACTGCTTCAAATCAACTAGATATCTTTGTGCTGTAAATCTCCCAACAGCCAAATGTAAAAGCAGCAAACATCTCGCTGTATGTCCCACATCCAAAGTGCCAAGAGAGAGCTTGCTCTCCCTGTCTTTGAGTACTGTTTGCACTGTCCCGATTACCTCTTTGCTAACATTCTCTTCAGAGCTGCAGTGAAACCAGGAACCACGTGGAGAAGGCACCCACACTGAAAGTGCCTGGAGGGAACATTGGGGCTTCTTCTCAGTGTCTCTGACATAGGGTTTCACTGTCCCGGGAAACTCTCTGCTAACACCCTGCAGAGCGCTGTGCCCAATATACAGAAACGTCTTGCGGTATCCCCTACAGGGAAAGTGCCAGGAGGGAAAAGTGAGGATTATGTTTAGACTTTCTCGGAACTGCTTCAAATCAACTAGATATCTTTGTGCTGTAAATCTCCCAACAGCCAAATGTAAGAGCAGCAAACATCTCGCTGTATGTCCCACATCCAAAGTGCCAAGAGAGAGCTTGCTCTCCCTGTCTTTGAGTACTGTTTGCACTGTCCCGATTACCTCTTTGCTAACATTCTCTTCAGAGCTGCAGTGAAACCAGGAACCACGTGGAGAAGGCACCCACACTGAAAGTGCCTGGAGGGAACATTGGGGCTTCTTCTCAGTGTCTCTGACATAGGGTTTCACTGTCCCGGGAAACTCTCTGCTAACACCCTGCAGAGCGCTGTGCCCAATATACAGAAACGTCTTGCGGTATCTCCTACAGGGAAAGTGCCAGGAGGGAAAAGTGAGGATTATGTTTAGACTTTCTCGGAACTGCTTCAAATCAACTAGATATCTTTGTGCTGTAAATCTCCCAACAGCCAAATGTAAAAGCAGCAAACATCTCGCTGTATGTCCCACATCCAAAGTGCCAAGAGAGAGCTTGCTCTCCCTGTCTTTGAGTACTGTTTGCACTGTCCCGATTACCTCTTTGCTAACATTCTCTTCAGAGCTGCAGTGAAACCAGGAACCACGTGGAGAAGGCACCCACACTGAAAGTGCCTGGAGTGAACATTGGGGCTTCTTCTCAGTGTCTCCGATATAGGGTTTCACTGTCCCGGGAAACTCTCTGCTAACACCCTGCAGAGCGCTGTGCCCAATGTACAGAAACGTCTTGCGGTATCCCCTACAGGGAAAGTGCCAGGAGGGAAAAGTGAGGATTATGTTTAGACTTTCTCGGAACTGCTTCAAATCAACTAGATATCTTTGTGCTGTAAATCTCCCAACAGCCAAATGTAAAAGCAGCAAACATCTCGCTGTATGTCCCACATCCAAAGTGCCAAGAGAGAGCTTGCTCTCCCTGTCTTTGAGTACTGTTTGCACTGTCCCGATTACCTCTTTGCTAACATTCTCTTCAGAGCTGCAGTGAAACCAGGAACCACGTGGAGAAGGCACCCACATTGAAAGTGCCTGGAGGGAACATTGGGGCTTCTTCTCAGTGTCTCTGACATAGGGTTTCACTGTCCCGGGAAACTCTCTGCTAACACCCTGCAGAGCGCTGTGCCCAATATACAGAAACGTCTTGCGGTATCCCCTACAGGGAAAGTGCCAGGAGGGAATAGTGAGGATTATGTTTAGACTTTCTCGGAACTGCTTCAAATCAACTAGATATCTTTGTGCTGTAAATCTCCCAACAGCCAAATGTAAAAGCAGCAAACATCTCGCTGTATGTCCCACATCCAAAGTGCCAAGAGAGAGCTTGCTCTCCCTGTCTTTGAGTACTGTTTGCACTGTCCCGATTACCTCTTTGCTAACATTCTCTTCAGAGCTGCAGTGAAACCAGGAACCACGTGGAGAAGGCACCCACACTGAAAGTGCCTGGAGGGAACATTGGGGCTTCTTCTCAGTGTCTCCGATATAGGGTTTCACTGTCCCGGGAAACTCTCTGCTAACACCCTGCAGAGCGCTGTGCCCAATGTACAGAAACGTCTTGCGGTATCCCCTACAGGGAAAGTGCCAGGAGGGAAAAGTGAGGATTATGTTTAGACTTTCTCGGAACTGCTTCAAATCAACTAGATATCTTTGTGCTGTAAATCTCCCAACAGCCAAATGTAAAAGCAGCAAACATCTCGCTGTATGTCCCACATCCAAAGTGCCGAGAGAGTAATGTAGAGCTTGCTCTCCCTGTCTTTGAGTACTGTTTGCACTGTCCCGATTACCTCTTTGCTAACATTCTCTTCAGAGCTGCAGTGAAACCAGGAACCACGTGGAGAAGGCACCCACATTGAAAGTGCCTGGAGGGAACATTGGGGCTTCTTCTCAGTGTCTCTCACATAGGGTTTCACTGTCCCGGGAAACTCTCTGCTAACACCCTGCAGAGCGCTGTGCCCAATATACAGAAACGTCTTGCGGTATCCCCTACAGGGAAAGTGCCAGGAGGGAATAGTGAGGATTATGTTTAGACTTTCTCGGAACTGCTTCAAATCAACTAGATATCTTTGTGCTGTAAATCTCCCAACAGCCAAATGTAAAAGCAGCAAACATCTCGCTGTATGTCCCACATCCAAAGTGCCAAGAGAGAGCTTGCTCTCCCTGTCTTTGAGTACTGTTTGCACTGTCCCGATTACCTCTTTGCTAACATTCTCTTCAGAGCTGCAGTGAAACCAGGAACCACGTGGAGAAGGCACCCACACTGAAAGTGCCTGGAGGGAACATTGGGGCTTCTTCTCAGTGTCTCCGATATAGGGTTTCACTGTCCCGGGAAACTCTCTGCTAACACCCTGCAGAGCGCTGTGCCCAATGTACAGAAACGTCTTGCGGTATCCCCTACAGGGAAAGTGCCAGGAGGGAAAAGTGAGGATTATGTTTAGACTTTCTCGGAACTGCTTCAAATCAACTAGATATCTTTGTGCTGTAAATCTCCCAACAGCCAAATGTAAAAGCAGCAAACATCTCGCTGTATGTCCCACATCCAAAGTGCCAAGAGAGAGCTTGCTCTCCCTGTCTTTGAGTACTGTTTGCACTGTCCCGATTACCTCTTTGCTAACATTCTCTTCAGAGCTGCAGTGAAACCAGGAACCACGTGGAGAAGGCACCCACATTGAAAGTGCCTGGAGGGAACATTGGGGCTTCTTCTCAGTGTCTCTGACATAGGGTTTCACTGTCCCGGGAAACTCTCTGCTAACACCCTGCAGAGCGCTGTGCCCAATATACAGAAACGTCTTGCGGTATCCCCTACAGGGAAAGTGCCAGGAGGGAATAGTGAGGATTATGTTTAGACTTTCTCGGAACTGCTTCAAATCAACTAGATATCTTTGTGCTGTAAATCTCCCAACAGCCAAATGTAAAAGCAGCAAACATCTCGCTGTATGTCCCACATCCAAAGTGCCAAGAGAGAGCTTGCTCTCCCTGTCTTTGAGTACTGTTTGCACTGTCCCGATTACCTCTTTGCTAACATTCTCTTCAGAGCTGCAGTGAAACCAGGAACCACGTGGAGAAGGCACCCACACTGAAAGTGCCTGGAGGGAACATTGGGGCTTCTTCTCAGTGTCTCCGATATAGGGTTTCACTGTCCCGGGAAACTCTCTGCTAACACCCTGCAGAGCGCTGTGCCCAATGTACAGAAACGTCTTGCGGTATCCCCTACAGGGAAAGTGTCAGGAGGGAAAAGTGAGGATTATGTTTAGACTTTCTCGGAACTGCTTCAAATCAACTAGATATCTTTGTGCTGTAAATCTCCCAACAGCCAAATGTAAAAGCAGCAAACATCTCGCTGTATGTCCCACATCCAAAGTGCCGAGAGAGTAATGTAGAGCTTGCTCTCCCTGTCTTTGAGTACTGTTTGCACTGTCCCGATTACCTCTTTGCTAACATTCTCTTCAGAGCTGCAGTGAAACCAGGAACCACGTGGAGAAGGCACCCACACTGAAAGTGCCTGGAGGGAACATTGGGGCTTCTTCTCAGTGTCTCTGACATAGGGTTTCACTGTCCCGGGAAACTCTCTGCTAACACCCTGCAGAGCGCTGTGCCCAATATACAGAAACGTCTTGCGGTATCTCCTACAGGGAAAGTGCCAGGAGGGAAAAGTGAGGATTATGTTTAGACTTTCTCGGAACTGCTTCAAATCAACTAGATATCTTTGTGCTGTAAATCTCCCAACAGCCAAATGTAAAAGCAGCAAACATCTCGCTGTATGTCCCACATCCAAAGTGCCAAGAGAGAGCTTGCTCTCCCTGTCTTTGAGTACTGTTTGCACTGTCCCGATTACCTCTTTGCTAACATTCTCTTCAGAGCTGCAGTGAAACCAGGAACCACGTGGAGAAGGCACCCACACTGAAAGTGCCTGGAGGGAACATTGGGGCTTCTTCTCAGTGTCTCTGACATAGGGTTTCACTGTCCCGGGAAACTCTCTGCTAACACCCTGCAGAGCGCTGTGCCCAATATACAGAAACGTCTTGCGGTATCCCCTACAGTGAAAGTGCCAGGAGGGAAAAGTGAGGATTATGCTTAGACTTTCTCGGAACTGCTTCAAATCAACTAGATATCTTTGTGCTGTAAATCTCCCAACAGCCAAATGTAAAAGCAGCAAACATCTCGCTGTATGTCCCACATCCAAAGTGCCGAGAGAGTAATGTAGAGCTTGCTCTCCCTGTCTTTGAGTACTGTTTGCACTGTCCCGATTACCTCTTTGCTAACATTCTCTTCAGAGCTGCAGTGAAACCAGGAACCACGTGGAGAAGGCACCCACACTGAAAGTGCCTGGAGGGAACATTGGGGCTTCTTCTCAGTGTCTCTGACATAGGGTTTCACTGTCCCGGGAAACTCTCTGCTAACACCCTGCAGAGCGCTGTGCCCAATATACAGAAACGTCTTGCGGTATCCCCTACAGGGAAAGTGCCAGGAGGGAATAGTGAGGATTATGTTTAGACTTTCTCGGAACTGCTTCAAATCAACTAGATATCTTTGTGCTGTAAATCTCCCAACAGCCAAATGTAAAAGCAGCAAACATCTCGCTGTATGTCCCACATCCAAAGTGCCAAGAGAGAGCTTGCTCTCCCTGTCTTTGAGTACTGTTTGCACTGTCCCGATTACCTCTTTGCTAACATTCTCTTCAGAGCTGCAGTGAAACCAGGAACCACGTGGAGAAGGCACCCACACTGAAAGTGCCTGGAGGGAACATTGGGGCTTCTTCTCAGTGTCTCCGATATAGGGTTTCACTGTCCCGGGAAACTCTCTGCTAACACCCTGCAGAGCGCTGTGCCCAATGTACAGAAACGTCTTGCGGTATCCCCTACAGGGAAAGTGCCAGGAGGGAAAAGTGAGGATTATGTTTAGACTTTCTCGGAACTGCTTCAAATCAACTAGATATCTTTGTGCTGTAAATCTCCCAACAGCCAAATGTAAAAGCAGCAAACATCTCGCTGTATGTCCCACATCCAAAGTGCCAAGAGAGAGCTTGCTCTCCCTGTCTTTGAGTACTGTTTGCACTGTCCCGATTACCTCTTTGCTAACATTCTCTTCAGAGCTGCAGTGAAACCAGGAACCACGTGGAGAAGGCACCCACACTGAAAGTGCCTGGAGGGAACATTGGGGCTTCTTCTCAGTGTCTCTGACATAGGGTTTCACTGTCCCGGGAAACTCTCTGCTAACACCCTGCAGAGCGCTGTGCCCAATATACAGAAACGTCTTGCGGTATCCCCTACAGGGAAAGTGCCAGGAGGGAAAAGTGAGGATTATGCTTAGACTTTCTCGGAACTGCTTCAAATCAACTAGATATCTTTGTGCTGTAAATCTCCCAACAGCCAAATGTAAAAGCAGCAAACATCTCGCTGTATGTCCCACATCCAAAGTGCCAAGAGAGAGCTTGCTCTCCCTGTCTTTGAGTACTGTTTGCACTGTCCCGATTACCTCTTTGCTAACATTCTCTTCAGAGCTGCAGTGAAACCAGGAACCACGTGGAGAAGGCACCCACACTGAAAGTGCCTGGAGGGAACATTGGGGCTTCTTCTCAGTGTCTCTGACATAGGGTTTCACTGTCCCGGGAAACTCTCTGCTAACACCCTGCAGAGCGCTGTGCCCAATATACAGAAACGTCTTGCGGTATCCCCTACAGGGAAAGTGCCAGGAGGGAAAAGTGAGGATTATGCTTAGACTTTCTCGGAACTGCTTCAAATCAACTAGATATCTTTGTGCTGTAAATCTCCCAACAGCCAAATGTAAAAGCAGCAAACATCTCGCTGTATGTCCCACATCCAAAGTGCCAAGAGAGTAATGTAGAGCTTGCTCTCCCTGTCTTTGAGTACTGTTTGCACTGTCCCGATTACCTCTTTGCTAACATTCTCTTCAGAGCTGCAGTGAAACCAGGAACCACGTGGAGAAGGCACCCACACTGAAAGTGCCTGGAGGGAACATTGGGGCTTCTTCTCAGTGTCTCTGACATAGGGTTTCACTGTCCCGGGAAACTCTCTGCTAACACCCTGCAGAGCGCTGTGCCCAATATACAGAAACGTCTTGCGGTATCTCCTACAGGGAAAGTGCCAGGAGGGAAAAGTGAGGATTATGTTTAGACTTTCTCGGAACTGCTTCAAATCAACTAGATATCTTTGTGCTGTAAATCTCCCAACAGCCAAATGTAAAAGCAGCAAACATCTCGCTGTATGTCCCACATCCAAAGTGCCAAGAGAGAGCTTGCTCTCCCTGTCTTTGAGTACTGTTTGCACTGTCCCGATTACCTCTTTGCTAACATTCTCTTCAGAGCTGCAGTGAAACCAGGAACCACGTGGAGAAGGCACCCACACTGAAAGTGCCTGGAGGGAACATTGGGGCTTCTTCTCAGTGTCTCTGACATAGGGTTTCACTGTCCCGGGAAACTCTCTGCTAACACCCTGCAGAGCGCTGTGCCCAATATACAGAAACGTCTTGCGGTATCCCCTACAGTGAAAGTGCCAGGAGGGAAAAGTGAGGATTATGCTTAGACTTTCTCGGAACTGCTTCAAATCAACTAGATATCTTTGTGCTGTAAATCTCCCAACAGCCAAATGTAAAAGCAGCAAACATCTCGCTGTATGTCCCACATCCAAAGTGCCGAGAGAGTAATGTAGAGCTTGCTCTCCCTGTCTTTGAGTACTGTTTGCACTGTCCCGATTACCTCTTTGCTAACATTCTCTTCAGAGCTGCAGTGAAACCAGGAACCACGTGGAGAAGGCACCCACACTGAAAGTGCCTGGAGGGAACATTGGGGCTTCTTCTCAGTGTCTCTGACATAGGGTTTCACTGTCCCGGGAAACTCTCTGCTAACACCCTGCAGAGCGCTGTGCCCAATATACAGAAACGTCTTGCGGTATCCCCTACAGGGAAAGTGCCAGGAGGGAATAGTGAGGATTATGTTTAGACTTTCTCGGAACTGCTTCAAATCAACTAGATATCTTTGTGCTGTAAATCTCCCAACAGCCAAATGTAAAAGCAGCAAACATCTCGCTGTATGTCCCACATCCAAAGTGCCAAGAGAGAGCTTGCTCTCCCTGTCTTTGAGTACTGTTTGCACTGTCCCGATTACCTCTTTGCTAACATTCTCTTCAGAGCTGCAGTGAAACCAGGAACCACGTGGAGAAGGCACCCACACTGAAAGTGCCTGGAGGGAACATTGGGGCTTCTTCTCAGTGTCTCCGATATAGGGTTTCACTGTCCCGGGAAACTCTCTGCTAACACCCTGCAGAGCGCTGTGCCCAATGTACAGAAACGTCTTGCGGTATCCCCTACAGGGAAAGTGCCAGGAGGGAAAAGTGAGGATTATGTTTAGACTTTCTCGGAACTGCTTCAAATCAACTAGATATCTTTGTGCTGTAAATCTCCCAACAGCCAAATGTAAAAGCAGCAAACATCTCGCTGTATGTCCCACATCCAAAGTGCCGAGAGAGTAATGTAGAGCTTGCTCTCCCTGTCTTTGAGTACTGTTTGCACTGTCCCGATTACCTCTTTGCTAACATTCTCTTCAGAGCTGCAGTGAAACCAGGAACCACGTGGAGAAGGCACCCACACTGAAAGTGCCTGGAGGGAACATTGGGGCTTCTTCTCAGTGTCTCCGACATAGGGTTTCACTGTCCCGGGAAACTCTCTGCTAACACCCTGCAGAGCGCTGTGCCCAATATACAGAAACGTCTTGCGGTATCTCCTACAGGGAAAGTGCCAGGAGGGAAAAGTGAGGATTATGTTTAGACTTTCTCGGAACTGCTTCAAATCAACTAGATATCTTTGTGCTGTAAATCTCCCAACAGCCAAATGTAAAAGCAGCAAACATCTCGCTGTATGTCCCACATCCAAAGTGCCAAGAGAGAGCTTGCTCTCCCTGTCTTTGAGTACTGTTTGCACTGTCCCGATTACCTCTTTGCTAACATTCTCTTCAGAGCTGCAGTGAAACCAGGAACCACGTGGAGAAGGCACCCACACTGAAAGTGCCTGGAGGGAACATTGGGGCTTCTTCTCAGTGTCTCTGACATAGGGTTTCACTGTCCCGGGAAACTCTCTGCTAACACCCTGCAGAGCGCTGTGCCCAATGTACAGAAACGTCTTGCGGTATCTCCTACAGGGAAAGTGCCAGGAGGGAAAAGTGAGGATTATGTTTAGACTTTCTCGGAACTGCTTCAAATCAACTAGATATCTTTGTGCTGTAAATCTCCCAACAGCCAAACGCAAAAGCAGCAAACATCTCGCTGTATGTCCCACATCCAAAGTGCCAAGAGAGAGCTTGCTCTCCCTGTCTTTGAGTACTGTTTGCACTGTCCCGATTACCTCTTTGCTAACATTCTCTTCAGAGCTGCAGTGAAACCAGGAACCACGTGGAGAAGGCACCCACACTGAAAGTGCCTGGAAGGAACGTTGGGGCTTCTTCTCAGTGTCTCTGATATAGGGTTTCACTGTCCCGGGAAACTCTCTGCTAACACCCTGCAGAGCGCTGTGCCCAATATACAGAAACGTCTTGCGGTATCCCCTACAGTGAAAGTGCCAGGAGGGAAAAGTGAGGATTATGCTTAGACTTTCTCGGAACTGCTTCAAATCAACTAGATATCTTTGTGCTGTAAATCTCCCAACAGCCAAATGTAAAAGCAGCAAACATCTCGCTGTATGTCCCACATCCAAAGTGCCGAGAGAGTAATGTAGAGCTTGCTCTCCCTGTCTTTGAGTACTGTTTGCACTGTCCCGATTACCTCTTTGCTAACATTCTCTTCAGAGCTGCAGTGAAACCAGGAACCACGTGGAGAAGGCACCCACACTGAAAGTGCCTGGAGGGAACATTGGGGCTTCTTCTCAGTGTCTCTGATATAGGGTTTCACTGTCCCGGGAAACTCTCTGCTAACACCCTGCAGAGCGCTGTGCCCAATATACAGAAACGTCTTGCGGTATCTCCTACAGGGAAAGTGCCAGGAGGGAAAAGTGAGGATTATGTTTAGACTTTCTCGGAACTGCTTCAAATCAACTAGATATCTTTGTGCTGTAAATCTCCCAACAGCCAAATGTAAAAGCAGCAAACATCTCGCTGTATGTCCCACATCCAAAGTGCCAAGGGAGAGCTTGCTCTCCCTGTCTTTGAGTACTGTTTGCACTGTCCCGATTACCTCTTTGCTAACATTCTCTTCAGAGCTGCAGTGAAACCAGGAACCACGTGGAGAAGGCACCCACACTGAAAGTGCCTGGAAGGAACATTGGGGCTTCTTCTCAGTGTCTCTGACATAGGGTTTCACTGTCCCGGGAAACTCTCTGCTAACACCCTGCAGAGCGCTGTGCCCAATGTACAGAAACGTCTTGCGGTATCTCCTACAGGGAAAGTGCCAGGAGGGAAAAGTGAGGATTATGCTTAGACTTTCTCGGAACTGCTTCAAATCAACTAGATATCTTTGTGCTGTAAATCTCCCAACAGCCAAACGCAAAAGCAGCAAACATCTCGCTGTATGTCCCACATCCAAAGTGCCAAGAGAGAGCTTGCTCTCCCTGTCTTTGAGTACTGTTTGCACTGTCCCGATTACCTCTTTGCTAACATTCTCTTCAGAGCTGCAGTGAAACCAGGAACCACGTGGAGAAGGCACCCACACTGAAAGTGCCTGGAGGGAACATTGGGGCTTCTTCTCAGTGTCTCTGACATAGGGTTTCACTGTCCCGGGAAACTCTCTGCTAACACCCTGCAGAGCGCTGTGCCCAATGTACAGAAACGTCTTGCGGTATCCCCTACAGTGAAAGTGCCAGGAGGGAAAAGTGAGGATTATGCTTAGACTTTCTCGGAACTGCTTCAAATCAACTAGATATCTTTGTGCTGTAAATCTCCCAACAGCCAAATGTAAATGCAGCAAACATCTCGCTGTATGTCCCACATCCAAAGTGCCAAGAGAGAGCTTGCTCTCCCTGTCTTTGAGTACTGTTTGCACTGTCCCGATTACCTCTTTGCTAACATTCTCTTCAGAGCTGCAGTGAAACCAGGAACCACGTGGAGAAGGCACCCACACTGAAAGTGCCTGGAAGGAACGTTGGGGCTTCTTCTCAGTGTCTCTGATATAGGGTTTCACTGTCCCGGGAAACTCTCTGCTAACACCCTGCAGAGCGCTGTGCCCAATATACAGAAACGTCTTGCGGTATCCCCTACAGTGAAAGTGCCAGGAGGGAAAAGTGAGGATTATGCTTAGACTTTCTCGGAACTGCTTCAAATCAACTAGATATCTTTGTGCTGTAAATCTCCCAACAGCCAAATGTAAATGCAGCAAACATCTCGCTGTATGTCCCACATCCAAAGTGCCGAGAGAGTAATGTAGAGCTTGCTCTCCCTGTCTTTGAGTACTGTTTGCACTGTCCCGATTACCTCTTTGCTAACATTCTCTTCAGAGCTGCAGTGAAACCAGGAACCACGTGGAGAAGGCACCCACACTGAAAGTGCCTGGAGGGAACATTGGGGCTTCTTCTCAGTGTCTCTGATATAGGGTTTCACTGTCCCGGGAAACTCTCTGCTAACACCCTGCAGAGCGCTGTGCCCAATATACAGAAACGTCTTGCGGTATCTCCTACAGGGAAAGTGCCAGGAGGGAAAAGTGAGGATTATGTTTAGACTTTCTCGGAACTGCTTCAAATCAACTAGATATCTTTGTGCTGTAAATCTCCCAACAGCCAAATGTAAAAGCAGCAAACATCTCGCTGTATGTCCCACATCCAAAGTGCCAAGGGAGAGCTTGCTCTCCCTGTCTTTGAGTACTGTTTGCACTGTCCCGATTACCTCTTTGCTAACATTCTCTTCAGAGCTGCAGTGAAACCAGGAACCACGTGGAGAAGGCACCCACACTGAAAGTGCCTGGAGGGAACATTGGGGCTTCTTCTCAGTGTCTCTGACATAGGGTTTCACTGTCCCGGGAAACTCTCTGCTAACACCCTGCAGAGCGCTGTGCCCAATATACAGAAACGTCTTGCGGTATCTCCTACAGGGAAAGTGCCAGGAGGGAAAAGTGAGGATTATGTTTAGACTTTCTCGGAACTGCTTCAAATCAACTAGATATCTTTGTGCTGTAAATCTCCCAACAGCCAAATGTAAAAGCAGCAAACATCTCGCTGTATGTCCCACATCCAAAGTGCCAAGGGAGAGCTTGCTCTCCCTGTCTTTGAGTACTGTTTGCACTGTCCCGATTACCTCTTTGCTAACATTCTCTTCAGAGCTGCAGTGAAACCAGGAACCACGTGGAGAAGGCACCCACACTGAAAGTGCCTGGAGGGAACATTGGGGCTTCTTCTCAGTGTCTCTGACATAGGGTTTCACTGTCCCGGGAAACTCTCTGCTAACACCCTGCAGAGCGCTGTGCCCAATATACAGAAACGTCTTGCGGTATCCCCTACAGGGAAAGTGCCAGGAGGGAAAAGTGAGGATTATGCTTAGACTTTCTCGGAACTGCTTCAAATCAACTAGATATCTTTGTGCTGTAAATCTCCCAACAGCCAAATGTAAAAGCAGCAAACATCTCGCTGTATGTCCCACATCCAAAGTGCCGAGAGAGTAATGTAGAGCTTGCTCTCCCTGTCTTTGAGTACTGTTTGCACTGTCCCGATTACCTCTTTGCTAACATTCTCTTCAGAGCTGCAGTGAAACCAGGAACCACGTGGAGAAGGCACCCACACTGAAAGTGCCTGGAGGGAACATTGGGGCTTCTTCTCAGTGTCTCTGATATAGGGTTTCACTGTCCCGGGAAACTCTCTGCTAACACCCTGCAGAGCGCTGTGCCCAATATACAGAAACGTCTTGCGGTATCTCCTACAGGGAAAGTGCCAGGAGGGAAAAGTGAGGATTATGTTTAGACTTTCTCGGAACTGCTTCAAATCAACTAGATATCTTTGTGCTGTAAATCTCCCAACAGCCAAATGTAAAAGCAGCAAACATCTCGCTGTATGTCCCACATCCAAAGTGCCAAGGGAGAGCTTGCTCTCCCTGTCTTTGAGTACTGTTTGCACTGTCCCGATTACCTCTTTGCTAACATTCTCTTCAGAGCTGCAGTGAAACCAGGAACCACGTGGAGAAGGCACCCACACTGAAAGTGCCTGGAAGGAACATTGGGGCTTCTTCTCAGTGTCTCTGACATAGGGTTTCACTGTCCCGGGAAACTCTCTGCTAACACCCTGCAGAGCGCTGTGCCCAATATACAGAAACGTCTTGCGGTATCCCCTACAGGGAAAGTGCCAGGAGGGAAAAGTGAGGATTATGCTTAGACTTTCTCGGAACTGCTTCAAATCAACTAGATATCTTTGTGCTGTAAATCTCCCAACAGCCAAATGTAAAAGCAGCAAACATCTCGCTGTATGTCCCACATCCAAAGTGCCGAGAGAGTAATGTAGAGCTTGCTCTCCCTGTCTTTGAGTACTGTTTGCACTGTCCCGATTACCTCTTTGCTAACATTCTCTTCAGAGCTGCAGTGAAACCAGGAACCACGTGGAGAAGGCACCCACACTGAAAGTGCCTGGAGGGAACATTGGGGCTTCTTCTCAGTGTCTCTGACATAGGGTTTCACTGTCCCGGGAAACTCTCTGCTAACACCCTGCAGAGCGCTGTGCCCAATATACAGAAACGTCTTGCGGTATCCCCTACAGTGAAAGTGCCAGGAGGGAAAAGTGAGGATTATGCTTAGACTTTCTCGGAACTGCTTCAAATCAACTAGATATCTTTGTGCTGTAAATCTCCCAACAGCCAAATGTAAATGCAGCAAACATCTCGCTGTATGTCCCACATCCAAAGTGCCAAGAGAGAGCTTGCTCTCCCTGTCTTTGAGTACTGTTTGCACTGTCCCGATTACCTCTTTGCTAACATTCTCTTCAGAGCTGCAGTGAAACCAGGAACCACGTGGAGAAGGCACCCACACTGAAAGTGCCTGGAAGGAACATTGGGGCTTCTTCTCAGTGTCTCTGACATAGGGTTTCACTGTCCCGGGAAACTCTCTGCTAACACCCTGCAGAGCGCTGTGCCCAATATACAGAAACGTCTTGCGGTATCCCCTACAGGGAAAGTGCCAGGAGGGAAAAGTGAGGATTATGTTTAGACTTTCTCGGAACTGCTTCAAATCAACTAGATATCTTTGTGCTGTAAATCTCCCAACAGCCAAATGTAAAAGCAGCAAACATCTCGCTGTATGTCCCACATCCAAAGTGCCGAGAGAGTAATGTAGAGCTTGCTCTCCCTGTCTTTGAGTACTGTTTGCACTGTCCCGATTACCTCTTTGCTAACATTCTCTTCAGAGCTGCAGTGAAACCAGGAACCACGTGGAGAAGGCACCCACACTGAAAGTGCCTGGAGGGAACATTGGGGCTTCTTCTCAGTGTCTCTGATATAGGGTTTCACTGTCCCGGGAAACTCTCTGCTAACACCCTGCAGAGCGCTGTGCCCAATATACAGAAACGTCTTGCGGTATCTCCTACAGGGAAAGTGCCAGGAGGGAAAAGTGAGGATTATGTTTAGACTTTCTCGGAACTGCTTCAAATCAACTAGATATCTTTGTGCTGTAAATCTCCCAACAGCCAAATGTAAAAGCAGCAAACATCTCGCTGTATGTCCCACATCCAAAGTGCCAAGGGAGAGCTTGCTCTCCCTGTCTTTGAGTACTGTTTGCACTGTCCCGATTACCTCTTTGCTAACATTCTCTTCAGAGCTGCAGTGAAACCAGGAACCACGTGGAGAAGGCACCCACACTGAAAGTGCCTGGAAGGAACATTGGGGCTTCTTCTCAGTGTCTCTGACATAGGGTTTCACTGTCCCGGGAAACTCTCTGCTAACACCCTGCAGAGCGCTGTGCCCAATATACAGAAACGTCTTGCGGTATCCCCTACAGGGAAAGTGCCAGGAGGGAAAAGTGAGGATTATGCTTAGACTTTCTCGGAACTGCTTCAAATCAACTAGATATCTTTGTGCTGTAAATCTCCCAACAGCCAAATGTAAAAGCAGCAAACATCTCGCTGTATGTCCCACATCCAAAGTGCCAAGAGAGAGCTTGCTCTCCCTGTCTTTGAGTACTGTTTGCACTGTCCCGATTACCTCTTTGCTAACATTCTCTTCAGAGCTGCAGTGAAACCAGGAACCACGTGGAGAAGGCACCCACACTGAAAGTGCCTGGAAGGAACGTTGGGGCTTCTTCTCAGTGTCTCCGATATAGGGTTTCACTGTCCCGGGAAACTCTCTGCTAACACCCTGCAGAGCGCTGTGCCCAATGTACAGAAACGTCTTGCGGTATCTCCTACAGGGAAAGTGCCAGGAGGGAAAAGTGAGGATTATGTTTAGACTTTCTCGGAACTGCTTCAAATCAACTAGATATCTTTGTGCTGTAAATCTCCCAACAGCCAAACGCAAAAGCAGCAAACATCTCGCTGTATGTCCCACATCCAAAGTGCCAAGAGAGAGCTTGCTCTCCCTGTCTTTGAGTACTGTTTGCACTGTCCCGATTACCTCTTTGCTAACATTCTCTTCAGAGCTGCAGTGAAACCAGGAACCACGTGGAGAAGGCACCCACACTGAAAGTGCCTGGAGGGAACATTGGGGCTTCTTCTCAGTGTCTCTGACATAGGGTTTCACTGTCCCGGGAAACTCTCTGCTAACACCCTGCAGAGCGCTGTGCCCAATATACAGAAACGTCTTGCGGTATCCCCTACAGTGAAAGTGCCAGGAGGGAAAAGTGAGGATTATGCTTAGACTTTCTCGGAACTGCTTCAAATCAACTAGATATCTTTGTGCTGTAAATCTCCCAACAGCCAAATGTAAATGCAGCAAACATCTCGCTGTATGTCCCACATCCAAAGTGCCAAGAGAGAGCTTGCTCTCCCTGTCTTTGAGTACTGTTTGCACTGTCCCGATTACCTCTTTGCTAACATTCTCTTCAGAGCTGCAGTGAAACCAGGAACCACGTGGAGCAGGCACCCACACTGAAAGTGCCTGGAGGGAACGTTGGGGCTTCTTCTCAGTGTCTCTGATATAGGGTTTCACTGTCCCGGGAAACTCTCTGCTAACACCCTGCAGAGCGCTGTGCCCAATATACAGAAACGTCTTGCGGTATCCCCTACAGGGAAAGTGCCAGGAGGGAAAAGTGAGGATTATGTTTAGACTTTCTCGGAACTGCTTCAAATCAACTAGATATCTTTGTGCTGTAAATCTCCCAACAGCCAAATGTAAAAGCAGCAAACATCTCACTGTATGTCCCACATCCAAAGTGCCAAGAGAGAGCTTGCTCTCCCTGTCTTTGAGTACTGTTTGCACTGTCCCGATTACCTCTTTGCTAACATTCTCTTCAGAGCTGCAGTGAAACCAGGAACCACGTGGAGAAGGCACCCACACTGAAAGTGCCTGGAAGGAACATTGGGGCTTCTTCTCAGTGTCTCTGACATAGGGTTTCACTGTCCCGGGAAACTCTCTGCTAACACCCTGCAGAGCGCTGTGCCCAATATACAGAAACGTCTTGCGGTATCCCCTACAGGGAAAGTGCCAGGAGGGAAAAGTGAGGATTATGCTTAGACTTTCTCGGAACTGCTTCAAATCAACTAGATATCTTTGTGCTGTAAATCTCCCAACAGCCAAATGTAAAAGCAGCAAACATCTCGCTGTATGTCCCACATCCAAAGTGCCGAGAGAGTAATGTAGAGCTTGCTCTCCCTGTCTTTGAGTACTGTTTGCACTGTCCCGATTACCTCTTTGCTAACATTCTCTTCAGAGCTGCAGTGAAACCAGGAACCACGTGGAGAAGGCACCCACACTGAAAGTGCCTGGAGGGAACATTGGGGCTTCTTCTCAGTGTCTCTGATATAGGGTTTCACTGTCCCGGGAAACTCTCTGCTAACACCCTGCAGAGCGCTGTGCCCAATATACAGAAACGTCTTGCGGTATCCCCTACAGGGAAAGTGCCAGGAGGGAAAAGTGAGGATTATGCTTAGACTTTCTCGGAACTGCTTCAAATCAACTAGATATCTTTGTGCTGTAAATCTCCCAACAGCCAAATGTAAAAGCAGCAAACATCTCGCTGTATGTCCCACATCCAAAGTGCCGAGAGAGTAATGTAGAGCTTGCTCTCCCTGTCTTTGAGTACTGTTTGCACTGTCCCGATTACCTCTTTGCTAACATTCTCTTCAGAGCTGCAGTGAAACCAGGAACCACGTGGAGAAGGCACCCACACTGAAAGTGCCTGGAGGGAACATTGGGGCTTCTTCTCAGTGTCTCTGATATAGGGTTTCACTGTCCCGGGAAACTCTCTGCTAACACCCTGCAGAGCGCTGTGCCCAATATACAGAAACGTCTTGCGGTATCTCCTACAGGGAAAGTGCCAGGAGGGAAAAGTGAGGATTATGTTTAGACTTTCTCGGAACTGCTTCAAATCAACTAGATATCTTTGTGCTGTAAATCTCCCAACAGCCAAATGTAAAAGCAGCAAACATCTCGCTGTATGTCCCACATCCAAAGTGCCGAGAGAGTAATGTAGAGCTTGCTCTCCCTGTCTTTGAGTACTGTTTGCACTGTCCCGATTACCTCTTTGCTAACATTCTCTTCAGAGCTGCAGTGAAACCAGGAACCACGTGGAGAAGGCACCCACACTGAAAGTGCCTGGAGGGAACATTGGGGCTTCTTCTCAGTGTCTTTGACATAGGGTTTCACTGTCCCGGGAAACTCTCTGCTAACACCCTGCAGAGCGCTGTGCCCAATGTACAGAAACGTCTTGCGATATCTCCTACAGGGAAAGTGCCAGGAGGGAAAAGTGAGGATTATGCTTAGACTTTCTCGGAACTGCTTCAAATCAACTAGATATCTTTGTGCTGTAAATCTCCCAACAGCCAAACGCAAAAGCAGCAAACATCTCGCTGTATGTCCCACATCCAAAGTGCCAAGAGAGAGCTTGCTCTCCCTGTCTTTGAGTACTGTTTGCACTGTCCCGATTACCTCTTTGCTAACATTCTCTTCAGAGCTGCAGTGAAACCAGGAACCACGTGGAGAAGGCACCCACACTGAAAGTGCCTGGAGGGAACATTGGGGCTTCTTCTCAGTGTCTCTGACATAGGGTTTCACTGTCCCGGGAAACTCTCTGCTAACACCCTGCAGAGCGCTGTGCCCAATGTACAGAAACGTCTTGCGGTATCCCCTACAGTGAAAGTGCCAGGAGGGAAAAGTGAGGATTATGCTTAGACTTTCTCGGAACTGCTTCAAATCAACTAGATATCTTTGTGCTGTAAATCTCCCAACAGCCAAATGTAAAAGCAGCAAACATCTCGCTGTATGTCCCACATCCAAAGTGCCGAGAGAGTAATGTAGAGCTTGCTCTCCCTGTCTTTGAGTACTGTTTGCACTGTCCCGATTACCTCTTTGCTAACATTCTCTTCAGAGCTGCAGTGAAACCAGGAACCACGTGGAGAAGGCACCCACACTGAAAGTGCCTGGAGGGAACATTGGGGCTTCTTCTCAGTGTCTCTGACATAGGGTTTCACTGTCCCGGGAAACTCTCTGCTAACACCCTGCAGAGCGCTGTGCCCAATGTACAGAAACGTCTTGCGGTATCTCCTACAGGGAAAGTGCCAGGAGGGAAAAGTGAGGATTATGCTTAGACTTTCTCGGAACTGCTTCAAATCAACTAGATATCTTTGTGCTGTAAATCTCCCAACAGCCAAATGTAAAAGCAGCAAACATCTCGCTGTATGTCCCACATCCAAAGTGCCGAGAGAGTAATGTAGAGCTTGCTCTCCCTGTCTTTGAGTACTGTTTGCACTGTCCCGATTACCTCTTTGCTAACATTCTCTTCAGAGCTGCAGTGAAACCAGGAACCACGTGGAGAAGGCACCCACACTGAAAGTGCCTGGAGGGAACATTGGGGCTTCTTCTCAGTGTCTCTGATATAGGGTTTCACTGTCCCGGGAAACTCTCTGCTAACACCCTGCAGAGCGCTGTGCCCAATGTACAGAAACGTCTTGCGGTATCTCCTACAGGGAAAGTGCCAGGAGGGAAAAGTGAGGATTATGCTTAGACTTTCTCGGAACTGCTTCAAATCAACTAGATATCTTTGTGCTGTAAATCTCCCAACAGCCAAATGTAAAAGCAGCAAACATCTCGCTGTATGTCCCACATCCAAAGTGCCAAGGGAGAGCTTGCTCTCCCTGTCTTTGAGTACTGTTTGCACTGTCCCGATTACCTCTTTGCTAACATTCTCTTCAGAGCTGCAGTGAAACCAGGAACCACGTGGAGAAGGCACCCACACTGAAAGTGCCTGGAAGGAACGTTGGGGCTTCTTCTCAGTGTCTCTGACATAGGGTTTCACTGTCCCGGGAAACTCTCTGCTAACACCCTGCAGAGCGCTGTGCCCAATATACAGAAACGTCTTGCGGTATCCCCTACAGTGAAAGTGCCAGGAGGGAAAAGTGAGGATTATGCTTAGACTTTCTCGGAACTGCTTCAAATCAACTAGATATCTTTGTGCTCTAAATCTCCCAACAGCCAAATGTAAAAGCAGCAAACATCTCGCTGTATGTCCCACATCCAAAGTGCCAAGGGAGAGCTTGCTCTCCCTGTCTTTGAGTACTGTTTGCACTGTCCCGATTACCTCTTTGCTAACATTCTCTTCAGAGCTGCAGTGAAACCAGGAACCACGTGGAGAAGGCACCCACACTGAAAGTGCCTGGAAGGAACGTTGGGGCTTCTTCTCAGTGTCTCTGACATAGGGTTTCACTGTCCCGGGAAACTCTCTGCTAACACCCTGCAGAGCGCTGTGCCCAATATACAGAAACGTCTTGCGGTATCCCCTACAGGGAAAGTGCCAGGAGGGAAAAGTGAGGATTATGCTTAGACTTTCTCGGAACTGCTTCAAATCAACTAGATATCTTTGTGCTGTAAATCTCCCAACAGCCAAATGTAAAAGCAGCAAACATCTCGCTGTATGTCCCACATCCAAAGTGCAAAGAGAGTAATGTAGAGCTTGCTCTCCCTGTCTTTGAGTACTGTTTGCACTGTCCCGATTACCTCTTTGCTAACATTCTCTTCAGAGCTGCAGTGAAACCAGGAACCACGTGGAGAAGGCACCCACACTGAAAGTGCCTGGAGGGAACATTGGGGCTTCTTCTCAGTGTCTCTGACATAGGGTTTCACTGTCCCGGGAAACTCTCTGCTAACACCCTGCAGAGCGCTGTGCCCAATATACAGAAACGTCTTGCGGTATCCCCTACAGGGAAAGTGCCAGGAGGGAAAAGTGAGGATTATGTTTAGACTTTCTCGGAACTGCTTCAAATCAACTCGATATCTTTGTGCTGTAAATCTCCCAACAGCCAAATGTAAAAGCAGCAAACATCTCGCTGTATGTCCCACATCCAAAGTGCCAAGAGAGAGCTTGCTCTCCCTGTCTTTGAGTACTGTTTGCACTGTCCCGATTACCTCTTTGCTAACATTCTCTTCAGAGCTGCAGTGAAACCAGGAACCACGTGGAGAAAGCACCCACACTGAAAGTGCCTGGAGTGAACATTGGGGCTTCTTCTCAGTGTCTCCGATATAGGGTTTCACTGTCCCGGGAAACTCTCTGCTAACACCCTGCAGAGCGCTGTGCCCAATGTACAGAAACGTCTTGCGGTATCCCCTACAGGGAAAGTGCCAGGAGGGAAAAGTGAGGATTATGCTTAGACTTTCTCGGAACTGCTTCAAATCAACTAGATATCTTTGTGCTGTAAATCTCCCAACAGCCAAATGTAAAAGCAGCAAACATCTCGCTGTATGTCCCACATCCAAAGTGCCAAGAGAGAGCTTGCTCTCCCTGTCTTTGAGTACTGTTTGCACTGTCCCGATTACCTCTTTGCTAACATTCTCTTCAGAGCTGCAGTGAAACCAGGAACCACGTGGAGAAGGCACCCACACTGAAAGTGCCTGGAAGGAACGTTGGGGCTTCTTCTCAGTGTCTCTGATATAGGGTTTCACTGTCCCGGGAAACTCTCTGCTAACACCCTGCAGAGCGCTGTGCCCAATATACAGAAACGTCTTGCGGTATCCCCTACAGTGAAAGTGCCAGGAGGGAAAAGTGAGGATTATGCTTAGACTTTCTCGGAACTGCTTCAAATCAACTAGATATCTTTGTGCTGTAAATCTCCCAACAGCCAAATGTAAAAGCAGCAAACATCTCGCTGTATGTCCCACATCCAAAGTGCCAAGAGAGAGCTTGCTCTCCCTGTCTTTGAGTACTGTTTGCACTGTCCCGATTACCTCTTTGCTAACATTCTCTTCAGAGCTGCAGTGAAACCAGGAACCACGTGGAGAAGGCACCCACACTGAAAGTGCCTGGAGGGAACATTGGGGCTTCTTCTCAGTGTCTCTGATATAGGGTTTCACTGTCCCGGGAAACTCTCTGCTAACACCCTGCAGAGCGCTGTGCCCAATATACAGAAACGTCTTGCGGTATCTCCTACAGGGAAAGTGCCAGGAGGAATTGTGGAGCTTGGTCTCAGTGTCTCTGAGAATTGCTCTGATTATCCGTGTGACCACTTTGCTAAGACACTCCAGAAAGCTGTCCTCAAAACCAACACACATCTTGACATATCTCCCACATTGATCGCAGTGTCTCCAGAAACGGCATTCAAGGAGCCAGGAACTTTTCTCCCTACAATGTCCATTGAGTTGTCCTCAAAACCAATATACATCCTGCTATATCTCCCACATGGAAAGTGCCAGGAGGGAAAAGTGAGGATTATGCTTAGACTTTCTCGGAACTGCTTCAAATCAACTAGATATCTTTGTGCTGTAAATCTCCCAACAGCCAAACGCAAAAGCATCAAACATCTCGCTGTATGTCCCACATCCAAAGTGCCAAGAGAGAGCTTGCTCTCCCTGTCTTTGAGTACTGTTTGCACTGTCCCGATTACCTCTTTGCTAACATTCTCTTCAGAGCTGCAGTGAAACCAGGAACCACGTGGAGAAGGCACCCACACTGAAAGTGCCTGGAGGAAACATTGGGGCTTCTTCTCAGTGTCTCTGACACAGGGTTTCACTGTCCCGGGAAACTCTCTGCTAACACCCTGCAGAGCGCTGTGCCCAATGTACAGAAACGTCTTGCGGTATCTCCTACAGGGAAAGTGCCAGGAGGGAAAAGTGAGGATTATGTTTAGACTTTCTCGGAACTGCTTCAAATCAACTAGATATCTTTGTGCTGTAAATCTCCCAACAGCCAAATGTAAAAGCAGCAAACATCTCGCTGTATGTCCCACATCCAAAGTGCAAAGAGAGTAATGTAGAGCTTGCTCTCCCTGTCTTTGAGTACTGTTTGCACTGTCCCGATTACCTCTTTGCTAACATTCTCTTCAGAGCTGCAGTGAAACCAGGAACCACGTGGAGAAGGCACCCACACTGAAAGTGCCTGGAAGGAACGTTGGGGCTTCTTCTCAGTGTCTCTGACATAGGGTTTCACTGTCCCGGGAAACTCTCTGCTAACACCCTGCAGAGCGCTGTGCCCAATATACAGAAACGTCTTGCGGTATCCCCTACAGGGAAAGTGCCAGGAGGGAAAAGTGAGGATTATGCTTAGACTTTCTCGGAACTGCTTCAAATCAACTAGATATCTTTGTGCTGTAAATCTCCCAACAGCCAAATGTAAAAGCAGCAAACATCTCGCTGTATGTCCCACATCCAAAGTGCCGAGAGAGTAATGTAGAGCTTGCTCTCCCTGTCTTTGAGTACTGTTTGCACTGTCCCGATTACCTCTTTGCTAACATTCTCTTCAGAGCTGCAGTGAAACCAGGAACCACGTGGAGAAGGCACCCACACTAAAGTGCCTGGAGGGAACATTGGGGCTTCTTCTCAGTGTCTCTGACATAGGGTTTCACTGTCCCGGGAAACTCTCTGCTAACACCCTGCAGAGCGCTGTGCCCAATATACAGAAACGTCTTGCGGTATCCCCTACAGGGAAAGTGCCAGGAGGGAAAAGTGAGGATTATGCTTAGACTTTCTCGGAACTGCTTCAAATCAACTAGATATCTTTGTGCTGTAAATCTCCCAACAGCCAAATGTAAAAGCAGCAAACATCTCGCTGTATGTCCCACATCCAAAGTGCCAAGAGAGAGCTTGCTCTCCCTGTCTTTGAGTACTGTTTGCACTGTCCCGATTACCTCTTTGCTAACATTCTCTTCAGAGCTGCAGTGAAACCAGGAACCACGTGGAGAAGGCACCCACACTGAAAGTGCCTGGAGTGAACATTGGGGCTTCTTCTCAGTGTCTCCGATATAGGGTTTCACTGTCCCGGGAAACTCTCTGCTAACACCCTGCAGAGCGCTGTGCCCAATGTACAGAAACGTCTTGCGGTATCCCCTACAGTGAAAGTGCCAGGAGTGAAAAGTGAGGATTATGCTTAGACTTTCTCGGAACTGCTTCAAATCAACTAGATATCTTTGTGCTGTAAATCTCCCAACAGCCAAATGTAAAAGCAGCAAACATCTCGCTGTATGTCCCACATCCAAAGTGCAAAGAGAGTAATGTAGAGCTTGCTCTCCCTGTCTTTGAGTACTGTTTGCACTGTCCCGATTACCTCTTTGCTAACATTCTCTTCAGAGCTGCAGTGAAACCAGGAACCACGTGGAGAAAGCACCCACACTGAAAGTGCCTGGAGTGAACATTGGGGCTTCTTCTCAGTGTCTCCGATATAGGGTTTCACTGTCCCGGGAAACTCTCTGCTAACACCCTGCAGAGCGCTGTGCCCAATGTACAGAAACGTCTTGCGGTATCCCCTACAGGGAAAGTGCCAGGAGGGAAAAGTGAGGATTATGCTTAGACTTTCTCGGAACTGCTTCAAATCAACTAGATATCTTTGTGCTGTAAATCTCCCAACAGCCAAATGTAAAAGCAGCAAACATCTCGCTGTATGTCCCACATCCAAAGTGCCAAGAGAGAGCTTGCTCTCCCTGTCTTTGAGTACTGTTTGCACTGTCCCGATTACCTCTTTGCTAACATTCTCTTCAGAGCTGCAGTGAAACCAGGAACCACGTGGAGAAGGCACCCACACTGAAAGTGCCTGGAAGGAACGTTGGGGCTTCTTCTCAGTGTCTCTGATATAGGGTTTCACTGTCCCGGGAAACTCTCTGCTAACACCCTGCAGAGCGCTGTGCCCAATATACAGAAACGTCTTGCGGTATCTCCTACAGTGAAAGTGCCAGGAGGGAAAAGTGAGGATTATGCTTAGACTTTCTCGGAACTGCTTCAAATCAACTAGATATCTTTGTGCTGTAAATCTCCCAACAGCCAAATGTAAAAGCAGCAAACATCTCGCTGTATGTCCCACATCCAAAGTGCCAAGAGAGAGCTTGCTCTCCCTGTCTTTGAGTACTGTTTGCACTGTCCCGATTACCTCTTTGCTAACATTCTCTTCAGAGCTGCAGTGAAACCAGGAACCACGTGGAGAAGGCACCCACACTGAAAGTGCCTGGAGGGAACATTGGGGCTTCTTCTCAGTGTCTCTGATATAGGGTTTCACTGTCCCGGGAAACTCTCTGCTAACACCCTGCAGAGCGCTGTGCCCAATATACAGAAACGTCTTGCGGTATCTCCTACAGGGAAAGTGCCAGGAGGAATTGTGGAGCTTGGTCTCAGTGTCTCTGAGAATTGCTCTGATTATCCGTGTGACCACTTTGCTAAGACACTCCAGAAAGCTGTCCTCAAAACCAACACACATCTTGACATATCTCCCACATTGATCGCAGTGTCTCCAGAAACGGCATTCAAGGAGCCAGGAACTTTTCTCCCTACAATGTCCATTGAGTTGTCCTCAAAACCAATATACATCCTGCTATATCTCCCACATGGAAAGTGCCAGGAGGGAAAAGTGAGGATTATGCTTAGACTTTCTCGGAACTGCTTCAAATCAACTAGATATCTTTGTGCTGTAAATCTCCCAACAGCCAAACGCAAAAGCATCAAACATCTCGCTGTATGTCCCACATCCAAAGTGCCAAGAGAGAGCTTGCTCTCCCTGTCTTTGAGTACTGTTTGCACTGTCCCGATTACCTCTTTGCTAACATTCTCTTCAGAGCTGCAGTGAAACCAGGAACCACGTGGAGAAGGCACCCACACTGAAAGTGCCTGGAGGAAACATTGGGGCTTCTTCTCAGTGTCTCTGACACAGGGTTTCACTGTCCCGGGAAACTCTCTGCTAACACCCTGCAGAGCGCTGTGCCCAATGTACAGAAACGTCTTGCGGTATCTCCTACAGGGAAAGTGCCAGGAGGGAAAAGTGAGGATTATGTTTAGACTTTCTCGGAACTGCTTCAAATCAACTAGATATCTTTGTGCTGTAAATCTCCCAACAGCCAAATGTAAAAGCAGCAAACATCTCGCTGTATGTCCCACATCCAAAGTGCAAAGAGAGTAATGTAGAGCTTGCTCTCCCTGTCTTTGAGTACTGTTTGCACTGTCCCGATTACCTCTTTGCTAACATTCTCTTCAGAGCTGCAGTGAAACCAGGAACCACGTGGAGAAGGCACCCACACTGAAAGTGCCTGGAAGGAACGTTGGGGCTTCTTCTCAGTGTCTCTGACATAGGGTTTCACTGTCCCGGGAAACTCTCTGCTAACACCCTGCAGAGCGCTGTGCCCAATATACAGAAACGTCTTGCGGTATCCCCTACAGTGAAAGTGCCAGGAGGGAAAAGTGAGGATTATGCTTAGACTTTCTCGGAACTGCTTCAAATCAACTAGATATCTTTGTGCTGTAAATCTCCCAACAGCCAAATGTAAAAGCAGCAAACATCTCGCTGTATGTCCCACATCCAAAGTGCCGAGAGAGTAATGTAGAGCTTGCTCTCCCTGTCTTTGAGTACTGTTTGCACTGTCCCGATTACCTCTTTGCTAACATTCTCTTCAGAGCTGCAGTGAAACCAGGAACCACGTGGAGAAGGCACCCACACTAAAGTGCCTGGAGGGAACATTGGGGCTTCTTCTCAGTGTCTCTGACATAGGGTTTCACTGTCCCGGGAAACTCTCTGCTAACACCCTGCAGAGCGCTGTGCCCAATATACAGAAACGTCTTGCGGTATCCCCTACAGGGAAAGTGCCAGGAGGGAAAAGTGAGGATTATGCTTAGACTTTCTCGGAACTGCTTCAAATCAACTAGATATCTTTGTGCTGTAAATCTCCCAACAGCCAAATGTAAAAGCAGCAAACATCTCGCTGTATGTCCCACATCCAAAGTGCCAAGAGAGAGCTTGCTCTCCCTGTCTTTGAGTACTGTTTGCACTGTCCCGATTACCTCTTTGCTAACATTCTCTTCAGAGCTGCAGTGAAACCAGGAACCACGTGGAGAAGGCACCCACACTGAAAGTGCCTGGAGTGAACATTGGGGCTTCTTCTCAGTGTCTCCGATATAGGGTTTCACTGTCCCGGGAAACTCTCTGCTAACACCCTGCAGAGCGCTGTGCCCAATGTACAGAAACGTCTTGCGGTATCCCCTACAGTGAAAGTGCCAGGAGTGAAAAGTGAGGATTATGCTTAGACTTTCTCGGAACTGCTTCAAATCAACTAGATATCTTTGTGCTGTAAATCTCCCAACAGCCAAATGTAAAAGCAGCAAACATCTCGCTGTATGTCCCACATCCAAAGTGCCAAGAGAGAGCTTGCTCTCCCTGTCTTTGAGTACTGTTTGCACTGTCCCGATTACCTCTTTGCTAACATTCTCTTCAGAGCTGCAGTGAAACCAGGAACCACGTGGAGAAGGCACCCACACTGAAAGTGCCTGGAGGGAACATTGGGGCTTCTTCTCAGTGTCTCTGATATAGGGTTTCACTGTCCCGGGAAACTCTCTGCTAACACCCTGCAGAGCGTAGTGCCCAATATACAGAAACGTCTTGCGGTATCTCCTACAGGGAAAGTGCCAGGAGGAATTGTGGAGCTTGGTCTCAGTGTCTCTGAGAATTGCTCTGATTATCCGTGTGACCTCTTTGCTAAGACACTCCAGAAAGCTGTCCTCAAAACCAACACACATCTTGACATATCTCCCACATTGATCGCAGTGTCTCCAGAAACGGCATTCAAGGAGCCAGGAACTTTTCTCCCTACAATGTCCATTGAGTTGTCCTCAAAACCAATATACATCCTGCTATATCTCCCACATGGAAAGTGCCAGGAGGGAAAAGTGAGGATTATGCTTAGACTTTCTCGGAACTGCTTCAAATCAACTAGATATCTTTGTGCTGTAAATCTCCCAACAGCCAAACGCAAAAGCATCAAACATCTCGCTGTATGTCCCACATCCAAAGTGCCAAGAGAGAGCTTGCTCTCCCTGTCTTTGAGTACTGTTTGCACTGTCCCGATTACCTCTTTGCTAACATTCTCTTCAGAGCTGCAGTGAAACCAGGAACCACGTGGAGAAGGCACCCACACTGAAAGTGCCTGGAGGAAACATTGGGGCTTCTTCTCAGTGTCTCTGACACAGGGTTTCACTGTCCCGGGAAACTCTCTGCTAACACCCTGCAGAGCGCTGTGCCCAATGTACAGAAACGTCTTGCGGTATCTCCTACAGGGAAAGTGCCAGGAGGGAAAAGTGAGGATTATGTTTAGACTTTCTCGGAACTGCTTCAAATCAACTAGATATCTTTGTGCTGTAAATCTCCCAACAGCCAAATGTAAAAGCAGCAAACATCTCGCTGTATGTCCCACATCCAAAGTGCAAAGAGAGTAATGTAGAGCTTGCTCTCCCTGTCTTTGAGTACTGTTTGCACTGTCCCGATTACCTCTTTGCTAACATTCTCTTCAGAGCTGCAGTGAAACCAGGAACCACGTGGAGAAGGCACCCACACTGAAAGTGCCTGGAGGGAACATTGGGGCTTCTTCTCAGTGTCTCTGACATAGGGTTTCACTGTCCCGGGAAACTCTCTGCTAACACCCTGCAGAGCGCTGTGCCCAATATACAGAAACGTCTTTTGGTATCTCCTACAGGGAAAGTGCCAGGAGGGAAAAGTGAGGATTATGTTTAGACTTTCTCGGAACTGCTTCAAATCAACTAGATATCTTTGTGCTGTAAATCTCCCAACAGCCAAATGTAAAAGCAGCAAACATCTCGCTGTATGTCCCACATCCAAAGTGCCAAGGGAGAGCTTGCTCTCCCTGTCTTTGAGTACTGTTTGCACTGTCCCGATTACCTCTTTGCTAACATTCTCTTCAGAGCTGCAGTGAAACCAGGAACCACGTGGAGAAGGCACCCACACTGAAAGTGCCTGGAAGGAACATTGGGGCTTCTTCTCAGTGTCTCTGACATAAGGTTTCACTGTCCCGGGAAACTCTCTGCTAACACCCTGCAGAGCGCTGTGCCCAATATACAGAAACGTCTTGCGGTATCCCCTACAGGGAAAGTGCCAGGAGGGAAAAGTGAGGATTATGCTTAGACTTTCTCGGAACTGCTTCAAATCAACTAGATATCTTTGTGCTGTAAATCTCCCAACAGCCAAATGTAAAAGCAGCAAACATCTCGCTGTATGTCCCACATCCAAAGTGCCGAGAGAGTAATGTAGAGCTTGCTCTCCCTGTCTTTGAGTACTGTTTGCACTGTCCCGATTACCTCTTTGCTAACATTCTCTTCAGAGCTGCAGTGAAACCAGGAACCACGTGGAGAAGGCACCCACACTGAAAGTGCCTGGAGGAAACATTGGGGCTTCTTCTCAGTGTCTCTGACATAGGGTTTCACTGTCCCGGGAAACTCTCTGCTAACACCCTGCAGAGCGCTGTGCCCAATATACAGAAACGTCTTGCGGTATCCCCTACAGGGAAAGTGCCAGGAGGGAATAGTGAGGATTATGTTTAGACTTTCTCGGAACTGCTTCAAATCAACTAGATATCTTTGTGCTGTAAATCTCCCAACAGCCAAATGTAAAAGCAGCAAACATCTCGCTGTATGTCCCACATCCAAAGTGCCAAGAGAGAGCTTGCTCTCCCTGTCTTTGAGTACTGTTTGCACTGTCCCGATTACCTCTTTGCTAACATTCTCTTCAGAGCTGCAGTGAAACCAGGAACCACGTGGAGAAGGCACCCACACTGAAAGTGCCTGGAGGGAACATTGGGGCTTCTTCTCAGTGTCTCCGATATAGGGTTTCACTGTCCCGGGAAACTCTCTGCTAACACCCTGCAGAGCGCTGTGCCCAATGTACAGAAACGTCTTGCGGTATCCCCTACAGGGAAAGTGCCAGGAGGGAAAAGTGAGGATTATGTTTAGACTTTCTCGGAACTGCTTCAAATCAACTAGATATCTTTGTGCTGTAAATCTCCCAACAGCCAAATGTAAAAGCAGCAAACATCTCGCTGTATGTCCCACATCCAAAGTGCCGAGAGAGTAATGTAGAGCTTGCTCTCCCTGTCTTTGAGTACTGTTTGCACTGTCCCGATTACCTCTTTGCTAACATTCTCTTCAGAGCTGCAGTGAAACCAGGAACCACGTGGAGAAGGCACCCACACTGAAAGTGCCTGGAGGGAACATTGGGGCTTCTTCTCAGTGTCTCTGACATAGGGTTTCACTGTCCCGGGAAACTCTCTGCTAACACCCTGCAGAGCGCTGTGCCCAATATACAGAAACGTCTTGCGGTATCTCCTACAGGGAAAGTGCCAGGAGGGAAAAGTGAGGATTATGTTTAGACTTTCTCGGAACTGCTTCAAATCAACTAGATATCTTTGTGCTGTAAATCTCCCAACAGCCAAATGTAAAAGCAGCAAACATCTCGCTGTATGTCCCACATCCAAAGTGCCAAGAGAGTAATGTAGAGCTTGCTCTCCCTGTCTTTGAGTACTGTTTGCACTGTCCCGATTACCTCTTTGCTAACATTCTCTTCAGAGCTGCAGTGAAACCAGGAACCACGTGGAGAAGGCACCCACACTGAAAGTGCCTGGAGGGAACATTGGGGCTTCTTCTCAGTGTCTCTGACATAGGGTTTCACTGTCCCGGGAAACTCTCTGCTAACACCCTGCAGAGCGCTGTGCCCAAAATACAGAAACGTCTTGCGGTATCCCCTACAGGGAAAGTGCCAGGAGGGAATAGTGAGGATTATGTTTAGACTTTCTCGGAACTGCTTCAAATCAACTAGATATCTTTGTGCTGTAAATCTCCCAACAGCCAAATGTAAAAGCAGCAAACATCTCGCTGTATGTCCCACATCCAAAGTGCCAAGAGAGAGCTTGCTCTCCCTGTCTTTGAGTACTGTTTGCACTGTCCCGATTACCTCTTTGCTAACATTCTCTTCAGAGCTGCAGTGAAACCAGGAACCACGTGGAGAAGGCACCCACACTGAAAGTGCCTGGAGGGAACATTGGGGCTTCTTCTCAGTGTCTCTGACATAGGGTTTCACTGTCCCGGGAAACTCTCTGCTAACACCCTGCAGAGCGCTGTGCCCAAAATACAGAAACGTCTTGCGGTATCCCCTACAGGGAAAGTGCCAGGAGGGAATAGTGAGGATTATGTTTAGACTTTCTCGGAACTGCTTCAAATCAACTAGATATCTTTGTGCTGTAAATCTCCCAACAGCCAAATGTAAAAGCAGCAAACATCTCGCTGTATGTCCCACATCCAAAGTGCCAAGAGAGAGCTTGCTCTCCCTGTCTTTGAGTACTGTTTGCACTGTCCCGATTACCTCTTTGCTAACATTCTCTTCAGAGCTGCAGTGAAACCAGGAACCACGTGGAGAAGGCACCCACACTGAAAGTGCCTGGAGGGAACATTGGGGCTTCTTCTCAGTGTCTCTGACATAGGGTTTCACTGTCCCGGGAAACTCTCTGCTAACACCCTGCAGAGCGCTGTGCCCAATATACAGAAACGTCTTGCGGTATCTCCTACAGGGAAAGTGCCAGGAGGGAAAAGTGAGGATTATGTTTAGACTTTCTCGGAACTGCTTCAAATCAACTAGATATCTTTGTGCTGTAAATCTCCCAACAGCCAAATGTAAAAGCAGCAAACATCTCGCTGTATGTCCCACATCCAAAGTGCCAAGAGAGAGCTTGCTCTCCCTGTCTTTGAGTACTGTTTGCACTGTCCCGATTACCTCTTTGCTAACATTCTCTTCAGAGCTGCAGTGAAACCAGGAACCACGTGGAGAAGGCACCCACACTGAAAGTGCCTGGAGGGAACATTGGGGCTTCTTCTCAGTGTCTCTGACATAGGGTTTCACTGTCCCGGGAAACTCTCTGCTAACACCCTGCAGAGCGCTGTGCCCAATATACAGAAACGTCTTGCGGTATCCCCTACAGGGAAAGTGCCAGGAGGGAAAAGTGAGGATTATGCTTAGACTTTCTCGGAACTGCTTCAAATCAACTAGATATCTTTGTGCTGTAAATCTCCCAACAGCCAAATGTAAAAGCAGCAAACATCTCGCTGTATGTCCCACATCCAAAGTGCCAAGAGAGAGCTTGCTCTCCCTGTCTTTGAGTACTGTTTGCACTGTCCCGATTACCTCTTTGCTAACATTCTCTTCAGAGCTGCAGTGAAACCAGGAACCACGTGGAGAAGGCACCCACACTGAAAGTGCCTGGAGGGAACATTGGGGCTTCTTCTCAGTGTCTCCGATATAGGGTTTCACTGTCCCGGGAAACTCTCTGCTAACACCCTGCAGAGCGCTGTGCCCAATGTACAGAAACGTCTTGCGGTATCCCCTACAGTGAAAGTGCCAGGAGGGAAAAGTGAGGATTATGCTTAGACTTTCTCGGAACTGCTTCAAATCAACTAGATATCTTTGTGCTGTAAATCTCCCAACAGCCAAATGTAAAAGCAGCAAACATCTCGCTGTATGTCCCACATCCAAAGTGCCAAGAGAGAGCTTGCTCTCCCTGTCTTTGAGTACTGTTTGCACTGTCCCGATTACCTCTTTGCTAACATTCTCTTCAGAGCTGCAGTGAAACCAGGAACCACGTGGAGAAGGCACCCACACTGAAAGTGCCTGGAGGGAACATTGGGGCTTCTTCTCAGTGTCTCTGACATAGGGTTTCACTGTCCCGGGAAACTCTCTGCTAACACCCTGCAGAGCGCTGTGCCCAATATACAGAAACGTCTTGCGGTATCTCCTACAGGGAAAGTGCCAGGAGGGAAAAGTGAGGATTATGTTTAGACTTTCTCGGAACTGCTTCAAATCAACTAGATATCTTTGTGCTGTAAATCTCCCAACAGCCAAATGTAAAAGCAGCAAACATCTCGCTGTATGTCCCACATCCAAAGTGCCAAGAGAGAGCTTGCTCTCCCTGTCTTTGAGTACTGTTTACACTGTCCCGATTACCTCTTTGCTAACATTCTCTTCAGAGCTGCAGTGAAACCAGGAACCACGTGGAGAAGGCACCCACACTGAAAGTGCCTGGAGTGAACATTGGGGCTTCTTCTCAGTGTCTCCGATATAGGGTTTCACTGTCCCGGGAAACTCTCTGCTAACACCCTGCAGAGCGCTGTGCCCAACGTACAGAAACGTCTTGCGGTATCCCCTACAGGGAAAGTGCCAGGAGGGAAAAGTGAGGATTATGCTTAGACTTTCTCGGAACTGCTTCAAATCAACTAGATATCTTTGTGCTGTAAATCTCCCAACAGCCAAATGTAAAAGCAGCAAACATCTCGCTGTATGTCCCACATCCAAAGTGCCAAGAGAGAGCTTGCTCTCCCTGTCTTTGAGTACTGTTTGCACTGTCCCGATTACCTCTTTGCTAACATTCTCTTCAGAGCTGCAGTGAAACCAGGAACCACGTGGAGAAGGCACCCACACTGAAAGTGCCTGGAGGGAACATTGGGGCTTCTTCTCAGTGTCTCTGACATAGGGTTTCACTGTCCCGGGAAACTCTCTGCTAACACCCTGCAGAGCGCTGTGCCCAATATACAGAAACGTCTTGCGGTATCTCCTACAGGGAAAGTGCCAGGAGGGAAAAGTGAGGATTATGTTTAGACTTTCTCGGAACTGCTTCAAATCAACTAGATATCTTTGTGCTGTAAATCTCCCAACAGCCAAATGTAAAAGCAGCAAACATCTCGCTGTATGTCCCACATCCAAAGTGCCAAGAGAGTAATGTAGAGCTTGCTCTCCCTGTCTTTGAGTACTGTTTGCACTGTCCCGATTACCTCTTTGCTAACATTCTCTTCAGAGCTGCAGTGAAACCAGGAACCACGTGGAGAAGGCACCCACACTGAAAGTGCCTGGAGGGAACATTGGGGCTTCTTCTCAGTGTCTCTGACATAGGGTTTCACTGTCCCGGGAAACTCTCTGCTAACACCCTGCAGAGCGCTGTGCCCAATATACAGAAACGTCTTGAGGTATCTCCTACAGGGAAAGTGCCAGGAGGGAAAAGTGAGGATTATGTTTAGACTTTCTCGGAACTGCTTCAAATCAACTAGATATCTTTGTGCTGTAAATCTCCCAACAGCCAAATGTAAAAGCAGCAAACATCTCGCTGTATGTCCCACATCCAAAGTGCCAAGAGAGAGCTTGCTCTCCCTGTCTTTGAGTACTGTTTGCACTGTCCCGATTACCTCTTTGCTAACATTCTCTTCAGAGCTGCAGTGAAACCAGGAACCACGTGGAGAAGGCACCCACACTGAAAGTGCCTGGAGGGAACATTGGGGCTTCTTCTCAGTGTCTCTGACATAGGGTTTCACTGTCCCGGGAAACTCTCTGCTAACACCCTGCAGAGCGCTGTGCCCAATATACAGAAACGTCTTGCGGTATCCCCTACAGGGAAAGTGCCAGGAGGGAAAAGTGAGGATTATGCTTAGACTTTCTCGGAACTGCTTCAAATCAACTAGATATCTTTGTGCTGTAAATCTCCCAACAGCCAAATGTAAAAGCAGCAAACATCTCGCTGTATGTCCCACATCCAAAGTGCCAAGAGAGAGCTTGCTCTCCCTGTCTTTGAGTACTGTTTGCACTGTCCCGATTACCTCTTTGCTAACATTCTCTTCAGAGCTGCAGTGAAACCAGGAACCACGTGGAGAAGGCACCCACACTGAAAGTGCCTGGAGGGAACATTGGGGCTTCTTCTCAGTGTCTCTGACATAGGGTTTCACTGTCCCGGGAAACTCTCTGCTAACACCCTGCAGAGCGCTGTGCCCAAAATACAGAAACGTCTTGCGGTATCCCCTACAGGGAAAGTGCCAGGAGGGAATAGTGAGGATTATGTTTAGACTTTCTCGGAACTGCTTCAAATCAACTAGATATCTTTGTGCTGTAAATCTCCCAACAGCCAAATGTAAAAGCAGCAAACATCTCGCTGTATGTCCCACATCCAAAGTGCCAAGAGAGAGCTTGCTCTCCCTGTCTTTGAGTACTGTTTGCACTGTCCCGATTACCTCTTTGCTAACATTCTCTTCAGAGCTGCAGTGAAACCAGGAACCACGTGGAGAAGGCACCCACACTGAAAGTGCCTGGAGGGAACATTGGGGCTTCTTCTCAGTGTCTCTGACATAGGGTTTCACTGTCCCGGGAAACTCTCTGCTAACACCCTGCAGAGCGCTGTGCCCAAAATACAGAAACGTCTTGCGGTATCCCCTACAGGGAAAGTGCCAGGAGGGAAAAGTGAGGATTATGTTTAGACTTTCTCGGAACTGCTTCAAATCAACTAGATATCTTTGTGCTGTAAATCTCCCAACAGCCAAATGTAAAAGCAGCAAACATCTCGCTGTATGTCCCACATCCAAAGTGCCAAGAGAGAGCTTGCTCTCCCTGTCTTTGAGTACTGTTTGCACTGTCCCGATTACCTCTTTGCTAACATTCTCTTCAGAGCTGCAGTGAAACCAGGAACCACGTGGAGAAGGCACCCACACTGAAAGTGCCTGGAGGGAACATTGGGGCTTCTTCTCAGTGTCTCTGACATAGGGTTTCACTGTCCCGGGAAACTCTCTGCTAACACCCTGCAGAGCGCTGTGCCCAATATACAGAAACGTCTTGCGGTATCTCCTACAGGGAAAGTGCCAGGAGGGAAAAGTGAGGATTATGTTTAGACTTTCTCGGAACTGCTTCAAATCAACTAGATATCTTTGTGCTGTAAATCTCCCAACAGCCAAATGTAAAAGCAGCAAACATCTCGCTGTATGTCCCACATCCAAAGTGCCAAGAGAGAGCTTGCTCTCCCTGTCTTTGAGTACTGTTTGCACTGTCCCGATTACCTCTTTGCTAACATTCTCTTCAGAGCTGCAGTGAAACCAGGAACCACGTGGAGAAGGCACCCACACTGAAAGTGCCTGGAGGGAACATTGGGGCTTCTTCTCAGTGTCTCTGACATAGGGTTTCACTGTCCCGGGAAACTCTCTGCTAACACCCTGCAGAGCGCTGTGCCCAATATACAGAAACGTCTTGCGGTATCCCCTACAGGGAAAGTGCCAGGAGGGAAAAGTGAGGATTATGCTTAAACTTTCTCGGAACTGCTTCAAATCAACTAGATATCTTTGTGCTGTAAATCTCCCAACAGCCAAATGTAAAAGCAGCAAACATCTCGCTGTATGTCCCACATCCAAAGTGCCAAGAGAGAGCTTGCTCTCCCTGTCTTTGAGTACTGTTTGCACTGTCCCGATTACCTCTTTGCTAACATTCTCTTCAGAGCTGCAGTGAAACCAGGAACCACGTGGAGAAGGCACCCACACTGAAAGTGCCTGGAGGGAACATTGGGGCTTCTTCTCAGTGTCTCTGACATAGGGTTTCACTGTCCCGGGAAACTCTCTGCTAACACCCTGCAGAGCGCTGTGCCCAATATACAGAAACGTCTTGCGGTATCCCCTACAGGGAAAGTGCCAGGAGGGAATAGTGAGGATTATGTTTAGACTTTCTCGGAACTGCTTCAAATCAACTAGATATCTTTGTGCTGTAAATCTCCCAACAGCCAAATGTAAAAGCAGCAAACATCTCGCTGTATGTCCCACATCCAAAGTGCCAAGAGAGAGCTTGCTCTCCCTGTCTTTGAGTACTGTTTGCACTGTCCCGATTACCTCTTTGCTAACATTCTCTTCAGAGCTGCAGTGAAACCAGGAACCACGTGGAGAAGGCACCCACACTGAAAGTGCCTGGAGGGAACATTGGGGCTTCTTCTCAGTGTCTCTGACATAGGGTTTCACTGTCCCGGGAAACTCTCTGCTAACACCCTGCAGAGCGCTGTGCCCAAAATACAGAAACGTCTTGCGGTATCCCCTACAGGGAAAGTGCCAGGAGGGAATAGTGAGGATTATGTTTAGACTTTCTCGGAACTGCTTCAAATCAACTAGATATCTTTGTGCTGTAAATCTCCCAACAGCCAAATGTAAAAGCAGCAAACATCTCGCTGTATGTCCCACATCCAAAGTGCCAAGAGAGAGCTTGCTCTCCCTGTCTTTGAGTACTGTTTGCACTGTCCCGATTACCTCTTTGCTAACATTCTCTTCAGAGCTGCAGTGAAACCAGGAACCACGTGGAGAAGGCACCCACACTGAAAGTGCCTGGAGGGAACATTGGGGCTTCTTCTCAGTGTCTCTGACATAGGGTTTCACTGTCCCGGGAAACTCTCTGCTAACACCCTGCAGAGCGCTGTGCCCAATATACAGAAACGTCTTGCGGTATCTCCTACAGGGAAAGTGCCAGGAGGGAAAAGTGAGGATTATGTTTAGACTTTCTCGGAACTGCTTCAAATCAACTAGATATCTTTGTGCTGTAAATCTCCCAACAGCCAAATGTAAAAGCAGCAAACATCTCGCTGTATGTCCCACATCCAAAGTGCCAAGAGAGAGCTTGCTCTCCCTGTCTTTGAGTACTGTTTGCACTGTCCCGATTACCTCTTTGCTAACATTCTCTTCAGAGCTGCAGTGAAACCAGGAACCACGTGGAGAAGGCACCCACACTGAAAGTGCCTGGAGGGAACACTGGGGCTTCTTCTCAGTGTCTCTGACATAGGGTTTCACTGTCCCGGGAAACTCTCTGCTAACACCCTGCAGAGCGCTGTGCCCAATATACAGAAACGTCTTGCGGTATCCCCTACAGGGAAAGTGCCAGGAGGGAAAAGTGAGGATTATGCTTAAACTTTCTCGGAACTGCTTCAAATCAACTAGATATCTTTGTGCTGTAAATCTCCCAACAGCCAAATGTAAAAGCAGCAAACATCTCGCTGTATGTCCCACATCCAAAGTGCCAAGAGAGAGCTTGCTCTCCCTGTCTTTGAGTACTGTTTGCACTGTCCCGATTACCTCTTTGCTAACATTCTCTTCAGAGCTGCAGTGAAACCAGGAACCACGTGGAGAAGGCACCCACACTGAAAGTGCCTGGAGGGAACATTGGGGCTTCTTCTCAGTGTCTCTGACATAGGGTTTCACTGTCCCGGGAAACTCTCTGCTAACACCCTGCAGAGCGCTGTGCCCAAAATACAGAAACGTCTTGCGGTATCCCCTACAGGGAAAGTGCCAGGAGGGAATAGTGAGGATTATGTTTAGACTTTCTCGGAACTGCTTCAAATCAACTAGATATCTTTGTGCTGTAAATCTCCCAACAGCCAAATGTAAAAGCAGCAAACATCTCGCTGTATGTCCCACATCCAAAGTGCCAAGAGAGAGCTTGCTCTCCCTGTCTTTGAGTACTGTTTGCACTGTCCCGATTACCTCTTTGCTAACATTCTCTTCAGAGCTGCAGTGAAACCAGGAACCACGTGGAGAAGGCACCCACACTGAAAGTGCCTGGAGGGAACATTGGGGCTTCTTCTCAGTGTCTCTGACATAGGGTTTCACTGTCCCGGGAAACTCTCTGCTAACACCCTGCAGAGCGCTGTGCCCAATATACAGAAACGTCTTGCGGTATCCCCTACAGGGAAAGTGCCAGGAGGGAAAAGTGAGGATTATGTTTAGACTTTCTCGGAACTGCTTCAAATCAACTAGATATCTTTGTGCTGTAAATCTCCCAACAGCCAAATGTAAAAGCAGCAAACATCTCGCTGTATGTCCCACATCCAAAGTGCCAAGAGAGAGCTTGCTCTCCCTGTCTTTGAGTACTGTTTGCACTGTCCCGATTACCTCTTTGCTAACATTCTCTTCAGAGCTGCAGTGAAACCAGGAACCACGTGGAGAAGGCACCCACACTGAAAGTGCCTGGAGGGAACATTGGGGCTTCTTCTCAGTGTCTCTGACATAGGGTTTCACTGTCCCGGGAAACTCTCTGCTAACACCCTGCAGAGCGCTGTGCCCAATATACAGAAACGTCTTGCGGTATCCCCTACAGGGAAAGTGCCAGGAGGGAAAAGTGAGGATTATGCTTAGACTTTCTCGGAACTGCTTCAAATCAACTAGATATCTTTGTGCTGTAAATCTCCCAACAGCCAAATGTAAAAGCAGCAAACATCTCGCTGTATGTCCCACATCCAAAGTGCCAAGAGAGAGCTTGCTCTCCCTGTCTTTGAGTACTGTTTGCACTGTCCCGATTACCTCTTTGCTAACATTCTCTTCAGAGCTGCAGTGAAACCAGGAACCACGTGGAGAAGGCACCCACACTGAAAGTGCCTGGAGTGAACATTGGGGCTTCTTCTCAGTGTCTCTGACATAGGGTTTCACTGTCCCGGGAAAGTCTCTGCTAACACCCTGCAGAGCGCTGTGCCCAATGTACAGAAACGTCTTGCGGTATCCCCTACAGTGAAAGTGCCAGGAGGGAATAGTGAGGATTATGCTTAGACTTTCTCGGAACTGCTTCAAATCAACTAGATATCTTTGTGCTCTAAATCTCCCAACAGCCAAATGTAAAAGCAGCAAACATCTCGCTGTATGTCCCACATCCAAAGTGCCAAGAGAGAGCTTGCTCTCCCTGTCTTTGAGTACTGTTTGCACTGTCCCGATTACCTCTTTGCTAACATTCTCTTCAGAGCTGCAGTGAAACCAGGAACCACGTGGAGAAGGCACCCACACTGAAAGTGCCTGGAGGGAACATTGGGGCTTCTTCTCAGTGTCTCTGACATAGGGTTTCACTGTCCCGGGAAACTCTCTGCTAACACCCTGCAGAGCGCTGTGCCCAATATACAGAAACGTCTTGCGGTATCTCCTACAGGGAAAGTGCCAGGAGGGAAAAGTGAGGATTATGTTTAGACTTTCTCGGAACTGCTTCAAATCAACTAGATATGTTTGTGCTGTAAATCTCCCAACAGCCAAATGTAAAAGCAGCAAACATCTCGCTGTATGTCCCACATCCAAAGTGCCAAGAGAGTAATGTAGAGCTTGCTCTCCCTGTCTTTGAGTACTGTTTGCACTGTCCCGATTACCTCTTTGCTAACATTCTCTTCAGAGCTGCAGTGAAACCAGGAACCACGTGGAGAAGGCACCCACACTGAAAGTGCCTGGAGGGAACATTGGGGCTTCTTCTCAGTGTCTCTGACATAGGGTTTCACTGTCCCGGGAAACTCTCTGCTAACACCCTGCAGAGCGCTGTGCCCAATATACAGAAACGTCTTGCGGTATCCCCTACAGGGAAAGTGCCAGGAGGGAAAAGTGAGGATTATGCTTAGACTTTCTCGGAACTGCTTCAAATCAACTAGATATCTTTGTGCTGTAAATCTCCCAACAGCCAAATGTAAAAGCAGCAAACATCTCGCTGTATGTCCCACATCCAAAGTGCCAAGAGAGAGCTTGCTCTCCCTGTCTTTGAGTACTGTTTGCACTGTCCCGATTACCTCTTTGCTAACATTCTCTTCAGAGCTGCAGTGAAACCAGGAACCACGTGGAGAAGGCACCCACACTGAAAGTGCCTGGAGGGAACATTGGGGCTTCTTCTCAGTGTCTCTGACATAGGGTTTCACTGTCCCGGGAAACTCTCTGCTAACACCCTGCAGAGCGCTGTGCCCAAACTACAGAAACGTCTTGCGGTATCCCCTACAGGGAAAGTGCCAGGAGGGAATAGTGAGGATTATGTTTAGACTTTCTCGGAACTGCTTCAAATCAACTAGATATCTTTGTGCTGTAAATCTCCCAACAGCCAAATGTAAAAGCAGCAAACATCTCGCTGTATGTCCCACATCCAAAGTGCCAAGAGAGAGCTTGCTCTCCCTGTCTTTGAGTACTGTTTGCACTGTCCCGATTACCTCTTTGCTAACATTCTCTTCAGAGCTGCAGTGAAACCAGGAACCACGTGGAGAAGGCACCCACACTGAAAGTGCCTGGAGTGAACATTGGGGCTTCTTCTCAGTGTCTCCGACATAGGGTTTCACTGTCCCGGGAAACTCTCTGCTAACACCCTGCAGAGCGCTGTGCCCAATATACAGAAACGTCTTGCGGTATCCCCTACAGGGAAAGTGCCAGGAGGGAAAAGTGAGGATTATGCTTAGACTTTCTCGGAACTGCTTCAAATCAACTAGATATGTTTGTGCTGTAAATCTCCCAACAGCCAAATGTAAAAGCAGCAAACATCTCGCTGTATGTCCTACATCCAAAGTGCCAAGAGAGTAATGTAGAGCTTGCTCTCCCTGTCTTTGAGTACTGTTTGCACTGTCCCGATTACCTCTTTGCTAACATTCTCTTCAGAGCTGCAGTGAAACCAGGAACCACGTGGAGAAGGCACCCACACTGAAAGTGCCTGGAGGGAACATTGGGGCTTCTTCTCAGTGTCTCTGACATAGGGTTTCACTGTCCCGGGAAACTCTCTGCTAACACCCTGCAGAGCGCTGTGCCCAATATACAGAAACGTCTTGCGGTATCTCCTACAGGGAAAGTGCCAGGAGGGAAAAGTGAGGATTATGTTTAGACTTTCTCGGAACTGCTTCAAATCAACTAGATATCTTTGTGCTGTAAATCTCCCAACAGACAAATGTAAAAGCAGCAAACATCTCGCTGTATGTCCCACATCCAAAGTGCCAAGAGAGAGCTTGCTCTCCCTGTCTTTGAGTACTGTTTGCACTGTCCCGATTACCTCTTTGCTAACATTCTCTTCAGAGCTGCAGTGAAACCAGGAACCACGTGGAGAAGGCACCCACACTGAAAGTGCCTGGAGGGAACATTGGGGCTTCTTCTCAGTGTCTCTGACATAGGGTTTCACTGTCCCGGGAAACTCTCTGCTAACACCCTGCAGAGCGCTGTGCCCAAACTACAGAAACGTCTTGCGGTATCCCCTACAGGGAAAGTGCCAGGAGGGAATAGTGAGGATTATGTTTAGACTTTCTCGGAACTGCTTCAAATCAACTAGATATCTTTGTGCTGTAAATCTCCCAACAGCCAAATGTAAAAGCAGCAAACATCTCGCTGTATGTCCCACATCCAAAGTGCCAAGAGAGAGCTTGCTCTCCCTGTCTTTGAGTACTGTTTGCACTGTCCCGATTACCTCTTTGCTAACATTCTCTTCAGAGCTGCAGTGAAACCAGGAACCACGTGGAGAAGGCACCCACACTGAAAGTGCCTGGAGGGAACATTGGGGCTTCTTCTCAGTGTCTCTGACATAGGGTTTCACTGTCCCGGGAAACTCTCTGCTAACACCCTGCAGAGCGCTGTGCCCAAACTACAGAAACGTCTTGCGGTATCCCCTACAGGGAAAGTGCCAGGAGGGAATAGTGAGGATTATGTTTAGACTTTCTCGGAACTGCTTCAAATCAACTAGATATCTTTGTGCTGTAAATCTCCCAACAGCCAAATGTAAAAGCAGCAAACATCTCGCTGTATGTCCCACATCCAAAGTGCCAAGAGAGAGCTTGCTCTCCCTGTCTTTGAGTACTGTTTGCACTGTCCCGATTACCTCTTTGCTAACATTCTCTTCAGAGCTGCAGTGAAACCAGGAACCACGTGGAGAAGGCACCCACACTGAAAGTGCCTGGAGTGAACATTGGGGCTTCTTCTCAGTGTCTCCGATATAGGGTTTCACTGTCCCGGGAAACTCTCTGCTAACACCCTGCAGAGCGCTGTGCCCAATGTACAGAAACGTCTTGCGGTATCTCCTACAGGGAAAGTGCCAGGAGGGAAAAGTGAGGATTATGTTTAGACTTTCTCGGAACTGCTTCAAATCAACTAGATATCTTTGTGCTGTAAATCTCCCAACAGCCAAATGTAAAAGCAGCAAACATCTCGCTGTATGTCCCACATCCAAAGTGCCGAGAGAGTAATGTAGAGCTTGCTCTCCCTGTCTTTGAGTACTGTTTGCACTGTCCCGATTACCTCTTTGCTAACATTCTCTTCAGAGCTGCAGTGAAACCAGGAACCACGTGGAGAAGGCACCCACACTGAAAGTGCCTGGAGGGAACATTGGGGCTTCTTCTCAGTGTCTCTGACATAGGGTTTCACTGTCCCGGGAAACTCTCTGCTAACACCCTGCAGAGCGCTGTGCCCAATATACAGAAACGTCTTGCGGTATCTCCTACAGTGAAAGTGCCAGGAGGGAAAAGTGAGGATTATGTTTAGACTTTCTCGGAACTGCTTCAAATCAACTAGATATCTTTGTGCTGTAAATCTCCCAACAGCCAAATGTAAAAGCAGCAAACATCTCGCTGTATGTCCCACATCCAAAGTGCCAAGAGAGAGCTTGCTCTCCCTGTCTTTGAGTACTGTTTGCACTGTCCCGATTACCTCTTTGCTAACATTCTCTTCAGAGCTGCAGTGAAACCAGGAACCACGTGGAGAAGGCACCCACACTGAAAGTGCCTGGAGGGAACATTGGGGCTTCTTCTCAGTGTCTCTGACATAGGGTTTCACTGTCCCGGGAAACTCTCTGCTAACACCCTGCAGAGCGCTGTGCCCAATATACAGAAACGTCTTGCGGTATCCCCTACAGGGAAAGTGCCAGGAGGGAAAAGTGAGGATTATGCTTAGACTTTCTCGGAACTGCTTCAAATCAACTAGATATCTTTGTGCTGTAAACCTCCCAACAGCCAAATGTAAAAGCAGCAAACATCTCGCTGTATGTCCCACATCCAAAGTGCCAAGAGAGAGCTTGCTCTCCCTGTCTTTGAGTACTGTTTGCACTGTCCCGATTACCTCTTTGCTAACATTCTCTTCAGAGCTGCAGTGAAACCAGGAACCACGTGGAGAAGGCACCCACACTGAAAGTGCCTGGAGGGAACATTGGGGCTTCTTCTCAGTGTCTCTGACATAGGGTTTCACTGTCCCGGGAAACTCTCTGCTAACACCCTGCAGAGCGCTGTGCCCAATATACAGAAACGTCTTGCGGTATCCCCTACAGGGAAAGTGCCAGGAGGGAATAGTGAGGATTATGTTTAGACTTTCTCGGAACTGCTTCAAATCAACTAGATATCTTTGTGCTGTAAATCTCCCAACAGCCAAATGTAAAAGCAGCAAACATCTCGCTGTATGTCCCACATCCAAAGTGCCAAGAGAGAGCTTGCTCTCCCTGTCTTTGAGTACTGTTTGCACTGTCCCGATTACCTCTTTGCTAACATTCTCTTCAGAGCTGCAGTGAAACCAGGAACCACGTGGAGAAGGCACCCACACTGAAAGTGCCTGGAGGGAACATTGGGGCTTCTTCTCAGTGTCTCCGATATAGGGTTTCACTGTCCCGGGAAACTCTCTGCTAACACCCTGCAGAGCGCTGTGCCCAATGTACAGAAACGTCTTGCGGTATCCCCTACAGGGAAAGTGCCAGGAGGGAAAAGTGAGGATTATGTTTAGACTTTCTCGGAACTGCTTCAAATCAACTAGATATCTTTGTGCTGTAAATCTCCCAACAGCCAAATGTAAAAGCAGCAAACATCTCGCTGTATGTCCCACATCCAAAGTGCCGAGAGAGTAATGTAGAGCTTGCTCTCCCTGTCTTTGAGTACTGTTTGCACTGTCCCGATTACCTCTTTGCTAACATTCTCTTCAGAGCTGCAGTGAAACCAGGAACCACGTGGAGAAGGCACCCACACTGAAAGTGCCTGGAGGGAACATTGGGGCTTCTTCTCAGTGTCTCTGACATAGGGTTTCACTGTCCCGGGAAACTCTCTGCTAACACCCTGCAGAGCGCTGTGCCCAATATACAGAAACGTCTTGCGGTATCTCCTACAGGGAAAGTGCCAGGAGGGAAAAGTGAGGATTATGTTTAGACTTTCTCGGAACTGCTTCAAATCAACTAGATATCTTTGTGCTGTAAATCTCCCAACAGCCAAATGTAAAAGCAGCAAACATCTCGCTGTATGTCCCACATCCAAAGTGCCAAGAGAGAGCTTGCTCTCCCTGTCTTTGAGTACTGTTTGCACTGTCCCGATTACCTCTTTGCTAACATTCTCTTCAGAGCTGCAGTGAAACCAGGAACCACGTGGAGAAGGCACCCACACTGAAAGTGCCTGGAGGGAACATTGGGGCTTCTTCTCAGTGTCTCTGACATAGGGTTTCACTGTCCCGGGAAACTCTCTGCTAACACCCTGCAGAGCGCTGTGCCCAATATACAGAAACGTCTTGCGGTATCCCCTACAGGGAAAGTGCCAGGAGGGAAAAGTGAGGATTATGTTTAGACTTTCTCGGAACTGCTTCAAATCAACTAGATATCTTTGTGCTGTAAATCTCCCAACAGCCAAATGTAAGAGCAGCAAACATCTCGCTGTATGTCCCACATCCAAAGTGCCAAGAGAGAGCTTGCTCTCCCTGTCTTTGAGTACTGTTTGCACTGTCCCGATTACCTCTTTGCTAACATTCTCTTCAGAGCTGCAGTGAAACCAGGAACCACGTGGAGAAGGCACCCACACTGAAAGTGCCTGGAGGGAACATTGGGGCTTCTTCTCAGTGTCTCTGACATAGGGTTTCACTGTCCCGGGAAACTCTCTGCTAACACCCTGCAGAGCGCTGTGCCCAATATACAGAAACGTCTTGCGGTATCTCCTACAGGGAAAGTGCCAGGAGGGAAAAGTGAGGATTATGCTTAGACTTTCTCGGAACTGCTTCAAATCAACTAGATATCTTTGTGCTGTAAATCTCCCAACAGCCAAATGTAAAAGCAGCAAACATCTCGCTGTATGTCCCACATCCAAAGTGCCAAGAGAGAGCTTGCTCTCCCTGTCTTTGAGTACTGTTTGCACTGTCCCGATTACCTCTTTGCTAACATTCTCTTCAGAGCTGCAGTGAAACCAGGAACCACGTGGAGAAGGCACCCACACTGAAAGTGCCTGGAGGGAACATTGGGGCTTCTTCTCAGTGTCTCTGACATAGGGTTTCACTGTCCCGGGAAACTCTCTGCTAACACCCTGCAGAGCGCTGTGCCCAATATACAGAAACGTCTTGCGGTATCCCCTACAGGGAAAGTGCCAGGAGGGAATAGTGAGGATTATGTTTAGACTTTCTCGGAACTGCTTCAAATCAACTAGATATCTTTGTGCTGTAAATCTCCCAACAGCCAAATGTAAAAGCAGCAAACATCTCGCTGTATGTCCCACATCCAAAGTGCCAAGAGAGAGCTTGCTCTCCCTGTCTTTGAGTACTGTTTGCACTGTCCCGATTACCTCTTTGCTAACATTCTCTTCAGAGCTGCAGTGAAACCAGGAAACACGTGGAGAAGGCACCCACACTGAAAGTGCCTGGAGTGAACATTGGGGCTTCTTCTCAGTGTCTCCGATATAGGGTTTCACTGTCCCGGGAAACTCTCTGCTAACACCCTGCAGAGCGCTGTGCCCAATGTACAGAAACGTCTTGCGGTATCCCCTACAGGGAAAGTGCCAGGAGGGAAAAGTGAGGATTATGTTTAGACTTTCTCGGAACTGCTTCAAATCAACTAGATATCTTTGTGCTGTAAATCTCCCAACAGCCAAATGTAAAAGCAGCAAACATCTCGCTGTATGTCCCACATCCAAAGTGCCGAGAGAGTAATGTAGAGCTTGCTCTCCCTGTCTTTGAGTACTGTTTGCACTGTCCCGATTACCTCTTTGCTAACATTCTCTACAGAGCTGCAGTGAAACCAGGAACCACGTGGAGAAGGCACCCACACTGAAAGTGCCTGGAGGGAACATTGGGGCTTCTTCTCAGTGTCTCTGACATAGGGTTTCACTGTCCCGGGAAACTCTCTGCTAACACCCTGCAGAGCGCTGTGCCCAATATACAGAAACGTCTTGCGGTATCCCCTACAGGGAAAGTGCCAGGAGGGAAAAGTGAGGATTATGCTTAGACTTTCTCGGAACTGCTTCAAATCAACTAGATATCTTTGTGCTGTAAATCTCCCAACAGCCAAATGTAAAAGCAGCAAACATCTCGCTGTATGTCCCACATCCAAAGTGCCAAGAGAGAGCTTGCTCTCCCTGTCTTTGAGTACTGTTTGCACTGTCCCGATTACCTCTTTGCTAACATTCTCTTCAGAGCTGCAGTGAAACCAGGAACCACGTGGAGAAGGCACCCACACTGAAAGTGCCTGGAGGGAACATTGGGGCTTCTTCTCAGTGTCTCTGACATAGGGTTTCACTGTCCCGGGAAACTCTCTGCTAACACCCTGCAGAGCGCTGTGCCCAATATACAGAAACGTCTTGCGGTATCCCCTACAGGGAAAGTGCCAGGAGGGAAAAGTGAGGATTATGCTTAGACTTTCTCGGAACTGCTTCAAATCAACTAGATATCTTTGTGCTGTAAATCTCCCAACAGCCAAATGTAAAAGCAGCAAACATCTCGCTGTATGTCCCACATCCAAAGTGCCAAGAGAGAGCTTGCTCTCCCTGTCTTTGAGTACTGTTTGCACTGTCCCGATTACCTCTTTGCTAACATTCTCTTCAGAGCTGCAGTGAAACCAGGAACCACGTGGAGAAGGCACCCACACTGAAAGTGCCTGGAGGGAACATTGGGGCTTCTTCTCAGTGTCTCTGACATAGGGTTTCACTGTCCCGGGAAACTCTCTGCTAACACCCTGCAGAGCGCTGTGCCCAATATACAGAAACGTCTTGCGGTATCCCCTACAGTGAAAGTGCCAGGAGGGAATAGTGAGGATTATGTTTAGACTTTCTCGGAACTGCTTCAAATCAACTAGATATCTTTGTGCTGTAAATCTCCCAACAGCCAAATGTAAAAGCAGCAAACATCTCGCTGTATGTCCCACATCCAAAGTGCCAAGAGAGAGCTTGCTCTCCCTGTCTTTGAGTACTGTTTGCACTGTCCCAATTACCTCTTTGCTAACATTCTCTTCAGAGCTGCAGTGAAACCAGGAACCACGTGGAGAAGGCACCCACACTGAAAGTGCCTGGAGGGAACATTGGGGCTTCTTCTCAGTGTCTCCGATATAGGGTTTCACTGTCCCGGGAAACTCTCTGCTAACACCCTGCAGAGCGCTGTGCCCAATATACAGAAACGTCTTGCGGTATCTCCTACAGGGAAAGTGCCAGGAGGGAAAAGTGAGGATTATGTTTAGACTTTCTCGGAACTGCTTCAAATCAACTAGATATCTTTGTGCTGTAAATCTCCCAACAGCCAAATGTAAAAGCAGCAAACATCTCGCTGTATGTCCCACATCCAAAGTGCCAAGAGAGAGCTTGCTCTCCCTGTCTTTGAGTACTGTTTGCACTGTCCCGATTACCTCTTTGCTAACATTCTCTTCAGAGCTGCAGTGAAACCAGGAACCACGTGGAGAAGGCACCCACACTGAAAGTGCCTGGAGGGAACATTGGGGCTTCTTCTCAGTGTCTCTGACATAGGGTTTCACTGTCCCGGGAAACTCTCTGCTAACACCCTGCAGAGCGCTGTGCCCAATATACAGAAACGTCTTGCGGTATCCCCTACAGGGAAAGTGCCAGGAGGGAAAAGTGAGGATTATGTTTAGACTTTCTCGGAACTGCTTCAAATCAACTAGATATCTTTGTGCTGTAAATCTCCCAACAGCCAAATGTAAGAGCAGCAAACATCTCGCTGTATGTCCCACATCCAAAGTGCCAAGAGAGAGCTTGCTCTCCCTGTCTTTGAGTACTGTTTGCACTGTCCCGATTACCTCTTTGCTAACATTCTCTTCAGAGCTGCAGTGAAACCAGGAACCACGTGGAGAAGGCACCCACACTGAAAGTGCCTGGAGGGAACATTGGGGCTTCTTCTCAGTGTCTCTGACATAGGGTTTCACTGTCCCGGGAAACTCTCTGCTAACACCCTGCAGAGCGCTGTGCCCAATATACAGAAACGTCTTGCGGTATCCCCTACAGGGAAAGTGCCAGGAGGGAAAAGTGAGGATTATGTTTAGACTTTCTCGGAACTGCTTCAAATCAACTAGATATCTTTGTGCTGTAAATCTCCCAACAGCCAAATGTAAGAGCAGCAAACATCTCGCTGTATGTCCCACATCCAAAGTGCCAAGAGAGAGCTTGCTCTCCCTGTCTTTGAGTACTGTTTGCACTGTCCCGATTACCTCTTTGCTAACATTCTCTTCAGAGCTGCAGTGAAACCAGGAACCACGTGGAGAAGGCACCCACACTGAAAGTGCCTGGAGGGAACATTGGGGCTTCTTCTCAGTGTCTCTGACATAGGGTTTCACTGTCCCGGGAAACTCTCTGCTAACACCCTGCAGAGCGCTGTGCCCAATATACAGAAACGTCTTGCGGTATCTCCTACAGGGAAAGTGCCAGGAGGGAAAAGTGAGGATTATGTTTAGACTTTCTCGGAACTGCTTCAAATCAACTAGATATCTTTGTGCTGTAAATCTCCCAACAGCCAAATGTAAAAGCAGCAAACATCTCGCTGTATGTCCCACATCCAAAGTGCCAAGAGAGAGCTTGCTCTCCCTGTCTTTGAGTACTGTTTGCACTGTCCCGATTACCTCTTTGCTAACATTCTCTTCAGAGCTGCAGTGAAACCAGGAACCACGTGGAGAAGGCACCCACACTGAAAGTGCCTGGAGTGAACATTGGGGCTTCTTCTCAGTGTCTCCGATATAGGGTTTCACTGTCCCGGGAAACTCTCTGCTAACACCCTGCAGAGCGCTGTGCCCAAACTACAGAAACGTCTTGCGGTATCCCCTACAGGGAAAGTGCCAGGAGGGAAAAGTGAGGATTATGTTTAGACTTTCTCGGAACTGCTTCAAATCAACTAGATATCTTTGTGCTGTAAATCTCCCAACAGCCAAATGTAAAAGCAGCAAACATCTCGCTGTATGTCCCACATCCAAAGTGCCGAGAGAGTAATGTAGAGCTTGCTCTCCCTGTCTTTGAGTACTGTTTGCACTGTCCCGATTACCTCTTTGCTAACATTCTCTTCAGAGCTGCAGTGAAACCAGGAACCACGTGGAGAAGGCACCCACACTGAAAGTGCCTGGAGGGAACATTGGGGCTTCTTCTCAGTGTCTCTGACATAGGGTTTCACTGTCCCGGGAAACTCTCTGCTAACACCCTGCAGAGCGCTGTGCCCAATATACAGAAACGTCTTGCGGTATCTCCTACAGGGAAAGTGCCAGGAGGGAAAAGTGAGGATTATGTTTAGACTTTCTCGGAACTGCTTCAAATCAACTAGATATCTTTGTGCTGTAAATCTCCCAACAGCCAAATGTAAAAGCAGCAAACATCTCGCTGTATGTCCCACATCCAAAGTGCCAAGAGAGAGCTTGCTCTCCCTGTCTTTGAGTACTGTTTGCACTGTCCCGATTACCTCTTTGCTAACATTCTCTTCAGAGCTGCAGTGAAACCAGGAACCACGTGGAGAAGGCACCCACACTGAAAGTGCCTGGAGGGAACATTGGGGCTTCTTCTCAGTGTCTCTGACATAGGGTTTCACTGTCCCGGGAAACTCTCTGCTAACACCCTGCAGAGCGCTGTGCCCAATATACAGAAACGTCTTGCGGTATCTCCTACAGGGAAAGTGCCAGGAGGGAAAAGTGAGGATTATGTTTAGACTTTCTCGGAACTGCTTCAAATCAACTAGATATGTTTGTGCTGTAAATCTCCCAACAGCCAAATGTAAAAGCAGCAAACATCTCGCTGTATGTCCCACATCCAAAGTGCCAAGAGAGTAATGTAGAGCTTGCTCTCCCTGTCTTTGAGTACTGTTTGCACTGTCCCGATTACCTCTTTGCTAACATTCTCTTCAGAGCTGCAGTGAAACCAGGAACCACGTGGAGAAGGCACCCACACTGAAAGTGCCTGGAGGGAACATTGGGGCTTCTTCTCAGTGTCTCTGACATAGGGTTTCACTGTCCCGGGAAACTCTCTGCTAACACCCTGCAGAGCGCTGTGCCCAATATACAGAAACGTCTTGCGGTATCCCCTACAGGGAAAGTGCCAGGAGGGAAAAGTGAGGATTATGCTTAGACTTTCTCGGAACTGCTTCAAATCAACTAGATATCTTTGTGCTGTAAATCTCCCAACAGCCAAATGTAAAAGCAGCAAACATCTCGCTGTATGTCCCACATCCAAAGTGCCAAGAGAGAGCTTGCTCTCCCTGTCTTTGAGTACTGTTTGCACTGTCCCGATTACCTCTTTGCTAACATTCTCTTCAGAGCTGCAGTGAAACCAGGAACCACGTGGAGAAGGCACCCACACTGAAAGTGCCTGGAGGGAACATTGGGGCTTCTTCTCAGTGTCTCTGACATAGGGTTTCACTGTCCCGGGAAACTCTCTGCTAACACCCTGCAGAGCGCTGTGCCCAAACTACAGAAACGTCTTGCGGTATCCCCTACAGGGAAAGTGCCAGGAGGGAATAGTGAGGATTATGTTTAGACTTTCTCGGAACTGCTTCAAATCAACTAGATATCTTTGTGCTGTAAATCTCCCAACAGCCAAATGTAAAAGCAGCAAACATCTCGCTGTATGTCCCACATCCAAAGTGCCAAGAGAGAGCTTGCTCTCCCTGTCTTTGAGTACTGTTTGCACTGTCCCGATTACCTCTTTGCTAACATTCTCTTCAGAGCTGCAGTGAAACCAGGAACCACGTGGAGAAGGCACCCACACTGAAAGTGCCTGGAGTGAACATTGGGGCTTCTTCTCAGTGTCTCCGACATAGGGTTTCACTGTCCCGGGAAACTCTCTGCTAACACCCTGCAGAGCGCTGTGCCCAATATACAGAAACGTCTTGCGGTATCCCCTACAGGGAAAGTGCCAGGAGGGAAAAGTGAGGATTATGCTTAGACTTTCTCGGAACTGCTTCAAATCAACTAGATATGTTTGTGCTGTAAATCTCCCAACAGCCAAATGTAAAAGCAGCAAACATCTCGCTGTATGTCCTACATCCAAAGTGCCAAGAGAGTAATGTAGAGCTTGCTCTCCCTGTCTTTGAGTACTGTTTGCACTGTCCCGATTACCTCTTTGCTAACATTCTCTTCAGAGCTGCAGTGAAACCAGGAACCACGTGGAGAAGGCACCCACACTGAAAGTGCCTGGAGGGAACATTGGGGCTTCTTCTCAGTGTCTCTGACATAGGGTTTCACTGTCCCGGGAAACTCTCTGCTAACACCCTGCAGAGCGCTGTGCCCAATATACAGAAACGTCTTGCGGTATCTCCTACAGGGAAAGTGCCAGGAGGGAAAAGTGAGGATTATGTTTAGACTTTCTCGGAACTGCTTCAAATCAACTAGATATCTTTGTGCTGTAAATCTCCCAACAGCCAAATGTAAAAGCAGCAAACATCTCGCTGTATGTCCCACATCCAAAGTGCCAAGAGAGAGCTTGCTCTCCCTGTCTTTGAGTACTGTTTGCACTGTCCCGATTACCTCTTTGCTAACATTCTCTTCAGAGCTGCAGTGAAACCAGGAACCACGTGGAGAAGGCACCCACACTGAAAGTGCCTGGAGGGAACATTGGGGCTTCTTCTCAGTGTCTCTGACATAGGGTTTCACTGTCCCGGGAAACTCTCTGCTAACACCCTGCAGAGCGCTGTGCCCAATATACAGAAACGTCTTGCGGTATCCCCTACAGGGAAAGTGCCAGGAGGGAATAGTGAGGATTATGTTTAGACTTTCTCGGAACTGCTTCAAATCAACTAGATATCTTTGTGCTGTAAATCTCCCAACAGCCAAATGTAAAAGCAGCAAACATCTCGCTGTATGTCCCACATCCAAAGTGCCAAGAGAGAGCTTGCTCTCCCTGTCTTTGAGTACTGTTTGCACTGTCCCGATTACCTCTTTGCTAACATTCTCTTCAGAGCTGCAGTGAAACCAGGAACCACGTGGAGAAGGCACCCACACTGAAAGTGCCTGGAGGGAACATTGGGGCTTCTTCTCAGTGTCTCTGACATAGGGTTTCACTGTCCCGGGAAACTCTCTGCTAACACCCTGCAGAGCGCTGTGCCCAAACTACAGAAACGTCTTGCGGTATCCCCTACAGGGAAAGTGCCAGGAGGGAATAGTGAGGATTATGTTTAGACTTTCTCGGAACTGCTTCAAATCAACTAGATATCTTTGTGCTGTAAATCTCCCAACAGCCAAATGTAAAAGCAGCAAACATCTCGCTGTATGTCCCACATCCAAAGTGCCAAGAGAGAGCTTGCTCTCCCTGTCTTTGAGTACTGTTTGCACTGTCCCGATTACCTCTTTGCTAACATTCTCTTCAGAGCTGCAGTGAAACCAGGAACCACGTGGAGAAGGCACCCACACTGAAAGTGCCTGGAGGGAACATTGGGGCTTCTTCTCAGTGTCTCCGATATAGGGTTTCACTGTCCCGGGAAACTCTCTGCTAACACCCTGCAGAGCGCTGTGCCCAATGTACAGAAACGTCTTGCGGTATCTCCTACAGGGAAAGTGCCAGGAGGGAAAAGTGAGGATTATGTTTAGACTTTCTCGGAACTGCTTCAAATCAACTAGATATCTTTGTGCTGTAAATCTCCCAACAGCCAAATGTAAAAGCAGCAAACATCTCGCTGTATGTCCCACATCCAAAGTGCCGAGAGAGTAATGTAGAGCTTGCTCTCCCTGTCTTTGAGTACTGTTTGCACTGTCCCGATTACCTCTTTGCTAACATTCTCTTCAGAGCTGCAGTGAAACCAGGAACCACGTGGAGAAGGCACCCACACTGAAAGTGCCTGGAGGGAACATTGGGGCTTCTTCTCAGTGTCTCTGACATAGGGTTTCACTGTCCCGGGAAACTCTCTGCTAACACCCTGCAGAGCGCTGTGCCCAATATACAGAAACATCTTGCGGTATCTCCTACAGTGAAAGTGCCAGGAGGGAAAAGTGAGGATTATGTTTAGACTTTCTCGGAACTGCTTCAAATCAACTAGATATCTTTGTGCTGTAAATCTCCCAACAGCCAAATGTAAAAGCAGCAAACATCTCGCTGTATGTCCCACATCCAAAGTGCCAAGAGAGAGCTTGCTCTCCCTGTCTTTGAGTACTGTTTGCACTGTCCCGATTACCTCTTTGCTAACATTCTCTTCAGAGCTGCAGTGAAACCAGGAACCACGTGGAGAAGGCACCCACACTGAAAGTGCCTGGAGGGAACATTGGGGCTTCTTCTCAGTGTCTCTGACATAGGGTTTCACTGTCCCGGGAAACTCTCTGCTAACACCCTGCAGAGCGCTGTGCCCAATATACAGAAACGTCTTGCGGTATCCCCTACAGGGAAAGTGCCAGGAGGGAAAAGTGAGGATTATGCTTAGACTTTCTCGGAACTGCTTCAAATCAACTAGATATCTTTGTGCTGTAAACCTCCCAACAGCCAAATGTAAAAGCAGCAAACATCTCGCTGTATGTCCCACATCCAAAGTGCCAAGAGAGAGCTTGCTCTCCCTGTCTTTGAGTACTGTTTGCACTGTCCCGATTACCTCTTTGCTAACATTCTCTTCAGAGCTGCAGTGAAACCAGGAACCACGTGGAGAAGGCACCCACACTGAAAGTGCCTGGAGGGAACATTGGGGCTTCTTCTCAGTGTCTCTGACATAGGGTTTCACTGTCCCGGGAAACTCTCTGCTAACACCCTGCAGAGCGCTGTGCCCAATATACAGAAACGTCTTGCGGTATCCCCTACAGGGAAAGTGCCAGGAGGGAATAGTGAGGATTATGTTTAGACTTTCTCGGAACTGCTTCAAATCAACTAGATATCTTTGTGCTGTAAATCTCCCAACAGCCAAATGTAAAAGCAGCAAACATCTCGCTGTATGTCCCACATCCAAAGTGCCAAGAGAGAGCTTGCTCTCCCTGTCTTTGAGTACTGTTTGCACTGTCCCGATTACCTCTTTGCTAACATTCTCTTCAGAGCTGCAGTGAAACCAGGAACCACGTGGAGAAGGCACCCACACTGAAAGTGCCTGGAGGGAACATTGGGGCTTCTTCTCAGTGTCTCCGATATAGGGTTTCACTGTCCCGGGAAACTCTCTGCTAACACCCTGCAGAGCGCTGTGCCCAATGTACAGAAACGTCTTGCGGTATCCCCTACAGGGAAAGTGCCAGGAGGGAAAAGTGAGGATTATGTTTAGACTTTCTCGGAACTGCTTCAAATCAACTAGATATCTTTGTGCTGTAAATCTCCCAACAGCCAAATGTAAAAGCAGCAAACATCTCGCTGTATGTCCCACATCCAAAGTGCCGAGAGAGTAATGTAGAGCTTGCTCTCCCTGTCTTTGAGTACTGTTTGCACTGTCCCGATTACCTCTTTGCTAACATTCTCTTCAGAGCTGCAGTGAAACCAGGAACCACGTGGAGAAGGCACCCACACTGAAAGTGCCTGGAGGGAACATTGGGGCTTCTTCTCAGTGTCTCTGACATAGGGTTTCACTGTCCCGGGAAACTCTCTGCTAACACCCTGCAGAGCGCTGTGCCCAATATACAGAAACGTCTTGCGGTATCTCCTACAGGGAAAGTGCCAGGAGGGAAAAGTGAGGATTATGTTTAGACTTTCTCGGAACTGCTTCAAATCAACTAGATATCTTTGTGCTGTAAATCTCCCAACAGCCAAATGTAAAAGCAGCAAACATCTCGCTGTATGTCCCACATCCAAAGTGCCAAGAGAGAGCTTGCTCTCCCTGTCTTTGAGTACTGTTTGCACTGTCCCGATTACCTCTTTGCTAACATTCTCTTCAGAGCTGCAGTGAAACCAGGAACCACGTGGAGAAGGCACCCACACTGAAAGTGCCTGGAGGGAACATTGGGGCTTCTTCTCAGTGTCTCTGACATAGGGTTTCACTGTCCCGGGAAACTCTCTGCTAACACCCTGCAGAGCGCTGTGCCCAAACTACAGAAACGTCTTGCGGTATCCCCTACAGGGAAAGTGCCAGGAGGGAAAAGTGAGGATTATGTTTAGACTTTCTCGGAACTGCTTCAAATCAACTAGATATCTTTGTGCTGTAAATCTCCCAACAGCCAAATGTAAAAGCAGCAAACATCTCGCTGTATGTCCCACATCCAAAGTGCCGAGAGAGTAATGTAGAGCTTGCTCTCCCTGTCTTTGAGTACTGTTTGCACTGTCCCGATTACCTCTTTGCTAACATTCTCTTCAGAGCTGCAGTGAAACCAGGAACCACGTGGAGAAGGCACCCACACTGAAAGTGCCTGGAGGGAACATTGGGGCTTCTTCTCAGTGTCTCTGACATAGGGTTTCACTGTCCCGGGAAACTCTCTGCTAACACCCTGCAGAGCGCTGTGCCCAATATACAGAAACGTCTTGCGGTATCTCCTACAGGGAAAGTGCCAGGAGGGAAAAGTGAGGATTATGTTTAGACTTTCTCGGAACTGCTTCAAATCAACTAGATATCTTTGTGCTGTAAATCTCCCAACAGCCAAATGTAAAAGCAGCAAACATCTCGCTGTATGTCCCACATCCAAAGTGCCAAGAGAGAGCTTGCTCTCCCTGTCTTTGAGTACTGTTTGCACTGTCCCGATTACCTCTTTGCTAACATTCTCTTCAGAGCTGCAGTGAAACCAGGAACCACGTGGAGAAGGCACCCACACTGAAAGTGCCTGGAGGGAACATTGGGGCTTCTTCTCAGTGTCTCTGACATAGGGTTTCACTGTCCCGGGAAACTCTCTGCTAACACCCTGCAGAGCGCTGTGCCCAATATACAGAAACGTCTTGCGGTATCTCCTACAGGGAAAGTGCCAGGAGGGAAAAGTGAGGATTATGTTTAGACTTTCTCGGAACTGCTTCAAATCAACTAGATATGTTTGTGCTGTAAATCTCCCAACAGCCAAATGTAAAAGCAGCAAACATCTCGCTGTATGTCCCACATCCAAAGTGCCAAGAGAGTAATGTAGAGCTTGCTCTCCCTGTCTTTGAGTACTGTTTGCACTGTCCCGATTACCTCTTTGCTAACATTCTCTTCAGAGCTGCAGTGAAACCAGGAACCACGTGGAGAAGGCACCCACACTGAAAGTGCCTGGAGGGAACATTGGGGCTTCTTCTCAGTGTCTCTGACATAGGGTTTCACTGTCCCGGGAAACTCTCTGCTAACACCCTGCAGAGCGCTGTGCCCAATATACAGAAACGTCTTGCGGTATCCCCTACAGGGAAAGTGCCAGGAGGGAAAAGTGAGGATTATGCTTAGACTTTCTCGGAACTGCTTCAAATCAACTAGATATCTTTGTGCTGTAAATCTCCCAACAGCCAAATGTAAAAGCAGCAAACATCTCGCTGTATGTCCCACATCCAAAGTGCCAAGAGAGAGCTTGCTCTCCCTGTCTTTGAGTACTGTTTGCACTGTCCCGATTACCTCTTTGCTAACATTCTCTTCAGAGCTGCAGTGAAACCAGGAACCACGTGGAGAAGGCACCCACACTGAAAGTGCCTGGAGGGAACATTGGGGCTTCTTCTCAGTGTCTCTGACATAGGGTTTCACTGTCCCGGGAAACTCTCTGCTAACACCCTGCAGAGCGCTGTGCCCAAACTACAGAAACGTCTTGCGGTATCCCCTACAGGGAAAGTGCCAGGAGGGAATAGTGAGGATTATGTTTAGACTTTCTCGGAACTGCTTCAAATCAACTAGATATCTTTGTGCTGTAAATCTCCCAACAGCCAAATGTAAAAGCAGCAAACATCTCGCTGTATGTCCCACATCCAAAGTGCCAAGAGAGAGCTTGCTCTCCCTGTCTTTGAGTACTGTTTGCACTGTCCCGATTACCTCTTTGCTAACATTCTCTTCAGAGCTGCAGTGAAACCAGGAACCACGTGGAGAAGGCACCCACACTGAAAGTGCCTGGAGTGAACATTGGGGCTTCTTCTCAGTGTCTCCGACATAGGGTTTCACTGTCCCGGGAAACTCTCTGCTAACACCCTGCAGAGCGCTGTGCCCAATATACAGAAACGTCTTGCGGTATCCCCTACAGGGAAAGTGCCAGGAGGGAAAAGTGAGGATTATGCTTAGACTTTCTCGGAACTGCTTCAAATCAACTAGATATGTTTGTGCTGTAAATCTCCCAACAGCCAAATGTAAAAGCAGCAAACATCTCGCTGTATGTCCTACATCCAAAGTGCCAAGAGAGTAATGTAGAGCTTGCTCTCCCTGTCTTTGAGTACTGTTTGCACTGTCCCGATTACCTCTTTGCTAACATTCTCTTCAGAGCTGCAGTGAAACCAGGAACCACGTGGAGAAGGCACCCACACTGAAAGTGCCTGGAGGGAACATTGGGGCTTCTTCTCAGTGTCTCTGACATAGGGTTTCACTGTCCCGGGAAACTCTCTGCTAACACCCTGCAGAGCGCTGTGCCCAATATACAGAAACGTCTTGCGGTATCTCCTACAGGGAAAGTGCCAGGAGGGAAAAGTGAGGATTATGTTTAGACTTTCTCGGAACTGCTTCAAATCAACTAGATATCTTTGTGCTGTAAATCTCCCAACAGCCAAATGTAAAAGCAGCAAACATCTCGCTGTATGTCCCACATCCAAAGTGCCAAGAGAGAGCTTGCTCTCCCTGTCTTTGAGTACTGTTTGCACTGTCCCGATTACCTCTTTGCTAACATTCTCTTCAGAGCTGCAGTGAAACCAGGAACCACGTGGAGAAGGCACCCACACTGAAAGTGCCTGGAGGGAACATTGGGGCTTCTTCTCAGTGTCTCTGACATAGGGTTTCACTGTCCCGGGAAACTCTCTGCTAACACCCTGCAGAGCGCTGTGCCCAATATACAGAAACGTCTTGCGGTATCCCCTACAGGGAAAGTGCCAGGAGGGAATAGTGAGGATTATGTTTAGACTTTCTCGGAACTGCTTCAAATCAACTAGATATCTTTGTGCTGTAAATCTCCCAACAGCCAAATGTAAAAGCAGCAAACATCTCGCTGTATGTCCCACATCCAAAGTGCCAAGAGAGAGCTTGCTCTCCCTGTCTTTGAGTACTGTTTGCACTGTCCCGATTACCTCTTTGCTAACATTCTCTTCAGAGCTGCAGTGAAACCAGGAACCACGTGGAGAAGGCACCCACACTGAAAGTGCCTGGAGGGAACATTGGGGCTTCTTCTCAGTGTCTCTGACATAGGGTTTCACTGTCCCGGGAAACTCTCTGCTAACACCCTGCAGAGCGCTGTGCCCAAACTACAGAAACGTCTTGCGGTATCCCCTACAGGGAAAGTGCCAGGAGGGAATAGTGAGGATTATGTTTAGACTTTCTCGGAACTGCTTCAAATCAACTAGATATCTTTGTGCTGTAAATCTCCCAACAGCCAAATGTAAAAGCAGCAAACATCTCGCTGTATGTCCCACATCCAAAGTGCCAAGAGAGAGCTTGCTCTCCCTGTCTTTGAGTACTGTTTGCACTGTCCCGATTACCTCTTTGCTAACATTCTCTTCAGAGCTGCAGTGAAACCAGGAACCACGTGGAGAAGGCACCCACACTGAAAGTGCCTGGAGGGAACATTGGGGCTTCTTCTCAGTGTCTCCGATATAGGGTTTCACTGTCCCGGGAAACTCTCTGCTAACACCCTGCAGAGCGCTGTGCCCAATGTACAGAAACGTCTTGCGGTATCTCCTACAGGGAAAGTGCCAGGAGGGAAAAGTGAGGATTATGTTTAGACTTTCTCGGAACTGCTTCAAATCAACTAGATATCTTTGTGCTGTAAATCTCCCAACAGCCAAATGTAAAAGCAGCAAACATCTCGCTGTATGTCCCACATCCAAAGTGCCGAGAGAGTAATGTAGAGCTTGCTCTCCCTGTCTTTGAGTACTGTTTGCACTGTCCCGATTACCTCTTTGCTAACATTCTCTTCAGAGCTGCAGTGAAACCAGGAACCACGTGGAGAAGGCACCCACACTGAAAGTGCCTGGAGGGAACATTGGGGCTTCTTCTCAGTGTCTCTGACATAGGGTTTCACTGTCCCGGGAAACTCTCTGCTAACACCCTGCAGAGCGCTGTGCCCAATATACAGAAACATCTTGCGGTATCTCCTACAGTGAAAGTGCCAGGAGGGAAAAGTGAGGATTATGTTTAGACTTTCTCGGAACTGCTTCAAATCAACTAGATATCTTTGTGCTGTAAATCTCCCAACAGCCAAATGTAAAAGCAGCAAACATCTCGCTGTATGTCCCACATCCAAAGTGCCAAGAGAGAGCTTGCTCTCCCTGTCTTTGAGTACTGTTTGCACTGTCCCGATTACCTCTTTGCTAACATTCTCTTCAGAGCTGCAGTGAAACCAGGAACCACGTGGAGAAGGCACCCACACTGAAAGTGCCTGGAGGGAACATTGGGGCTTCTTCTCAGTGTCTCTGACATAGGGTTTCACTGTCCCGGGAAACTCTCTGCTAACACCCTGCAGAGCGCTGTGCCCAATATACAGAAACGTCTTGCGGTATCCCCTACAGGGAAAGTGCCAGGAGGGAAAAGTGAGGATTATGCTTAGACTTTCTCGGAACTGCTTCAAATCAACTAGATATCTTTGTGCTGTAAACCTCCCAACAGCCAAATGTAAAAGCAGCAAACATCTCGCTGTATGTCCCACATCCAAAGTGCCAAGAGAGAGCTTGCTCTCCCTGTCTTTGAGTACTGTTTGCACTGTCCCGATTACCTCTTTGCTAACATTCTCTTCAGAGCTGCAGTGAAACCAGGAACCACGTGGAGAAGGCACCCACACTGAAAGTGCCTGGAGGGAACATTGGGGCTTCTTCTCAGTGTCTCTGACATAGGGTTTCACTGTCCCGGGAAACTCTCTGCTAACACCCTGCAGAGCGCTGTGCCCAATATACAGAAACGTCTTGCGGTATCCCCTACAGGGAAAGTGCCAGGAGGGAATAGTGAGGATTATGTTTAGACTTTCTCGGAACTGCTTCAAATCAACTAGATATCTTTGTGCTGTAAATCTCCCAACAGCCAAATGTAAAAGCAGCAAACATCTCGCTGTATGTCCCACATCCAAAGTGCCAAGAGAGAGCTTGCTCTCCCTGTCTTTGAGTACTGTTTGCACTGTCCCGATTACCTCTTTGCTAACATTCTCTTCAGAGCTGCAGTGAAACCAGGAACCACGTGGAGAAGGCACCCACACTGAAAGTGCCTGGAGGGAACATTGGGGCTTCTTCTCAGTGTCTCCGATATAGGGTTTCACTGTCCCGGGAAACTCTCTGCTAACACCCTGCAGAGCGCTGTGCCCAATGTACAGAAACGTCTTGCGGTATCCCCTACAGGGAAAGTGCCAGGAGGGAAAAGTGAGGATTATGTTTAGACTTTCTCGGAACTGCTTCAAATCAACTAGATATCTTTGTGCTGTAAATCTCCCAACAGCCAAATGTAAAAGCAGCAAACATCTCGCTGTATGTCCCACATCCAAAGTGCCGAGAGAGTAATGTAGAGCTTGCTCTCCCTGTCTTTGAGTACTGTTTGCACTGTCCCGATTACCTCTTTGCTAACATTCTCTTCAGAGCTGCAGTGAAACCAGGAACCACGTGGAGAAGGCACCCACACTGAAAGTGCCTGGAGGGAACATTGGGGCTTCTTCTCAGTGTCTCTGACATAGGGTTTCACTGTCCCGGGAAACTCTCTGCTAACACCCTGCAGAGCGCTGTGCCCAATATACAGAAACGTCTTGCGGTATCTCCTACAGGGAAAGTGCCAGGAGGGAAAAGTGAGGATTATGTTTAGACTTTCTCGGAACTGCTTCAAATCAACTAGATATCTTTGTGCTGTAAATCTCCCAACAGCCAAATGTAAAAGCAGCAAACATCTCGCTGTATGTCCCACATCCAAAGTGCCAAGAGAGAGCTTGCTCTCCCTGTCTTTGAGTACTGTTTGCACTGTCCCGATTACCTCTTTGCTAACATTCTCTTCAGAGCTGCAGTGAAACCAGGAACCACGTGGAGAAGGCACCCACACTGAAAGTGCCTGGAGGGAACATTGGGGCTTCTTCTCAGTGTCTCTGACATAGGGTTTCACTGTCCCGGGAAACTCTCTGCTAACACCCTGCAGAGCGCTGTGCCCAATATACAGAAACGTCTTGCGGTATCCCCTACAGGGAAAGTGCCAGGAGGGAAAAGTGAGGATTATGTTTAGACTTTCTCGGAACTGCTTCAAATCAACTAGATATCTTTGTGCTGTAAATCTCCCAACAGCCAAATGTAAGAGCAGCAAACATCTCGCTGTATGTCCCACATCCAAAGTGCCAAGAGAGAGCTTGCTCTCCCTGTCTTTGAGTACTGTTTGCACTGTCCCGATTACCTCTTTGCTAACATTCTCTTCAGAGCTGCAGTGAAACCAGGAACCACGTGGAGAAGGCACCCACACTGAAAGTGCCTGGAGGGAACATTGGGGCTTCTTCTCAGTGTCTCTGACATAGGGTTTCACTGTCCCGGGAAACTCTCTGCTAACACCCTGCAGAGCGCTGTGCCCAATATACAGAAACGTCTTGCGGTATCTCCTACAGGGAAAGTGCCAGGAGGGAAAAGTGAGGATTATGCTTAGACTTTCTCGGAACTGCTTCAAATCAACTAGATATCTTTGTGCTGTAAATCTCCCAACAGCCAAATGTAAAAGCAGCAAACATCTCGCTGTATGTCCCACATCCAAAGTGCCAAGAGAGAGCTTGCTCTCCCTGTCTTTGAGTACTGTTTGCACTGTCCCGATTACCTCTTTGCTAACATTCTCTTCAGAGCTGCAGTGAAACCAGGAACCACGTGGAGAAGGCACCCACACTGAAAGTGCCTGGAGGGAACATTGGGGCTTCTTCTCAGTGTCTCTGACATAGGGTTTCACTGTCCCGGGAAACTCTCTGCTAACACCCTGCAGAGCGCTGTGCCCAATATACAGAAACGTCTTGCGGTATCCCCTACAGGGAAAGTGCCAGGAGGGAATAGTGAGGATTATGTTTAGACTTTCTCGGAACTGCTTCAAATCAACTAGATATCTTTGTGCTGTAAATCTCCCAACAGCCAAATGTAAAAGCAGCAAACATCTCGCTGTATGTCCCACATCCAAAGTGCCAAGAGAGAGCTTGCTCTCCCTGTCTTTGAGTACTGTTTGCACTGTCCCGATTACCTCTTTGCTAACATTCTCTTCAGAGCTGCAGTGAAACCAGGAAACACGTGGAGAAGGCACCCACACTGAAAGTGCCTGGAGTGAACATTGGGGCTTCTTCTCAGTGTCTCCGATATAGGGTTTCACTGTCCCGGGAAACTCTCTGCTAACACCCTGCAGAGCGCTGTGCCCAATGTACAGAAACGTCTTGCGGTATCCCCTACAGGGAAAGTGCCAGGAGGGAAAAGTGAGGATTATGTTTAGACTTTCTCGGAACTGCTTCAAATCAACTAGATATCTTTGTGCTGTAAATCTCCCAACAGCCAAATGTAAAAGCAGCAAACATCTCGCTGTATGTCCCACATCCAAAGTGCCGAGAGAGTAATGTAGAGCTTGCTCTCCCTGTCTTTGAGTACTGTTTGCACTGTCCCGATTACCTCTTTGCTAACATTCTCTACAGAGCTGCAGTGAAACCAGGAACCACGTGGAGAAGGCACCCACACTGAAAGTGCCTGGAGGGAACATTGGGGCTTCTTCTCAGTGTCTCTGACATAGGGTTTCACTGTCCCGGGAAACTCTCTGCTAACACCCTGCAGAGCGCTGTGCCCAATATACAGAAACGTCTTGCGGTATCCCCTACAGGGAAAGTGCCAGGAGGGAAAAGTGAGGATTATGCTTAGACTTTCTCGGAACTGCTTCAAATCAACTAGATATCTTTGTGCTGTAAATCTCCCAACAGCCAAATGTAAAAGCAGCAAACATCTCGCTGTATGTCCCACATCCAAAGTGCCAAGAGAGAGCTTGCTCTCCCTGTCTTTGAGTACTGTTTGCACTGTCCCGATTACCTCTTTGCTAACATTCTCTTCAGAGCTGCAGTGAAACCAGGAACCACGTGGAGAAGGCACCCACACTGAAAGTGCCTGGAGGGAACATTGGGGCTTCTTCTCAGTGTCTCTGACATAGGGTTTCACTGTCCCGGGAAACTCTCTGCTAACACCCTGCAGAGCGCTGTGCCCAATATACAGAAACGTCTTGCGGTATCCCCTACAGGGAAAGTGCCAGGAGGGAAAAGTGAGGATTATGCTTAGACTTTCTCGGAACTGCTTCAAATCAACTAGATATCTTTGTGCTGTAAATCTCCCAACAGCCAAATGTAAAAGCAGCAAACATCTCGCTGTATGTCCCACATCCAAAGTGCCAAGAGAGAGCTTGCTCTCCCTGTCTTTGAGTACTATTTGCACTGTCCCGATTACCTCTTTGCTAACATTCTCTTCAGAGCTGCAGTGAAACCAGGAACCACGTGGAGAAGGCACCCACACTGAAAGTGCCTGGAGGGAACATTGGGGCTTCTTCTCAGTGTCTCTGACATAGGGTTTCACTGTCCCGGGAAACTCTCTGCTAACACCCTGCAGAGCGCTGTGCCCAATATACAGAAACGTCTTGCGGTATCCCCTACAGTGAAAGTGCCAGGAGGGAATAGTGAGGATTATGTTTAGACTTTCTCGGAACTGCTTCAAATCAACTAGATATCTTTGTGCTGTAAATCTCCCAACAGCCAAATGTAAAAGCAGCAAACATCTCGCTGTATGTCCCACATCCAAAGTGCCAAGAGAGAGCTTGCTCTCCCTGTCTTTGAGTACTGTTTGCACTGTCCCAATTACCTCTTTGCTAACATTCTCTTCAGAGCTGCAGTGAAACCAGGAACCACGTGGAGAAGGCACCCACACTGAAAGTGCCTGGAGTGAACATTGGGGCTTCTTCTCAGTGTCTCTGACATAGGGTTTCACTGTCCCGGGAAACTCTCTGCTAACACCCTGCAGAGCGCTGTGCCCAATATACAGAAACGTCTTGCGGTATCTCCTACAGGGAAAGTGCCAGGAGGGAAAAGTGAGGATTATGTTTAGACTTTCTCGGAACTGCTTCAAATCAACTAGATATCTTTGTGCTGTAAATCTCCCAACAGCCAAATGTAAAAGCAGCAAACATCTCGCTGTATGTCCCACATCCAAAGTGCCAAGAGAGAGCTTGCTCTCCCTGTCTTTGAGTACTGTTTGCACTGTCCCGATTACCTCTTTGCTAACATTCTCTTCAGAGCTGCAGTGAAACCAGGAACCACGTGGAGAAGGCACCCACACTGAAAGTGCCTGGAGGGAACATTGGGGCTTCTTCTCAGTGTCTCTGACATAGGGTTTCACTGTCCCGGGAAACTCTCTGCTAACACCCTGCAGAGCGCTGTGCCCAATATACAGAAACGTCTTGCGGTATCCCCTACAGGGAAAGTGCCAGGAGGGAAAAGTGAGGATTATGTTTAGACTTTCTCGGAACTGCTTCAAATCAACTAGATATCTTTGTGCTGTAAATCTCCCAACAGCCAAATGTAAGAGCAGCAAACATCTCGCTGTATGTCCCACATCCAAAGTGCCAAGAGAGAGCTTGCTCTCCCTGTCTTTGAGTACTGTTTGCACTGTCCCGATTACCTCTTTGCTAACATTCTCTTCAGAGCTGCAGTGAAACCAGGAACCACGTGGAGAAGGCACCCACACTGAAAGTGCCTGGAGGGAACATTGGGGCTTCTTCTCAGTGTCTCTGACATAGGGTTTCACTGTCCCGGGAAACTCTCTGCTAACACCCTGCAGAGTGCTGTGCCCAATATACAGAAACGTCTTGCGGTATCTCCTACAGGGAAAGTGCCAGGAGGGAAAAGTGAGGATTATGTTTAGACTTTCTCGGAACTGCTTCAAATCAACTAGATATCTTTGTGCTGTAAATCTCCCAACAGCCAAATGTAAAAGCAGCAAACATCTCGCTGTATGTCCCACATCCAAAGTGCCAAGAGAGAGCTTGCTCTCCCTGTCTTTGAGTACTGTTTGCACTGTCCCGATTACCTCTTTGCTAACATTCTCTTCAGAGCTGCAGTGAAACCAGGAACCACGTGGAGAAGGCACCCACACTGAAAGTGCCTGGAGTGAACATTGGGGCTTCTTCTCAGTGTCTCCGATATAGGGTTTCACTGTCCCGGGAAACTCTCTGCTAACACCCTGCAGAGCGCTGTGCCCAATGTACAGAAACGTCTTGCGGTATCCCCTACAGGGAAAGTGCCAGGAGGGAAAAGTGAGGATTATGTTTAGACTTTCTCGGAACTGCTTCAAATCAACTAGATATCTTTGTGCTGTAAATCTCCCAACAGCCAAATGTAAAAGCAGCAAACATCTCGCTGTATGTCCCACATCCAAAGTGCCGAGAGAGTAATGTAGAGCTTGCTCTCCCTGTCTTTGAGTACTGTTTGCACTGTCCCGATTACCTCTTTGCTAACATTCTCTTCAGAGCTGCAGTGAAACCAGGAACCACGTGGAGAAGGCACCCACACTGAAAGTGCCTGGAGGGAACATTGGGGCTTCTTCTCAGTGTCTCTGACATAGGGTTTCACTGTCCCGGGAAACTCTCTGCTAACACCCTGCAGAGCGCTGTGCCCAATATACAGAAACGTCTTGCGGTATCTCCTACAGGGAAAGTGCCAGGAGGGAAAAGTGAGGATTATGTTTAGACTTTCTCGGAACTGCTTCAAATCAACTAGATATCTTTGTGCTGTAAATCTCCCAACAGCCAAATGTAAAAGCAGCAAACATCTCGCTGTATGTCCCACATCCAAAGTGCCAAGAGAGAGCTTGCTCTCCCTGTCTTTGAGTACTGTTTGCACTGTCCCGATTACCTCTTTGCTAACATTCTCTTCAGAGCTGCAGTGAAACCAGGAACCACGTGGAGAAGGCACCCACACTGAAAGTGCCTGGAGGGAACATTGGGGCTTCTTCTCAGTGTCTCTGACATAGGGTTTCACTGTCCCGGGAAACTCTCTGCTAACACCCTGCAGAGCGCTGTGCCCAATATACAGAAACGTCTTGCGGTATCCCCTACAGGGAAAGTGCCAGGAGGGAAAAGTGAGGATTATGTTTAGACTTTCTCGGAACTGCTTCAAATCAACTAGATATCTTTGTGCTGTAAATCTCCCAACAGCCAAATGTAAGAGCAGCAAACATCTCGCTGTATGTCCCACATCCAAAGTGCCAAGAGAGAGCTTGCTCTCCCTGTCTTTGAGTACTGTTTGCACTGTCCCGATTACCTCTTTGCTAACATTCTCTTCAGAGCTGCAGTGAAACCAGGAACCACGTGGAGAAGGCACCCACACTGAAAGTGCCTGGAGGGAACATTGGGGCTTCTTCTCAGTGTCTCTGACATAGGGTTTCACTGTCCCGGGAAACTCTCTGCTAACACCCTGCAGAGCGCTGTGCCCAATATACAGAAACGTCTTGCGGTATCTCCTACAGGGAAAGTGCCAGGAGGGAAAAGTGAGGATTATGTTTAGACTTTCTCGGAACTGCTTCAAATCAACTAGATATCTTTGTGCTGTAAATCTCCCAACAGCCAAATGTAAAAGCAGCAAACATCTCGCTGTATGTCCCACATCCAAAGTGCCAAGAGAGAGCTTGCTCTCCCTGTCTTTGAGTACTGTTTGCACTGTCCCGATTACCTCTTTGCTAACATTCTCTTCAGAGCTGCAGTGAAACCAGGAACCACGTGGAGAAGGCACCCACACTGAAAGTGCCTGGAGTGAACATTGGGGCTTCTTCTCAGTGTCTCCGATATAGGGTTTCACTGTCCCGGGAAACTCTCTGCTAACACCCTGCAGAGCGCTGTGCCCAATGTACAGAAACGTCTTGCGGTATCCCCTACAGGGAAAGTGCCAGGAGGGAAAAGTGAGGATTATGTTTAGACTTTCTCGGAACTGCTTCAAATCAACTAGATATCTTTGTGCTGTAAATCTCCCAACAGCCAAATGTAAAAGCAGCAAACATCTCGCTGTATGTCCCACATCCAAAGTGCCAAGAGAGAGCTTGCTCTCCCTGTCTTTGAGTACTGTTTGCACTGTCCCGATTACCTCTTTGCTAACATTCTCTTCAGAGCTGCAGTGAAACCAGGAACCACGTGGAGAAGGCACCCACATTGAAAGTGCCTGGAGGGAACATTGGGGCTTCTTCTCAGTGTCTCTGACATAGGGTTTCACTGTCCCGGGAAACTCTCTGCTAACACCCTGCAGAGCGCTGTGCCCAATATACAGAAACGTCTTGCGGTATCCCCTACAGGGAAAGTGCCAGGAGGGAATAGTGAGGATTATGTTTAGACTTTCTCGGAACTGCTTCAAATCAACTAGATATCTTTGTGCTGTAAATCTCCCAACAGCCAAATGTAAAAGCAGCAAACATCTCGCTGTATGTCCCACATCCAAAGTGCCAAGAGAGAGCTTGCTCTCCCTGTCTTTGAGTACTGTTTGCACTGTCCCGATTACCTCTTTGCTAACATTCTCTTCAGAGCTGCAGTGAAACCAGGAACCACGTGGAGAAGGCACCCACACTGAAAGTGCCTGGAGGGAACATTGGGGCTTCTTCTCAGTGTCTCCGATATAGGGTTTCACTGTCCCGGGAAACTCTCTGCTAACACCCTGCAGAGCGCTGTGCCCAATGTACAGAAACGTCTTGCGGTATCCCCTACAGGGAAAGTGCCAGGAGGGAAAAGTGAGGATTATGTTTAGACTTTCTCGGAACTGCTTCAAATCAACTAGATATCTTTGTGCTGTAAATCTCCCAACAGCCAAATGTAAAAGCAGCAAACATCTCGCTGTATGTCCCACATCCAAAGTGCCGAGAGAGTAATGTAGAGCTTGCTCTCCCTGTCTTTGAGTACTGTTTGCACTGTCCCGATTACCTCTTTGCTAACATTCTCTTCAGAGCTGCAGTGAAACCAGGAACCACGTGGAGAAGGCACCCACACTGAAAGTGCCTGGAGGGAACATTGGGGCTTCTTCTCAGTGTCTCTGACATAGGGTTTCACTGTCCCGGGAAACTCTCTGCTAACACCCTGCAGAGCGCTGTGCCCAATATACAGAAACGTCTTGCGGTATCTCCTACAGGGAAAGTGCCAGGAGGGAAAAGTGAGGATTATGTTTAGACTTTCTCGGAACTGCTTCAAATCAACTAGATATCTTTGTGCTGTAAATCTCCCAACAGCCAAATGTAAAAGCAGCAAACATCTCGCTGTATGTCCCACATCCAAAGTGCCAAGAGAGAGCTTGCTCTCCCTGTCTTTGAGTACTGTTTGCACTGTCCCGATTACCTCTTTGCTAACATTCTCTTCAGAGCTGCAGTGAAACCAGGAACCACGTGGAGAAGGCACCCACACTGAAAGTGCCTGGAGGGAACATTGGGGCTTCTTCTCAGTGTCTCTGACATAGGGTTTCACTGTCCCGGGAAACTCTCTGCTAACACCCTGCAGAGCGCTGTGCCCAATATACAGAAACGTCTTGCGGTATCCCCTACAGTGAAAGTGCCAGGAGGGAAAAGTGAGGATTATGCTTAGACTTTCTCGGAACTGCTTCAAATCAACTAGATATCTTTGTGCTGTAAATCTCCCAACAGCCAAATGTAAAAGCAGCAAACATCTCGCTGTATGTCCCACATCCAAAGTGCCGAGAGAGTAATGTAGAGCTTGCTCTCCCTGTCTTTGAGTACTGTTTGCACTGTCCCGATTACCTCTTTGCTAACATTCTCTTCAGAGCTGCAGTGAAACCAGGAACCACGTGGAGAAGGCACCCACACTGAAAGTGCCTGGAGGGAACATTGGGGCTTCTTCTCAGTGTCTCTGACATAGGGTTTCACTGTCCCGGGAAACTCTCTGCTAACACCCTGCAGAGCGCTGTGCCCAATATACAGAAACGTCTTGCGGTATCCCCTACAGGGAAAGTGCCAGGAGGGAATAGTGAGGATTATGTTTAGACTTTCTCGGAACTGCTTCAAATCAACTAGATATCTTTGTGCTGTAAATCTCCCAACAGCCAAATGTAAAAGCAGCAAACATCTCGCTGTATGTCCCACATCCAAAGTGCCAAGAGAGAGCTTGCTCTCCCTGTCTTTGAGTACTGTTTGCACTGTCCCGATTACCTCTTTGCTAACATTCTCTTCAGAGCTGCAGTGAAACCAGGAACCACGTGGAGAAGGCACCCACACTGAAAGTGCCTGGAGGGAACATTGGGGCTTCTTCTCAGTGTCTCCGATATAGGGTTTCACTGTCCCGGGAAACTCTCTGCTAACACCCTGCAGAGCGCTGTGCCCAATGTACAGAAACGTCTTGCGGTATCCCCTACAGGGAAAGTGCCAGGAGGGAAAAGTGAGGATTATGTTTAGACTTTCTCGGAACTGCTTCAAATCAACTAGATATCTTTGTGCTGTAAATCTCCCAACAGCCAAATGTAAAAGCAGCAAACATCTCGCTGTATGTCCCACATCCAAAGTGCCGAGAGAGTAATGTAGAGCTTGCTCTCCCTGTCTTTGAGTACTGTTTGCACTGTCCCGATTACCTCTTTGCTAACATTCTCTTCAGAGCTGCAGTGAAACCAGGAACCACGTGGAGAAGGCACCCACACTGAAAGTGCCTGGAGGGAACATTGGGGCTTCTTCTCAGTGTCTCTGACATAGGGTTTCACTGTCCCGGGAAACTCTCTGCTAACACCCTGCAGAGCGCTGTGCCCAATATACAGAAACGTCTTGCGGTATCTCCTACAGGGAAAGTGCCAGGAGGGAAAAGTGAGGATTATGTTTAGACTTTCTCGGAACTGCTTCAAATCAACTAGATATCTTTGTGCTGTAAATCTCCCAACAGCCAAATGTAAAAGCAGCAAACATCTCGCTGTATGTCCCACATCCAAAGTGCCAAGAGAGAGCTTGCTCTCCCTGTCTTTGAGTACTGTTTGCACTGTCCCGATTACCTCTTTGCTAACATTCTCTTCAGAGCTGCAGTGAAACCAGGAACCACGTGGAGAAGGCACCCACACTGAAAGTGCCTGGAGGGAACATTGGGGCTTCTTCTCAGTGTCTCTGACATAGGGTTTCACTGTCCCGGGAAACTCTCTGCTAACACCCTGCAGAGCGCTGTGCCCAATATACAGAAACGTCTTGCGGTATCCCCTACAGGGAAAGTGCCAGGAGGGAAAAGTGAGGATTATGCTTAGACTTTCTCGGAACTGCTTCAAATCAACTAGATATCTTTGTGCTGTAAATCTCCCAACAGCCAAATGTAAAAGCAGCAAACATCTCGCTGTATGTCCCACATCCAAAGTGCCAAGAGAGAGCTTGCTCTCCCTGTCTTTGAGTACTGTTTGCACTGTCCCGATTACCTCTTTGCTAACATTCTCTTCAGAGCTGCAGTGAAACCAGGAACCACGTGGAGAAGGCACCCACACTGAAAGTGCCTGGAGGGAACATTGGGGCTTCTTCTCAGTGTCTCTGACATAGGGTTTCACTGTCCCGGGAAACTCTCTGCTAACACCCTGCAGAGCGCTGTGCCCAATATACAGAAACGTCTTGCGGTATCCCCTACAGGGAAAGTGCCAGGAGGGAAAAGTGAGGATTATGCTTAGACTTTCTCGGAACTGCTTCAAATCAACTAGATATCTTTGTGCTGTAAATCTCCCAACAGCCAAATGTAAAAGCAGCAAACATCTCGCTGTATGTCCCACATCCAAAGTGCCAAGAGAGAGCTTGCTCTCCCTGTCTTTGAGTACTGTTTGCACTGTCCCGATTACCTCTTTGCTAACATTCTCTTCAGAGCTGCAGTGAAACCAGGAACCACGTGGAGAAGGCACCCACACTGAAAGTGCCTGGAGGGAACATTGGGGCTTCTTCTCAGTGTCTCCGATATAGGGTTTCACTGTCCCAGGAAACTCTCTGCTAACACCCTGCAGAGCGCTGTGCCCAATGTACAGAAACGTCTTGCGGTATCCCCTACAGGGAAAGTGCCAGGAGGGAAAAGTGAGGATTATGTTTAGACTTTCTCGGAACTGCTTCAAATCAACTAGATATCTTTGTGCTGTAAATCTCCCAACAGCCAAATGTAAAAGCAGCAAACATCTCGCTGTATGTCCCACATCCAAAGTGCCGAGAGAGTAATGTAGAGCTTGCTCTCCCTGTCTTTGAGTACTGTTTGCACTGTCCCGATTACCTCTTTGCTAACATTCTCTTCAGAGCTGCAGTGAAACCAGGAACCACGTGGAGAAGGCACCCACACTGAAAGTGCCTGGAGGGAACATTGGGGCTTCTTCTCAGTGTCTCTGACATAGGGTTTCACTGTCCCGGGAAACTCTCTGCTAACACCCTGCAGAGCGCTGTGCCCAATATACAGAAACGTCTTGCGGTATCTCCTACAGGGAAAGTGCCAGGAGGGAAAAGTGAGGATTATGTTTAGACTTTCTCGGAACTGCTTCAAATCAACTAGATATCTTTGTGCTGTAAATCTCCCAACAGCCAAATGTAAAAGCAGCAAACATCTCGCTGTATGTCCCACATCCAAAGTGCCAAGAGAGAGCTTGCTCTCCCTGTCTTTGAGTACTGTTTGCACTGTCCCGATTACCTCTTTGCTAACATTCTCTTCAGAGCTGCAGTGAAACCAGGAACCACGTGGAGAAGGCACCCACACTGAAAGTGCCTGGAGGGAACATTGGGGCTTCTTCTCAGTGTCTCTGACATAGGGTTTCACTGTCCCGGGAAACTCTCTGCTAACACCCTGCAGAGCGCTGTGCCCAATATACAGAAACGTCTTGCGGTATCCCCTACAGTGAAAGTGCCAGGAGGGAAAAGTGAGGATTATGCTTAGACTTTCTCGGAACTGCTTCAAATCAACTAGATATCTTTGTGCTGTAAATCTCCCAACAGCCAAATGTAAAAGCAGCAAACATCTCGCTGTATGTCCCACATCCAAAGTGCCGAGAGAGTAATGTAGAGCTTGCTCTCCCTGTCTTTGAGTACTGTTTGCACTGTCCCGATTACCTCTTTGCTAACATTCTCTTCAGAGCTGCAGTGAAACCAGGAACCACGTGGAGAAGGCACCCACACTGAAAGTGCCTGGAGGGAACATTGGGGCTTCTTCTCAGTGTCTCTGACATAGGGTTTCACTGTCCCGGGAAACTCTCTGCTAACACCCTGCAGAGCGCTGTGCCCAATATACAGAAACGTCTTGCGGTATCCCCTACAGGGAAAGTGCCAGGAGGGAATAGTGAGGATTATGTTTAGACTTTCTCGGAACTGCTTCAAATCAACTAGATATCTTTGTGCTGTAAATCTCCCAACAGCCAAATGTAAAAGCAGCAAACATCTCGCTGTATGTCCCACATCCAAAGTGCCAAGAGAGAGCTTGCTCTCCCTGTCTTTGAGTACTGTTTGCACTGTCCCGATTACCTCTTTGCTAACATTCTCTTCAGAGCTGCAGTGAAACCAGGAACCACGTGGAGAAGGCACCCACACTGAAAGTGCCTGGAGGGAACATTGGGGCTTCTTCTCAGTGTCTCCGATATAGGGTTTCACTGTCCCGGGAAACTCTCTGCTAACACCCTGCAGAGCGCTGTGCCCAATGTACAGAAACGTCTTGCGGTATCCCCTACAGGGAAAGTGCCAGGAGGGAAAAGTGAGGATTATGTTTAGACTTTCTCGGAACTGCTTCAAATCAACTAGATATCTTTGTGCTGTAAATCTCCCAACAGCCAAATGTAAAAGCAGCAAACATCTCGCTGTATGTCCCACATCCAAAGTGCCGAGAGAGTAATGTAGAGCTTGCTCTCCCTGTCTTTGAGTACTGTTTGCACTGTCCCGATTACCTCTTTGCTAACATTCTCTTCAGAGCTGCAGTGAAACCAGGAACCACGTGGAGAAGGCACCCACACTGAAAGTGCCTGGAGGGAACATTGGGGCTTCTTCTCAGTGTCTCTGACATAGGGTTTCACTGTCCCGGGAAACTCTCTGCTAACACCCTGCAGAGCGCTGTGCCCAATATACAGAAACGTCTTGCGGTATCTCCTACAGGGAAAGTGCCAGGAGGGAAAAGTGAGGATTATGTTTAGACTTTCTCGGAACTGCTTCAAATCAACTAGATATCTTTGTGCTGTAAATCTCCCAACAGCCAAATGTAAAAGCAGCAAACATCTCGCTGTATGTCCCACATCCAAAGTGCCAAGAGAGAGCTTGCTCTCCCTGTCTTTGAGTACTGTTTGCACTGTCCCGATTACCTCTTTGCTAACATTCTCTTCAGAGCTGCAGTGAAACCAGGAACCACGTGGAGAAGGCACCCACACTGAAAGTGCCTGGAGGGAACATTGGGGCTTCTTCTCAGTGTCTCTGACATAGGGTTTCACTGTCCCGGGAAACTCTCTGCTAACACCCTGCAGAGCGCTGTGCCCAATATACAGAAACGTCTTGCGGTATCCCCTACAGGGAAAGTGCCAGGAGGGAAAAGTGAGGATTATGCTTAGACTTTCTCGGAACTGCTTCAAATCAACTAGATATCTTTGTGCTGTAAATCTCCCAACAGCCAAATGTAAAAGCAGCAAACATCTCGCTGTATGTCCCACATCCAAAGTGCCAAGAGAGAGCTTGCTCTCCCTGTCTTTGAGTACTGTTTGCACTGTCCCGATTACCTCTTTGCTAACATTCTCTTCAGAGCTGCAGTGAAACCAGGAACCACGTGGAGAAGGCACCCACACTGAAAGTGCCTGGAGGGAACATTGGGGCTTCTTCTCAGTGTCTCTGACATAGGGTTTCACTGTCCCGGGAAACTCTCTGCTAACACCCTGCAGAGCGCTGTGCCCAATATACAGAAACGTCTTGCGGTATCCCCTACAGGGAAAGTGCCAGGAGGGAAAAGTGAGGATTATGCTTAGACTTTCTCGGAACTGCTTCAAATCAACTAGATATCTTTGTGCTGTAAATCTCCCAACAGCCAAATGTAAAAGCAGCAAACATCTCGCTGTATGTCCCACATCCAAAGTGCCGAGAGAGTAATGTAGAGCTTGCTCTCCCTGTCTTTGAGTACTGTTTGCACTGTCCCGATTACCTCTTTGCTAACATTCTCTTCAGAGCTGCAGTGAAACCAGGAACCACGTGGAGAAGGCACCCACACTGAAAGTGCCTGGAGGGAACATTGGGGCTTCTTCTCAGTGTCTCTGACATAGGGTTTCACTGTCCCGGGAAACTCTCTGCTAACACCCTGCAGAGCGCTGTGCCCAATGTACAGAAACGTCTTGCGGTATCCCCTACAGGGAAAGTGCCAGGAGGGAAAAGTGAGGATTATGTTTAGACTTTCTCGGAACTGCTTCAAATCAACTAGATATCTTTGTGCTGTAAATCTCCCAACAGCCAAATGTAAAAGCAGCAAACATCTCGCTGTATGTCCCACATCCAAAGTGCCGAGAGAGTAATGTAGAGCTTGCTCTCCCTGTCTTTGAGTACTGTTTGCACTGTCCCGATTACCTCTTTGCTAACATTCTCTTCAGAGCTGCAGTGAAACCAGGAACCACGTGGAGAAGGCACCCACACTGAAAGTGCCTGGAGGGAACATTGGGGCTTCTTCTCAGTGTCTCTGACATAGGGTTTCACTGTCCCGGGAAACTCTCTGCTAACACCCTGCAGAGCGCTGTGCCCAATATACAGAAACGTCTTGCGGTATCTCCTACAGGGAAAGTGCCAGGAGGGAAAAGTGAGGATTATGTTTAGACTTTCTCGGAACTGCTTCAAATCAACTAGATATCTTTGTGCTGTAAATCTCCCAACAGCCAAATGTAAAAGCAGCAAACATCTCGCTGTATGTCCCACATCCAAAGTGCCAAGAGAGAGCTTGCTCTCCCTGTCTTTGAGTACTGTTTGCACTGTCCCGATTACCTCTTTGCTAACATTCTCTTCAGAGCTGCAGTGAAACCAGGAACCACGTGGAGAAGGCACCCACACTGAAAGTGCCTGGAGGGAACATTGGGGCTTCTTCCCAGTGTCTCTGACATAGGGTTTCACTGTCCCGGGAAACTCTCTGCTAACACCCTGCAGAGCGCTGTGCCCAATGTTCAGAAACGTCTTGCGGTATCTCCTACAGGGAAAGTGCCAGGAGGGAAAAGTGAGGATTATGTTTAGACTTTCTCGGAACTGCTTCAAATCAACTAGATATCTTTGTGCTGTAAATCTCCCAACAGCCAAATGTAAAAGCAGCAAACATCTCGCTGTATGTCCCACATCCAAAGTGCCGAGAGAGTAATGTAGAGCTTGCTCTCCCTGTCTTTGAGTACTGTTTGCACTGTCCCGATTACCTCTTTGCTAACATTCTCTTCAGAGCTGCAGTGAAACCAGGAACCACGTGGAGAAGGCACCCACACTGAAAGTGCCTGGAGTGAACATTGGGGCTTCTTCTCAGTGTCTCCGATATAGGGTTTCACTGTCCCGGGAAACTCTCTGCTAACACCCTGCAGAGCGCTGTGCCCAACGTACAGAAACGTCTTGCGGTATCCCCTACAGGGAAAGTGCCAGGAGGGAAAAGTGAGGATTATGCTTAGACTTTCTCGGAACTGCTTCAAATCAACTAGATATCTTTGTGCTGTAAATCTCCCAACAGCCAAATGTAAAAGCAGCAAACATCTCGCTGTATGTCCCACATCCAAAGTGCCGAGAGAGTAATGTAGAGCTTGCTCTCCCTGTCTTTGAGTACTGTTTGCACTGTCCCGATTACCTCTTTGCTAACATTCTCTTCAGAGCTGCAGTGAAACCAGGAACCACGTGGAGAAGGCACCCACACTGAAAGTGCCTGGAGGGAACATTGGGGCTTCTTCTCAGTGTCTCTGACATAGGGTTTCACTGTCCCGGGAAACTCTCTGCTAACACCCTGCAGAGCGCTGTGCCCAATATACAGAAACGTCTTGCGGTATCTCCTACAGGGAAAGTGCCAGGAGGGAAAAGTGAGGATTATGTTTAGACTTTCTCGGAACTGCTTCAAATCAACTAGATATCTTTGTGCTGTAAATCTCCCAACAGCCAAATGTAAAAGCAGCAAACATCTCGCTGTATGTCCCACATCCAAAGTGCCAAGAGAGTAATGTAGAGCTTGCTCTCCCTGTCTTTGAGTACTGTTTGCACTGTCCCGATTACCTCTTTGCTAACATTCTCTTCAGAGCTGCAGTGAAACCAGGAACCACGTGGAGAAGGCACCCACACTGAAAGTGCCTGGAGGGAACATTGGGGCTTCTTCTCAGTGTCTCTGACATAGGGTTTCACTGTCCCGGGAAACTCTCTGCTAACACCCTGCAGAGCGCTGTGCCCAATATACAGAAACGTCTTGAGGTATCTCCTACAGGGAAAGTGCCAGGAGGGAAAAGTGAGGATTATGTTTAGACTTTCTCGGAACTGCTTCAAATCAACTAGATATGTTTGTGCTGTAAATCTCCCAACAGCCAAATGTAAAAGCAGCAAACATCTCGCTGTATGTCCCACATCCAAAGTGCCAAGAGAGAGCTTGCTCTCCCTGTCTTTGAGTACTGTTTGCACTGTCCCGATTACCTCTTTGCTAACATTCTCTTCAGAGCTGCAGTGAAACCAGGAACCACGTGGAGAAGGCACCCACACTGAAAGTGCCTGGAGGGAACATTGGGGCTTCTTCTCAGTGTCTCTGACATAGGGTTTCACTGTCCCGGGAAACTCTCTGCTAACACCCTGCAGAGCGCTGTGCCCAATATACAGAAACGTCTTGCGGTATCCCCTACAGGGAAAGTGCCAGGAGGGAAAAGTGAGGATTATGCTTAGACTTTCTCGGAACTGCTTCAAATCAACTAGATATCTTTGTGCTGTAAATCTCCCAACAGCCAAATGTAAAAGCAGCAAACATCTCGCTGTATGTCCCACATCCAAAGTGCCAAGAGAGAGCTTGCTCTCCCTGTCTTTGAGTACTGTTTGCACTGTCCCGATTACCTCTTTGCTAACATTCTCTTCAGAGCTGCAGTGAAACCAGGAACCACGTGGAGAAGGCACCCACACTGAAAGTGCCTGGAGGGAACACTGGGGCTTCTTCTCAGTGTCTCTGACATAGGGTTTCACTGTCCCGGGAAACTCTCTGCTAACACCCTGCAGAGCGCTGTGCCCAAAATACAGAAACGTCTTGCGGTATCCCCTACAGGGAAAGTGCCAGGAGGGAATAGTGAGGATTATGTTTAGACTTTCTCGGAACTGCTTCAAATCAACTAGATATCTTTGTGCTGTAAATCTCCCAACAGCCAAATGTAAAAGCAGCAAACATCTCGCTGTATGTCCCACATCCAAAGTGCCAAGAGAGAGCTTGCTCTCCCTGTCTTTGAGTACTGTTTGCACTGTCCCGATTACCTCTTTGCTAACATTCTCTTCAGAGCTGCAGTGAAACCAGGAACCACGTGGAGAAGGCACCCACACTGAAAGTGCCTGGAGGGAACATTGGGGCTTCTTCTCAGTGTCTCTGACATAGGGTTTCACTGTCCCGGGAAACTCTCTGCTAACACCCTGCAGAGCGCTGTGCCCAAAATACAGAAACGTCTTGCGGTATCCCCTACAGGGAAAGTGCCAGGAGGGAATAGTGAGGATTATGTTTAGACTTTCTCGGAACTGCTTCAAATCAACTAGATATCTTTGTGCTGTAAATCTCCCAACAGCCAAATGTAAAAGCAGCAAACATCTCGCTGTATGTCCCACATCCAAAGTGCCAAGAGAGAGCTTGCTCTCCCTGTCTTTGAGTACTGTTTGCACTGTCCCGATTACCTCTTTGCTAACATTCTCTTCAGAGCTGCAGTGAAACCAGGAACCACGTGGAGAAGGCACCCACACTGAAAGTGCCTGGAGGGAACATTGGGGCTTCTTCTCAGTGTCTCTGACATAGGGTTTCACTGTCCCGGGAAACTCTCTGCTAACACCCTGCAGAGCGCTGTGCCCAATATACAGAAACGTCTTGCGGTATCTCCTACAGGGAAAGTGCCAGGAGGGAAAAGTGAGGATTATGTTTAGACTTTCTCGGAACTGCTTCAAATCAACTAGATATCTTTGTGCTGTAAATCTCCCAACAGCCAAATGTAAAAGCAGCAAACATCTCGCTGTATGTCCCACATCCAAAGTGCCAAGAGAGAGCTTGCTCTCCCTGTCTTTGAGTACTGTTTGCACTGTCCCGATTACCTCTTTGCTAACATTCTCTTCAGAGCTGCAGTGAAACCAGGAACCACGTGGAGAAGGCACCCACACTGAAAGTGCCTGGAGGGAACATTGGGGCTTCTTCTCAGTGTCTCCGATATAGGGTTTCACTGTCCCGGGAAACTCTCTGCTAACACCCTGCAGAGCGCTGTGCCCAATGTACAGAAACGTCTTGCGGTATCCCCTACAGGGAAAGTGCCAGGAGGGAAAAGTGAGGATTATGTTTAGACTTTCTCGGAACTGCTTCAAATCAACTAGATATCTTTGTGCTGTAAATCTCCCAACAGCCAAATGTAAAAGCAGCAAACATCTCGCTGTATGTCCCACATCCAAAGTGCCGAGAGAGTAATGTAGAGCTTGCTCTCCCTGTCTTTGAGTACTGTTTGCACTGTCCCGATTACCTCTTTGCTAACATTCTCTTCAGAGCTGCAGTGAAACCAGGAACCACGTGGAGAAGGCACCCACACTGAAAGTGCCTGGAGGGAACATTGGGGCTTCTTCTCAGTGTCTCTGACATAGGGTTTCACTGTCCCGGGAAACTCTCTGCTAACACCCTGCAGAGCGCTGTGCCCAATATACAGAAACGTCTTGCGGTATCTCCTACAGGGAAAGTGCCAGGAGGGAAAAGTGAGGATTATGTTTAGACTTTCTCGGAACTGCTTCAAATCAACTAGATATCTTTGTGCTGTAAATCTCCCAACAGCCAAATGTAAAAGCAGCAAACATCTCGCTGTATGTCCCACATCCAAAGTGCCAAGAGAGAGCTTGCTCTCCCTGTCTTTGAGTACTGTTTGCACTGTCCCGATTACCTCTTTGCTAACATTCTCTTCAGAGCTGCAGTGAAACCAGGAACCACGTGGAGAAGGCACCCACACTGAAAGTGCCTGGAGGGAACATTGGGGCTTCTTCTCAGTGTCTCTGACATAGGGTTTCACTGTCCCGGGAAACTCTCTGCTAACACCCTGCAGAGCGCTGTGCCCAATATACAGAAACGTCTTGCGGTATCCCCTACAGGGAAAGTGCCAGGAGGGAAAAGTGAGGATTATGTTTAGACTTTCTCGGAACTGCTTCAAATCAACTAGATATCTTTGTGCTGTAAATCTCCCAACAGCCAAATGTAAGAGCAGCAAACATCTCGCTGTATGTCCCACATCCAAAGTGCCAAGAGAGAGCTTGCTCTCCCTGTCTTTGAGTACTGTTTGCACTGTCCCGATTACCTCTTTGCTAACATTCTCTTCAGAGCTGCAGTGAAACCAGGAACCACGTGGAGAAGGCACCCACACTGAAAGTGCCTGGAGGGAACATTGGGGCTTCTTCTCAGTGTCTCTGACATAGGGTTTCACTGTCCCGGGAAACTCTCTGCTAACACCCTGCAGAGCGCTGTGCCCAATATACAGAAACGTCTTGCGGTATCTCCTACAGGGAAAGTGCCAGGAGGGAAAAGTGAGGATTATGTTTAGACTTTCTCGGAACTGCTTCAAATCAACTAGATATCTTTGTGCTGTAAATCTCCCAACAGCCAAATGTAAAAGCAGCAAACATCTCGCTGTATGTCCCACATCCAAAGTGCCAAGACAGAGCTTGCTCTCCATGTCTTTGAGTACTGTTTGCACTGTCCCGATTACCTCTTTGCTAACATTCTCTTCAGAGCTGCAGTGAAACCAGGAACCACGTGGAGAAGGCACCCACACTGAAAGTGCCTGGAGTGAACATTGGGGCTTCTTCTCAGTGTCTCCGATATAGGGTTTCACTGTCCCGGGAAACTCTCTGCTAACACCCTGCAGAGCGCTGTGCCCAATGTACAGAAACGTCTTGCGGTATCCCCTACAGGGAAAGTGCCAGGAGGGAAAAGTGAGGATTATGTTTAGACTTTCTCGGAACTGCTTCAAATCAACTAGATATCTTTGTGCTGTAAATCTCCCAACAGCCAAATGTAAAAGCAGCAAACATCTCGCTGTATGTCCCACATCCAAAGTGCCAAGAGAGTAATGTAGAGCTTGCTCTCCCTGTCTTTGAGTACTGTTTGCACTGTCCCGATTACCTCTTTGCTAACATTCTCTTCAGAGCTGCAGTGAAACCAGGAACCACGTGGAGAAGGCACCCACACTGAAAGTGTCTGGAAGGACCATTGGGGCTTCTTCTCAGTGTCTCCGACATAGGGTTTCACTCTCCCGGGAAACTCTCTGCTAACACCCTGCAGAGCGCTGTGCCCAATATACAGAAACGTCTTGCGGTATCCCCTACAGTGAAAGTGCCAGGAGGGAAAAGTGAGGATTATGCTTAGACTTTCTCGGAACTGCTTCAAATCAACTAGATATCTTTGTGCTGTAAATCTCCCAACAGCCAAATGTAAAAGCAGCAAACATCTCGCTGTATGTCCCACATCCAAAGTGCCAAGAGAGTAATGTAGAGCTTGCTCTCCCTGTCTTTGAGTACTGTTTGCACTGTCCCGATTACCTCTTTGCTAACATTCTCTTCAGAGCTGCAGTGAAACCAGGAACCACGTGGAGAAGGCACCCACACTGAAAGTGCCTGGAGGGAACATTGGGGCTTCTTCTCAGTGTCTCTGACATAGGGTTTCACTGTCCCGGGAAACTCTCTGCTAACACCCTGCAGAGCGCTGTGCCCAATATACAGAAACGTCTTGCGGTATCTCCTACAGGGAAAGTGCCAGGAGGGAAAAGTGAGGATTATGTTTAGACTTTCTCGGAACTGCTTCAAATCAACTAGATATCTTTGTGCTGTAAATCTCCCAACAGCCAAATGTAAAAGCAGCAAACATCTCGCTGTATGTCCCACATCCAAAGTGCCAAGAGAGAGCTTGCTCTCCCTGTCTTTGAGTACTGTTTGCACTGTCCCGATTACCTCTTTGCTAACATTCTCTTCAGAGCTGCAGTGAAACCAGGAACCACGTGGAGAAGGCACCCACACTGAAAGTGCCTGGAGGGAACATTGGGGCTTCTTCTCAGTGTCTCTGACATAGGGTTTCACTGTCCCGGGAAACTCTCTGCTAACACCCTGCAGAGCGCTGTGCCCAATATACAGAAACGTCTTGCGGTATCCCCTACAGGGAAAGTGCCAGGAGGGAAAAGTGAGGATTATGCTTAGACTTTCTCGGAACTGCTTCAAATCAACTAGATATCTTTGTGCTGTAAATCTCCCAACAGCCAAATGTAAAAGCAGCAAACATCTCGCTGTATGTCCCACATCCAAAGTGCCAAGAGAGTAATGTAGAGCTTGCTCTCCCTGTCTTTGAGTACTGTTTGCACTGTCCCGATTACCTCTTTGCTAACATTCTCTTCAGAGCTGCAGTGAAACCAGGAACCACGTGGAGAAGGCACCCACACTGAAAGTGTCTGGAAGGACCATTGGGGCTTCTTCTCAGTGTCTCCGACATAGGGTTTCACTCTCCCGGGAAACTCTCTGCTAACACCCTGCAGAGCGCTGTGCCCAATATACAGAAACGTCTTGCGGTATCCCCTACAGTGAAAGTGCCAGGAGGGAAAAGTGAGGATTATGCTTAGACTTTCTCGGAACTGCTTCAAATCAACTAGATATCTTTGTGCTGTAAATCTCCCAACAGCCAAATGTAAAAGCAGCAAACATCTCGCTGTATGTCCCACATCCAAAGTGCCAAGAGAGTAATGTAGAGCTTGCTCTCCCTGTCTTTGAGTACTGTTTGCACTGTTCCGATTACCTCTTTGCTAACATTCTCTTCAGAGCTGCAGTGAAACCAGGAACCACGTGGAGAAGGCACCCACACTGAAAGTGCCTGGAGGGAACATTGGGGCTTCTTCTCAGTGTCTCTGACATAGGGTTTCACTGTCCCGGGAAACTCTCTGCTAACACCCTGCAGAGCGCTGTGCCCAATATACAGAAACGTCTTGCGGTATCTCCTACAGGGAAAGTGCCAGGAGGGAAAAGTGAGGATTATGTTTAGACTTTCTCGGAACTGCTTCAAATCAACTAGATATCTTTGTGCTGTAAATCTCCCAACAGCCAAATGTAAAAGCAGCAAACATCTCGCTGTATGTCCCACATCCAAAGTGCCAAGAGAGAGCTTGCTCTCCCTGTCTTTGAGTACTGTTTGCACTGTCCCGATTACCTCTTTGCTAACATTCTCTTCAGAGCTGCAGTGAAACCAGGAACCACGTGGAGAAGGCACCCACACTGAAAGTGCCTGGAGTGAACATTGGGGCTTCTTCTCAGTGTCTCCGATATAGGGTTTCACTGTCCCGGGAAACTCTCTGCTAACACCCTGCAGAGCGCTGTGCCCAATGTACAGAAACGTCTTGCGGTATCCCCTACAGGGAAAGTGCCAGGAGGGAAAAGTGAGGATTATGTTTAGACTTTCTCGGAACTGCTTCAAATCAACTAGATATCTTTGTGCTGTAAATCTCCCAACAGCCAAATGTAAAAGCAGCAAACATCTCGCTGTATGTCCCACATCCAAAGTGCCAAGAGAGAGCTTGCTCTCCCTGTCTTTGAGTACTGTTTGCACTGTCCCGATTACCTCTTTGCTAACATTCTCTTCAGAGCTGCAGTGAAACCAGGAACCACGTGGAGAAGGCACCCACACTGAAAGTGCCTGGAGGGAACATTGGGGCTTCTTCTCAGTGTCTCTGACATAGGGTTTCACTGTCCCGGGAAACTCTCTGCTAACACCCTGCAGAGCGCTGTGCCCAATATACAGAAACGTCTTGCGGTATCCCCTACAGGGAAAGTGCCAGGAGGGAAAAGTGAGGATTATGCTTAGACTTTCTCGGAACTGCTTCAAATCAACTAGATATCTTTGTGCTGTAAATCTCCCAACAGCCAAATGTAAAAGCAGCAAACATCTCGCTGTATGTCCCACATCCAAAGTGCCAAGAGAGAGCTTGCTCTCCCTGTCTTTGAGTACTGTTTGCACTGTCCCGATTACCTCTTTGCTAACATTCTCTTCAGAGCTGCAGTGAAACCAGGAACCACGTGGAGAAGGCACCCACACTGAAAGTGCCTGGAGTGAACATTGGGGCTTCTTCTCAGTGTCTCCGATATAGGGTTTCACTGTCCCGGGAAACTCTCTGCTAACACCCTGCAGAGCGCTGTGCCCAATATACAGAAACGTCTTGCGGTATCCCCTACAGGGAAAGTGCCAGGAGGGAAAAGTGAGGATTATGCTTAGACTTTCTCGGAACTGCTTCAAATCAACTAGATATCTTTGTGCTGTAAATCTCCCAACAGCCAAATGTAAAAGCAGCAAACATCTCGCTGTATGTCCCACATCCAAAGTGCCAAGAGAGTAATGTAGAGCTTGCTCTCCCTGTCTTTGAGTACTGTTTGCACTGTCCCGATTACCTCTTTGCTAACATTCTCTTCAGAGCTGCAGTGAAACCAGGAACCACGTGGAGAAGGCACCCACACTGAAAGTGTCTGGAAGGACCATTGGGGCTTCTTCTCAGTGTCTCCGACATAGGGTTTCACTCTCCCGGGAAACTCTCTGCTAACACCCTGCAGAGCGCTGTGCCCAATATACAGAAACGTCTTGCGGTATCCCCTACAGTGAAAGTGCCAGGAGGGAAAAGTGAGGATTATGCTTAGACTTTCTCGGAACTGCTTCAAATCAACTAGATATCTTTGTGCTGTAAATCTCCCAACAGCCAAATGTAAAAGCAGCAAACATCTCGCTGTATGTCCCACATCCAAAGTGCCAAGAGAGTAATGTAGAGCTTGCTCTCCCTGTCTTTGAGTACTGTTTGCACTGTTCCGATTACCTCTTTGCTAACATTCTCTTCAGAGCTGCAGTGAAACCAGGAACCACGTGGAGAAGGCACCCACACTGAAAGTGCCTGGAGGGAACATTGGGGCTTCTTCTGAGTGTCTCTGACATAGGGTTTCACTGTCCCGGGAAACTCTCTGCTAACACCCTGCAGAGCGCTGTGCCCAATATACAGAAACGTCTTGCGGTATCTCCTACAGGGAAAGTGCCAGGAGGGAAAAGTGAGGATTATGTTTAGACTTTCTCGGAACTGCTTCAAATCAACTAGATATCTTTGTGCTGTAAATCTCCCAACAGCCAAATGTAAAAGCAGCAAACATCTCGCTGTATGTCCCACATCCAAAGTGCCAAGAGAGAGCTTGCTCTCCCTGTCTTTGAGTACTGTTTGCACTGTCCCGATTACCTCTTTGCTAACATTCTCTTCAGAGCTGCAGTGAAACCAGGAACCACGTGGAGAAGGCACCCACACTGAAAGTGCCTGGAGTGAACATTGGGGCTTCTTCTCAGTGTCTCCGATATAGGGTTTCACTGTCCCGGGAAACTCTCTGCTAACACCCTGCAGAGCGCTGTGCCCAATGTACAGAAACGTCTTGCGGTATCCCCTACAGGGAAAGTGCCAGGAGGGAAAAGTGAGGATTATGTTTAGACTTTCTCGGAACTGCTTCAAATCAACTAGATATCTTTGTGCTGTAAATCTCCCAACAGCCAAATGTAAAAGCAGCAAACATCTCGCTGTATGTCCCACATCCAAAGTGCCAAGAGAGTAATGTAGAGCTTGCTCTCCCTGTCTTTGAGTACTGTTTGCACTGTCCCGATTACCTCTTTGCTAACATTCTCTTCAGAGCTGCAGTGAAACCAGGAACCACGTGGAGAAGGCACCCACACTGAAAGTGCCTGGAGGGAACATTGGGGCTTCTTCTCAGTGTCTCTGACATAGGGTTTCACTGTCCCGGGAAACTCTCTGCTAACACCCTGCAGAGCGCTGTGCCCAGTATACAGAAACGTCTTGCGGTATCTCCTACAGGGAAAGTGCCAGGAGGGAAAAGTGAGGATTATGTTTAGACTTTCTCGGAACTGCTTCAAATCAACTAGATATCTTTGTGCTGTAAATCTCCCAACAGCCAAATGTAAAAGCAGCAAACATCTCGCTGTATGTCCCACATCCAAAGTGCCAAGAGAGAGCTTGCTCTCCCTGTCTTTGAGTACTGTTTGCACTGTCCCGATTACCTCTTTGCTAACATTCTCTTCAGAGCTGCAGTGAAACCAGGAACCACGTGGAGAAGGCACCCACACTGAAAGTGCCTGGAGGGAACATTGGGGCTTCTTCTCAGTGTCTCTGACATAGGGTTTCACTGTCCCGGGAAACTCTCTGCTAACACCCTGCAGAGCGCTGTGCCCAATATACAGAAACGTCTTGCGGTATCCCCTACAGGGAAAGTGCCAGGAGGGAAAAGTGAGGATTATGCTTAGACTTTCTCGGAACTGCTTCAAATCAACTAGATATCTTTGTGCTGTAAATCTCCCAACAGCCAAATGTAAAAGCAGCAAACATCTCGCTGTATGTCCCACATCCAAAGTGCCAAGAGAGTAATGTAGAGCTTGCTCTCCCTGTCTTTGAGTACTGTTTGCACTGTCCCGATTACCTCTTTGCTAACATTCTCTTCAGAGCTGCAGTGAAACCAGGAACCACGTGGAGAAGGCACCCACACTGAAAGTGTCTGGAAGGACCATTGGGGCTTCTTCTCAGTGTCTCCGACATAGGGTTTCACTCTCCCGGGAAACTCTCTGCTAACACCCTGCAGAGCGCTGTGCCCAATATACAGAAACGTCTTGCGGTATCCCCTACAGTGAAAGTGCCAGGAGGGAAAAGTGAGGATTATGCTTAGACTTTCTCGGAACTGCTTCAAATCAACTAGATATCTTTGTGCTGTAAATCTCCCAACAGCCAAATGTAAAAGCAGCAAACATCTCGCTGTATGTCCCACATCCAAAGTGCCAAGAGAGTAATGTAGAGCTTGCTCTCCCTGTCTTTGAGTACTGTTTGCACTGTTCCGATTACCTCTTTGCTAACATTCTCTTCAGAGCTGCAGTGAAACCAGGAACCACGTGGAGAAGGCACCCACACTGAAAGTGCCTGGAGGGAACATTGGGGCTTCTTCTCAGTGTCTCTGACATAGGGTTTCACTGTCCCGGGAAACTCTCTGCTAACACCCTGCAGAGCGCTGTGCCCAATATACAGAAACGTCTTGCGGTATCTCCTACAGGGAAAGTGCCAGGAGGGAAAAGTGAGGATTATGTTTAGACTTTCTCGGAACTGCTTCAAATCAACTAGATATCTTTGTGCTGTAAATCTCCCAACAGCCAAATGTAAAAGCAGCAAACATCTCGCTGTATGTCCCACATCCAAAGTGCCAAGAGAGAGCTTGCTCTCCCTGTCTTTGAGTACTGTTTGCACTGTCCCGATTACCTCTTTGCTAACATTCTCTTCAGAGCTGCAGTGAAACCAGGAACCACGTGGAGAAGGCACCCACACTGAAAGTGCCTGGAGTGAACATTGGGGCTTCTTCTCAGTGTCTCCGATATAGGGTTTCACTGTCCCGGGAAACTCTCTGCTAACACCCTGCAGAGCGCTGTGCCCAATGTACAGAAACGTCTTGCGGTATCCCCTACAGGGAAAGTGCCAGGAGGGAAAAGTGAGGATTATGTTTAGACTTTCTCGGAACTGCTTCAAATCAACTAGATATCTTTGTGCTGTAAATCTCCCAACAGCCAAATGTAAAAGCAGCAAACATCTCGCTGTATGTCCCACATCCAAAGTGCCAAGAGAGAGCTTGCTCTCCCTGTCTTTGAGTACTGTTTGCACTGTCCCGATTACCTCTTTGCTAACATTCTCTTCAGAGCTGCAGTGAAACCAGGAACCACGTGGAGAAGGCACCCACACTGAAAGTGCCTGGAGGGAACATTGGGGCTTCTTCTCAGTGTCTCTGACATAGGGTTTCACTGTCCCGGGAAACTCTCTGCTAACACCCTGCAGAGCGCTGTGCCCAATATACAGAAACGTCTTGCGGTATCCCCTACAGGGAAAGTGCCAGGAGGGAAAAGTGAGGATTATGCTTAGACTTTCTCGGAACTGCTTCAAATCAACTAGATATCTTTGTGCTGTAAATCTCCCAACAGCCAAATGTAAAAGCAGCAAACATCTCGCTGTATGTCCCACATCCAAAGTGCCAAGAGAGAGCTTGCTCTCCCTGTCTTTGAGTACTGTTTGCACTGTCCCGATTACCTCTTTGCTAACATTCTCTTCAGAGCTGCAGTGAAACCAGGAACCACGTGGAGAAGGCACCCACACTGAAAGTGCCTGGAGGGAACATTGGGGCTTCTTCTCAGTGTCTCTGACATAGGGTTTCACTGTCCCGGGAAACTCTCTGCTAACACCCTGCAGAGCGCTGTGCCCAATATACAGAAACGTCTTGCGGTATCCCCTACAGGGAAAGTGCCAGGAGGGAAAAGTGAGGATTATGCTTAGACTTTCTCGGAACTTCTTCAAATGAACTAGATATCTTTGTGCTGTAAATCTCCCAACAGCCAAATGTAAAAGCAGCAAACATCTCGCTGTATGTCCCACATCCAAAGTGCCAAGAGAGTAATGTAGAGCTTGCTCTCCCTGTCTTTGAGTACTGTTTGCACTGTTCCGATTACCTCTTTGCTAACATTCTCTTCAGAGCTGCAGTGAAACCAGGAACCACGTGGAGAAGGCACCCACACTGAAAGTGCCTGGAGGGAACATTGGGGCTTCTTCTCAGTGTCTCTGACATAGGGTTTCACTGTCCCGGGAAACTCTCTGCTAACACCCTGCAGAGCGCTGTGCCCAATATACAGAAACGTCTTGCGGTATCCCCTACAGTGAAAGTGCCAGGAGGGAAAAGTGAGGATTATGCTTAGACTTTCTCGGAACTGCTTCAAATCAACTAGATATCTTTGTGCTGTAAATCTCCCAACAGCCAAATGTAAAAGCAGCAAACATCTCGCTGTATGTCCCACATCCAAAGTGCCAAGAGAGTAATGTAGAGCTTGCTCTCCCTGTCTTTGAGTACTGTTTGCACTGTTCCGATTACCTCTTTGCTAACATTCTCTTCAGAGCTGCAGTGAAACCAGGAACCACGTGGAGAAGGCACCCACACTGAAAGTGCCTGGAGGGAACATTGGGGCTTCTTCTCAGTGTCTCTGACATAGGGTTTCACTGTCCCGGGAAACTCTCTGCTAACACCCTGCAGAGCGCTGTGCCCAATATACAGAAACGTCTTGCGGTATCTCCTACAGGGAAAGTGCCAGGAGGGAAAAGTGAGGATTATGTTTAGACTTTCTCGGAACTGCTTCAAATCAACTAGATATCTTTGTGCTGTAAATCTCCCAACAGCCAAATGTAAAAGCAGCAAACATCTCGCTGTATGTCCCACATCCAAAGTGCCAAGAGAGAGCTTGCTCTCCCTGTCTTTGAGTACTGTTTGCACTGTCCCGATTACCTCTTTGCTAACATTCTCTTCAGAGCTGCAGTGAAACCAGGAACCACGTGGAGAAGGCACCCACACTGAAAGTGCCTGGAGGGAACATTGGGGCTTCTTCTCAGTGTCTCTGACATAGGGTTTCACTGTCCCGGGAAACTCTCTGCTAACACCCTGCAGAGCGCTGTGCCCAATATACAGAAACGTCTTGCGGTATCCCCTACAGGGAAAGTGCCAGGAGGGAAAAGTGAGGATTATGCTTAGACTTTCTCGGAACTGCTTCAAATCAACTAGATATCTTTGTGCTGTAAATCTCCCAACAGCCAAATGTAAAAGCAGCAAACATCTCGCTGTATGTCCCACATCCAAAGTGCCAAGAGAGTAATGTAGAGCTTGCTCTCCCTGTCTTTGAGTACTGTTTGCACTGTCCCGATTACCTCTTTGCTAACATTCTCTTCAGAGCTGCAGTGAAACCAGGAACCACGTGGAGAAGGCACCCACACTGAAAGTGTCTGGAAGGACCATTGGGGCTTCTTCTCAGTGTCTCCGACATAGGGTTTCACTCTCCCGGGAAACTCTCTGCTAACACCCTGCAGAGCGCTGTGCCCAATATACAGAAACGTCTTGCGGTATCCCCTACAGTGAAAGTGCCAGGAGGGAAAAGTGAGGATTATGCTTAGACTTTCTCGGAACTGCTTCAAATCAACTAGATATCTTTGTGCTGTAAATCTCCCAACAGCCAAATGTAAAAGCAGCAAACATCTCGCTGTATGTCCCACATCCAAAGTGCCAAGAGAGTAATGTAGAGCTTGCTCTCCCTGTCTTTGAGTACTGTTTGCACTGTTCCGATTACCTCTTTGCTAACATTCTCTTCAGAGCTGCAGTGAAACCAGGAACCACGTGGAGAAGGCACCCACACTGAAAGTGCCTGGAGGGAACATTGGGGCTTCTTCTCAGTGTCTCTGACATAGGGTTTCACTGTCCCGGGAAACTCTCTGCTAACACCCTGCAGAGCGCTGTGCCCAATATACAGAAACGTCTTGCGGTATCTCCTACAGGGAAAGTGCCAGGAGGGAAAAGTGAGGATTATGTTTAGACTTTCTCGGAACTGCTTCAAATCAACTAGATATCTTTGTGCTGTAAATCTCCCAACAGCCAAATGTAAAAGCAGCAAACATCTCGCTGTATGTCCCACATCCAAAGTGCCAAGAGAGAGCTTGCTCTCCCTGTCTTTGAGTACTGTTTGCACTGTCCCGATTACCTCTTTGCTAACATTCTCTTCAGAGCTGCAGTGAAACCAGGAACCACGTGGAGAAGGCACCCACACTGAAAGTGCCTGGAGTGAACATTGGGGCTTCTTCTCAGTGTCTCCGATATAGGGTTTCACTGTCCCGGGAAACTCTCTGCTAACACCCTGCAGAGCGCTGTGCCCAATGTACAGAAACGTCTTGCGGTATCCCCTACAGGGAAAGTGCCAGGAGGGAAAAGTGAGGATTATGTTTAGACTTTCTCGGAACTGCTTCAAATCAACTAGATATCTTTGTGCTGTAAATCTCCCAACAGCCAAATGTAAAAGCAGCAAACATCTCGCTGTATGTCCCACATCCAAAGTGCCAAGAGAGAGCTTGCTCTCCCTGTCTTTGAGTACTGTTTGCACTGTCCCGATTACCTCTTTGCTAACATTCTCTTCAGAGCTGCAGTGAAACCAGGAACCACGTGGAGAAGGCACCCACACTGAAAGTGCCTGGAGGGAACATTGGGGCTTCTTCTCAGTGTCTCTGACATAGGGTTTCACTGTCCCGGGAAACTCTCTGCTAACACCCTGCAGAGCGCTGTGCCCAATATACAGAAACGTCTTGCGGTATCCCCTACAGGGAAAGTGCCAGGAGGGAAAAGTGAGGATTATGCTTAGACTTTCTCGGAACTGCTTCAAATCAACTAGATATCTTTGTGCTGTAAATCTCCCAACAGCCAAATGTAAAAGCAGCAAACATCTCGCTGTATGTCCCACATCCAAAGTGCCAAGAGAGAGCTTGCTCTCCCTGTCTTTGAGTACTGTTTGCACTGTCCCGATTACCTCTTTGCTAACATTCTCTTCAGAGCTGCAGTGAAACCAGGAACCACGTGGAGAAGGCACCCACACTGAAAGTGCCTGGAGTGAACATTGGGGCTTCTTCTCAGTGTCTCCGATATAGGGTTTCACTGTCCCGGGAAACTCTCTGCTAACACCCTGCAGAGCGCTGTGCCCAATATACAGAAACGTCTTGCGGTATCCCCTACAGGGAAAGTGCCAGGAGGGAAAAGTGAGGATTATGCTTAGACTTTCTCGGAACTGCTTCAAATCAACTAGATATCTTTGTGCTGTAAATCTCCCAACAGCCAAATGTAAAAGCAGCAAACATCTCGCTGTATGTCCCACATCCAAAGTGCCAAGAGAGTAATGTAGAGCTTGCTCTCCCTGTCTTTGAGTACTGTTTGCACTGTCCCGATTACCTCTTTGCTAACATTCTCTTCAGAGCTGCAGTGAAACCAGGAACCACGTGGAGAAGGCACCCACACTGAAAGTGTCTGGAAGGACCATTGGGGCTTCTTCTCAGTGTCTCCGACATAGGGTTTCACTCTCCCGGGAAACTCTCTGCTAACACCCTGCAGAGCGCTGTGCCCAATATACAGAAACGTCTTGCGGTATCCCCTACAGTGAAAGTGCCAGGAGGGAAAAGTGAGGATTATGCTTAGACTTTCTCGGAACTGCTTCAAATCAACTAGATATCTTTGTGCTGTAAATCTCCCAACAGCCAAATGTAAAAGCAGCAAACATCTCGCTGTATGTCCCACATCCAAAGTGCCAAGAGAGTAATGTAGAGCTTGCTCTCCCTGTCTTTGAGTACTGTTTGCACTGTTCCGATTACCTCTTTGCTAACATTCTCTTCAGAGCTGCAGTGAAACCAGGAACCACGTGGAGAAGGCACCCACACTGAAAGTGCCTGGAGGGAACATTGGGGCTTCTTCTCAGTGTCTCTGACATAGGGTTTCACTGTCCCGGGAAACTCTCTGCTAACACCCTGCAGAGCGCTGTGCCCAATATACAGAAACGTCTTGCGGTATCTCCTACAGGGAAAGTGCCAGGAGGGAAAAGTGAGGATTATGTTTAGACTTTCTCGGAACTGCTTCAAATCAACTAGATATCTTTGTGCTGTAAATCTCCCAACAGCCAAATGTAAAAGCAGCAAACATCTCGCTGTATGTCCCACATCCAAAGTGCCAAGAGAGAGCTTGCTCTCCCTGTCTTTGAGTACTGTTTGCACTGTCCCGATTACCTCTTTGCTAACATTCTCTTCAGAGCTGCAGTGAAACCAGGAACCACGTGGAGAAGGCACCCACACTGAAAGTGCCTGGAGTGAACATTGGGGCTTCTTCTCAGTGTCTCCGATATAGGGTTTCACTGTCCCGGGAAACTCTCTGCTAACACCCTGCAGAGCGCTGTGCCCAATGTACAGAAACGTCTTGCGGTATCCCCTACAGGGAAAGTGCCAGGAGGGAAAAGTGAGGATTATGTTTAGACTTTCTCGGAACTGCTTCAAATCAACTAGATATCTTTGTGCTGTAAATCTCCCAACAGCCAAATGTAAAAGCAGCAAACATCTCGCTGTATGTCCCACATCCAAAGTGCCAAGAGAGAGCTTGCTCTCCCTGTCTTTGAGTACTGTTTGCACTGTCCCGATTACCTCTTTGCTAACATTCTCTTCAGAGCTGCAGTGAAACCAGGAACCACGTGGAGAAGGCACCCACACTGAAAGTGCCTGGAGGGAACATTGGGGCTTCTTCTCAGTGTCTCTGACATAGGGTTTCACTGTCCCGGGAAACTCTCTGCTAACACCCTGCAGAGCGCTGTGCCCAATATACAGAAACGTCTTGCGGTATCCCCTACAGGGAAAGTGCCAGGAGGGAAAAGTGAGGATTATGCTTAGACTTTCTCGGAACTGCTTCAAATCAACTAGATATCTTTGTGCTGTAAATCTCCCAACAGCCAAATGTAAAAGCAGCAAACATCTCGCTGTATGTCCCACATCCAAAGTGCCAAGAGAGAGCTTGCTCTCCCTGTCTTTGAGTACTGTTTGCACTGTCCCGATTACCTCTTTGCTAACATTCTCTTCAGAGCTGCAGTGAAACCAGGAACCACGTGGAGAAGGCACCCACACTGAAAGTGCCTGGAGGGAACATTGGGGCTTCTTCTCAGTGTCTCCGATATAGGGTTTCACTGTCCCGGGAAACTCTCTGCTAACACCCTGCAGAGCGCTGTGCCCAATATACAGAAACGTCTTGCGGTATCCCCTACAGGGAAAGTGCCAGGAGGGAAAAGTGAGGATTATGTTTAGACTTTCTCGGAACTGCTTCAAATCAACTAGATATCTTTGTGCTGTAAATCTCCCAACAGCCAAATGTAAAAGCAGCAAACATCTCGCTGTATGTCCCACATCCAAAGTGCCAAGAGAGAGCTTGCTCTCCCTGTCTTTGAGTACTGTTTGCACTGTCCCGATTACCTCTTTGCTAACATTCTCTTCAGAGCTGCAGTGAAACCAGGAACCACGTGGAGAAGGCACCCACACTGAAAGTGCCTGGAGGGAACATTGGGGCTTCTTCTCAGTGTCTCTGACATAGGGTTTCACTGTCCCGGGAAACTCTCTGCTAACACCCTGCAGAGCGCTGTGCCCAATATACAGAAACGTCTTGCGGTATCCCCTACAGGGAAAGTGCCAGGAGGGAAAAGTGAGGATTATGCTTAGACTTTCTCGGAACTGCTTCAAATCAACTAGATATCTTTGTGCTGTAAATCTCCCAACAGCCAAATGTAAAAGCAGCAAACATCTCGCTGTATGTCCCACATCCAAAGTGCCAAGAGAGTAATGTAGAGCTTGCTCTCCCTGTCTTTGAGTACTGTTTGCACTGTTCCGATTACCTCTTTGCTAACATTCTCTTCAGAGCTGCAGTGAAACCAGGAACCACGTGGAGAAGGCACCCACACTGAAAGTGCCTGGAGGGAACATTGGGGCTTCTTCTCAGTGTCTCTGACATAGGGTTTCACTCTCCCGGGAAACTCTCTGCTAACACCCTGCAGAGCGCTGTGCCCAATATACAGAAACGTCTTGCGGTATCCCCTACAGTGAAAGTGCCAGGAGGGAAAAGTGAGGATTATGCTTAGACTTTCTCGGAACTGCTTCAAATCAACTAGATATCTTTGTGCTGTAAATCTCCCAACAGCCAAATGTAAAAGCAGCAAACATCTCGCTGTATGTCCCACATCCAAAGTGCCAAGAGAGTAATGTAGAGCTTGCTCTCCCTGTCTTTGAGTACTGTTTGCACTGTCCCGATTACCTCTTTGCTAACATTCTCTTCAGAGCTGCAGTGAAACCAGGAACCACGTGGAGAAGGCACCCACACTGAAAGTGTCTGGAAGGACCATTGGGGCTTCTTCTCAGTGTCTCCGACATAGGGTTTCACTCTCCCGGGAAACTCTCTGCTAACACCCTGCAGAGCGCTGTGCCCAATATACAGAAACGTCTTGCGGTATCCCCTACAGTGAAAGTGCCAGGAGGGAAAAGTGAGGATTATGCTTAGACTTTCTCGGAACTGCTTCAAATCAACTAGATATCTTTGTGCTGTAAATCTCCCAACAGCCAAATGTAAAAGCAGCAAACATCTCGCTGTATGTCCCACATCCAAAGTGCCAAGAGAGTAATGTAGAGCTTGCTCTCCCTGTCTTTGAGTACTGTTTGCACTGTCCCGATTACCTCTTTGCTAACATTCTCTTCAGAGCTGCAGTGAAACCAGGAACCACGTGGAGAAGGCACCCACACTGAAAGTGCCTGGAGGGAACATTGGGGCTTCTTCTCAGTGTCTCTGACATAGGGTTTCACTGTCCCGGGAAACTCTCTGCTAACACCCTGCAGAGCGCTGTGCCCAATATACAGAAACGTCTTGCGGTATCTCCTACAGGGAAAGTGCCAGGAGGGAAAAGTGAGGATTATGTTTAGACTTTCTCGGAACTGCTTCAAATCAACTAGATATCTTTGTGCTGTAAATCTCCCAACAGCCAAATGTAAAAGCAGCAAACATCTCGCTGTATGTCCCACATCCAAAGTGCCAAGAGAGAGCTTGCTCTCCCTGTCTTTGAGTACTGTTTGCACTGTCCCGATTACCTCTTTGCTAACATTCTCTTCAGAGCTGCAGTGAAACCAGGAACCACGTGGAGAAGGCACCCACACTGAAAGTGCCTGGAGGGAACATTGGGGCTTCTTCTCAGTGTCTCCGATATAGGGTTTCACTCTCCCGGGAAACTCTCTGCTAACACCCTGCAGAGCGCTGTGCCCAATATACAGAAACGTCTTGCGGTATCCCCTACAGTGAAAGTGCCAGGAGGGAAAAGTGAGGATTATGCTTAGACTTTCTCGGAACTGCTTCAAATCAACTAGATATCTTTGTGCTGTAAATCTCCCAACAGCCAAATGTAAAAGCAGCAAACATCTCGCTGTATGTCCCACATCCAAAGTGCCAAGAGAGTAATGTAGAGCTTGCTCTCCCTGTCTTTGAGTACTGTTTGCACTGTCCCGATTACCTCTTTGCTAACATTCTCTTCAGAGCTGCAGTGAAACCAGGAACCACGTGGAGAAGGCACCCACACTGAAAGTGTCTGGAAGGACCATTGGGGCTTCTTCTCAGTGTCTCCGACATAGGGTTTCACTCTCCCGGGAAACTCTCTGCTAACACCCTGCAGAGCGCTGTGCCCAATATACAGAAACGTCTTGCGGTATCCCCTACAGTGAAAGTGCCAGGAGGGAAAAGTGAGGATTATGCTTAGACTTTCTCGGAACTGCTTCAAATCAACTAGATATCTTTGTGCTGTAAATCTCCCAACAGCCAAATGTAAAAGCAGCAAACATCTCGCTGTATGTCCCACATCCAAAGTGCCAAGAGAGTAATGTAGAGCTTGCTCTCCCTGTCTTTGAGTACTGTTTGCACTGTTCCGATTACCTCTTTGCTAACATTCTCTTCAGAGCTGCAGTGAAACCAGGAACCACGTGGAGAAGGCACCCACACTGAAAGTGCCTGGAGGGAACATTGGGGCTTCTTCTCAGTGTCTCTGACATAGGGTTTCACTGTCCCGGGAAACTCTCTGCTAACACCCTGCAGAGCGCTGTGCCCAATATACAGAAACGTCTTGCGGTATCTCCTACAGGGAAAGTGCCAGGAGGGAAAAGTGAGGATTATGTTTAGACTTTCTCGGAACTGCTTCAAATCAACTAGATATCTTTGTGCTGTAAATCTCCCAACAGCCAAATGTAAAAGCAGCAAACATCTCGCTGTATGTCCCACATCCAAAGTGCCAAGAGAGAGCTTGCTCTCCCTGTCTTTGAGTACTGTTTGCACTGTCCCGATTACCTCTTTGCTAACATTCTCTTCAGAGCTGCAGTGAAACCAGGAACCACGTGGAGAAGGCACCCACACTGAAAGTGCCTGGAGTGAACATTGGGGCTTCTTCTCAGTGTCTCCGATATAGGGTTTCACTGTCCCGGGAAACTCTCTGCTAACACCCTGCAGAGCGCTGTGCCCAATGTACAGAAACGTCTTGCGGTATCCCCTACAGGGAAAGTGCCAGGAGGGAAAAGTGAGGATTATGTTTAGACTTTCTCGGAACTGCTTCAAATCAACTAGATATCTTTGTGCTGTAAATCTCCCAACAGCCAAATGTAAAAGCAGCAAACATCTCGCTGTATGTCCCACATCCAAAGTGCCAAGAGAGAGCTTGCTCTCCCTGTCTTTGAGTACTGTTTGCACTGTCCCGATTACCTCTTTGCTAACATTCTCTTCAGAGCTGCAGTGAAACCAGGAACCACGTGGAGAAGGCACCCACACTGAAAGTGCCTGGAGGGAACATTGGGGCTTCTTCTCAGTGTCTCTGACATAGGGTTTCACTGTCCCGGGAAACTCTCTGCTAACACCCTGCAGAGCGCTGTGCCCAATATACAGAAACGTCTTGCGGTATCCCCTACAGGGAAAGTGCCAGGAGGGAAAAGTGAGGATTATGCTTAGACTTTCTCGGAACTGCTTCAAATCAACTAGATATCTTTGTGCTGTAAATCTCCCAACAGCCAAATGTAAAAGCAGCAAACATCTCGCTGTATGTCCCACATCCAAAGTGCCAAGAGAGAGCTTGCTCTCCCTGTCTTTGAGTACTGTTTGCACTGTCCCGATTACCTCTTTGCTAACATTCTCTTCAGAGCTGCAGTGAAACCAGGAACCACGTGGAGAAGGCACCCACACTGAAAGTGCCTGGAGGGAACATTGGGGCTTCTTCTCAGTGTCTCCGATATAGGGTTTCACTGTCCCGGGAAACTCTCTGCTAACACCCTGCAGAGCGCTGTGCCCAATATACAGAAACGTCTTGCGGTATCCCCTACAGGGAAAGTGCCAGGAGGGAAAAGTGAGGATTATGTTTAGACTTTCTCGGAACTGCTTCAAATCAACTAGATATCTTTGTGCTGTAAATCTCCCAACAGCCAAATGTAAAAGCAGCAAACATCTCGCTGTATGTCCCACATCCAAAGTGCCAAGAGAGAGCTTGCTCTCCCTGTCTTTGAGTACTGTTTGCACTGTCCCGATTACCTCTTTGCTAACATTCTCTTCAGAGCTGCAGTGAAACCAGGAACCACGTGGAGAAGGCACCCACACTGAAAGTGCCTGGAGGGAACATTGGGGCTTCTTCTCAGTGTCTCTGACATAGGGTTTCACTGTCCCGGGAAACTCTCTGCTAACACCCTGCAGAGCGCTGTGCCCAATATACAGAAACGTCTTGCGGTATCCCCTACAGGGAAAGTGCCAGGAGGGAAAAGTGAGGATTATGCTTAGACTTTCTCGGAACTGCTTCAAATCAACTAGATATCTTTGTGCTGTAAATCTCCCAACAGCCAAATGTAAAAGCAGCAAACATCTCGCTGTATGTCCCACATCCAAAGTGCCAAGAGAGTAATGTAGAGCTTGCTCTCCCTGTCTTTGAGTACTGTTTGCACTGTCCCGATTACCTCTTTGCTAACATTCTCTTCAGAGCTGCAGTGAAACCAGGAACCACGTGGAGAAGGCACCCACACTGAAAGTGTCTGGAAGGACCATTGGGGCTTCTTCTCAGTGTCTCCGACATAGGGTTTCACTCTCCCGGGAAACTCTCTGCTAACACCCTGCAGAGCGCTGTGCCCAATATACAGAAACGTCTTGCGGTATCCCCTACAGTGAAAGTGCCAGGAGGGAAAAGTGAGGATTATGCTTAGACTTTCTCGGAACTGCTTCAAATCAACTAGATATCTTTGTGCTGTAAATCTCCCAACAGCCAAATGTAAAAGCAGCAAACATCTCGCTGTATGTCCCACATCCAAAGTGCCAAGAGAGTAATGTAGAGCTTGCTCTCCCTGTCTTTGAGTACTGTTTGCACTGTTCCGATTACCTCTTTGCTAACATTCTCTTCAGAGCTGCAGTGAAACCAGGAACCACGTGGAGAAGGCACCCACACTGAAAGTGCCTGGAGGGAACATTGGGGCTTCTTCTCAGTGTCTCTGACATAGGGTTTCACTGTCCCGGGAAACTCTCTGCTAACACCCTGCAGAGCGCTGTGCCCAATATACAGAAACGTCTTGCGGTATCTCCTACAGGGAAAGTGCCAGGAGGGAAAAGTGAGGATTATGTTTAGACTTTCTCGGAACTGCTTCAAATCAACTAGATATCTTTGTGCTGTAAATCTCCCAACAGCCAAATGTAAAAGCAGCAAACATCTCGCTGTATGTCCCACATCCAAAGTGCCAAGAGAGAGCTTGCTCTCCCTGTCTTTGAGTACTGTTTGCACTGTCCCGATTACCTCTTTGCTAACATTCTCTTCAGAGCTGCAGTGAAACCAGGAACCACGTGGAGAAGGCACCCACACTGAAAGTGCCTGGAGTGAACATTGGGGCTTCTTCTCAGTGTCTCCGATATAGGGTTTCACTGTCCCGGGAAACTCTCTGCTAACACCCTGCAGAGCGCTGTGCCCAATGTACAGAAACGTCTTGCGGTATCCCCTACAGGGAAAGTGCCAGGAGGGAAAAGTGAGGATTATGTTTAGACTTTCTCGGAACTGCTTCAAATCAACTAGATATCTTTGTGCTGTAAATCTCCCAACAGCCAAATGTAAAAGCAGCAAACATCTCGCTGTATGTCCCACATCCAAAGTGCCAAGAGAGAGCTTGCTCTCCCTGTCTTTGAGTACTGTTTGCACTGTCCCGATTACCTCTTTGCTAACATTCTCTTCAGAGCTGCAGTGAAACCAGGAACCACGTGGAGAAGGCACCCACACTGAAAGTGCCTGGAGGGAACATTGGGGCTTCTTCTCAGTGTCTCTGACATAGGGTTTCACTGTCCCGGGAAACTCTCTGCTAACACCCTGCAGAGCGCTGTGCCCAATATACAGAAACGTCTTGCGGTATCCCCTACAGGGAAAGTGCCAGGAGGGAAAAGTGAGGATTATGCTTAGACTTTCTCGGAACTGCTTCAAATCAACTAGATATCTTTGTGCTGTAAATCTCCCAACAGCCAAATGTAAAAGCAGCAAACATCTCGCTGTATGTCCCACATCCAAAGTGCCAAGAGAGAGCTTGCTCTCCCTGTCTTTGAGTACTGTTTGCACTGTCCCGATTACCTCTTTGCTAACATTCTCTTCAGAGCTGCAGTGAAACCAGGAACCACGTGGAGAAGGCACCCACACTGAAAGTGCCTGGAGTGAACATTGGGGCTTCTTCTCAGTGTCTCCGATATAGGGTTTCACTGTCCCGGGAAACTCTCTGCTAACACCCTGCAGAGCGCTGTGCCCAATATACAGAAACGTCTTGCGGTATCCCCTACAGGGAAAGTGCCAGGAGGGAAAAGTGAGGATTATGTTTAGACTTTCTCGGAACTGCTTCAAATCAACTAGATATCTTTGTGCTGTAAATCTCCCAACAGCCAAATGTAAAAGCAGCAAACATCTCGCTGTATGTCCCACATCCAAAGTGCCAAGAGAGAGCTTGCTCTCCCTGTCTTTGAGTACTGTTTGCACTGTCCCGATTACCTCTTTGCTAACATTCTCTTCAGAGCTGCAGTGAAACCAGGAACCACGTGGAGAAGGCACCCACACTGAAAGTGCCTGGAGGGAACATTGGGGCTTCTTCTCAGTGTCTCTGACATAGGGTTTCACTGTCCCGGGAAACTCTCTGCTAACACCCTGCAGAGCGCTGTGCCCAATATACAGAAACGTCTTGCGGTATCCCCTACAGGGAAAGTGCCAGGAGGGAAAAGTGAGGATTATGCTTAGACTTTCTCGGAACTGCTTCAAATCAACTAGATATCTTTGTGCTGTAAATCTCCCAACAGCCAAATGTAAAAGCAGCAAACATCTCGCTGTATGTCCCACATCCAAAGTGCCAAGAGAGAGCTTGCTCTCCCTGTCTTTGAGTACTGTTTGCACTGTCCCGATTACCTCTTTGCTAACATTCTCTTCAGAGCTGCAGTGAAACCAGGAACCACGTGGAGAAGGCACCCACACTGAAAGTGCCTGGAGGGAACATTGGGGCTTCTTCTCAGTGTCTCCGATATAGGGTTTCACTGTCCCGGGAAACTCTCTGCTAACACCCTGCAGAGCGCTGTGCCCAATATACAGAAACGTCTTGCGGTATCCCCTACAGGGAAAGTGCCAGGAGGGAAAAGTGAGGATGATGTTTAGACTTTCTCGGAACTGCTTCAAATCAACTAGATATCTTTGTGCTGTAAATCTCCCAACAGCCAAATGTAAAAGCAGCAAACATCTCGCTGTATGTCCCACATCCAAAGTGCCAAGAGAGTAATGTAGAGCTTGCTCTCCCTGTCTTTGAGTACTGTTTGCACTGTCCCGATTACCTCTTTGCTAACATTCTCTTCAGAGCTGCAGTGAAACCAGGAACCACGTGGAGAAGGCACCCACACTGAAAGTGCCTGGAGGGAACATTGGGGCTTCTTCTCAGTGTCTCCGATATAGGGTTTCACTGTCCCGGGAAACTCTCTGCTAACACCCTGCAGAGCGCTGTGCCCAATGTACAGAAACGTCTTGCGGTATCCCCTACAGGGAAAGTGCCAGGAGGGAAAAGTGAGGATTATGTTTAGACTTTCTCAGAATTGCTTCAAATCAACTAGATATCTTTGTGCTGTAAATCTCCCAACAGCCAAATGTAAAAGCAGCAAACATCTCGCTGTATGTCCCACATCCAAAGTGCCAAGAGAGTAATGTAGAGCTTGCTCTCCCTGTCTTTGAGTACTGTTTGCACTGTCCCGATTACCTCTTTGCTAACATTCTCTTCAGAGCTGCAGTGAAACCAGGAACCACGTGGAGAAGGCACCCACACTGAAAGTGCCTGGAGGGAACATTGGGGCTTCTTCTCAGTGTCTCTGACATAGGGTTTCACTGTCCCGGGAAACTCTCTGCTAACACCCTGCAGAGCGCTGTGCCCAATATACAGAAACGTCTTGCGGTATCTCCTACAGGGAAAGTGCCAGGAGGGAAAAGTGAGGATTATGTTTAGACTTTCTCGGAACTGCTTCAAATCAACTAGATATCTTTGTGCTGTAAATCTCCCAACAGCCAAATGTAAAAGCAGCAAACATCTCGCTGTATGTCCCACATCCAAAGTGCCAAGAGAGAGCTTGCTCTCCCTGTCTTTGAGTACTGTTTGCACTGTCCCGATTACCTCTTTGCTAACATTCTCTTCAGAGCTGCAGTGAAACCAGGAACCACGTGGAGAAGGCACCCACACTGAAAGTGCCTGGAGTGAACATTGGGGCTTCTTCTCAGTGTCTCCGATATAGGGTTTCACTGTCCCGGGAAACTCTCTGCTAACACCCTGCAGAGCGCTGTGCCCAATGTACAGAAACGTCTTGCGGTATCCCCTACAGGGAAAGTGCCAGGAGGGAAAAGTGAGGATTATGTTTAGACTTTCTCGGAACTGCTTCAAATCAACTAGATATCTTTGTGCTGTAAATCTCCCAACAGCCAAATGTAAAAGCAGCAAACATCTCGCTGTATGTCCCACATCCAAAGTGCCAAGAGAGTAATGTAGAGCTTGCTCTCCCTGTCTTTGAGTACTGTTTGCACTGTCCCGATTACCTCTTTGCTAACATTCTCTTCAGAGCTGCAGTGAAACCAGGAACCACGTGGAGAAGGCACCCACACTGAAAGTGCCTGGAGGGAACATTGGGGCTTCTTCTCAGTGTCTCTGACATAGGGTTTCACTGTCCCGGGAAACTCTCTGCTAACACCCTGCAGAGCGCTGTGCCCAATATACAGAAACGTCTTGCGGTATCTCCTACAGGGAAAGTGCCAGGAGGGAATAGTGAGGATTATGTTTAGACTTTCTCGGAACTGCTTCAAATCAACTAGATATCTTTGTGCTGTAAATCTCCCAACAGCCAAATGTAAAAGCAGCAAACATCTCGCTGTATGTCCCACATCCAAAGTGCCAAGAGAGTAATGTAGAGCTTGCTCTCCCTGTCTTTGAGTACTGTTTGCACTGTTCCGATTACCTCTTTGCTAACATTCTCTTCAGAGCTGCAGTGAAACCAGGAACCACGTGGAGAAGGCACCCACACTGAAAGTGCCTGGAGTGAACATTGGGGCTTCTTCTCAGTGTCTCTGACATAGGGTTTCACTGTCCCGGGAAACTCTCTGCTAACACCCTGCAGAGCGCTGTGCCCAATATACAGAAACGTCTTGCGGTATCTCCTACAGGGAAAGTGCCAGGAGGGAAAAGTGAGGATTATGTTTAGACTTTCTCGGAACTGCTTCAAATCAACTAGATATCTTTGTGCTGTAAATCTCCCAACAGCCAAATGTAAAAGCAGCAAACATCTCGCTGTATGTCCCACATCCAAAGTGCCAAGAGAGAGCTTGCTCTCCCTGTCTTTGAGTACTGTTTGCACTGTCCCGATTACCTCTTTGCTAACATTCTCTTCAGAGCTGCAGTGAAACCAGGAACCACGTGGAGAAGGCACCCACACTGAAAGTGCCTGGAGTGAACATTGGGGCTTCTTCTCAGTGTCTCCGATATAGGGTTTCACTGTCCCGGGAAACTCTCTGCTAACACCCTGCAGAGCGCTGTGCCCAATGTACAGAAACGTCTTGCGGTATCCCCTACAGTGAAAGTGCCAGGAGGGAAAAGTGAGGATTATGTTTAGACTTTCTCGGAACTGCTTCAAATCAACTAGATATCTTTGTGCTGTAAATCTCCCAACAGCCAAATGTAAAAGCAGCAAACATCTCGCTGTATGTCCCACATCCAAAGTGCCAAGAGAGAGCTTGCTCTCCCTGTCTTTGAGTACTGTTTGCACTGTCCCGATTACCTCTTTGCTAACATTCTCTTCAGAGCTGCAGTGAAACCAGGAACCACGTGGAGAAGGCACCCACACTGAAAGTGCCTGGAGGGAACATTGGGGCTTCTTCTCAGTGTCTCTGACATAGGGTTTCACTGTCCCGGGAAACTCTCTGCTAACACCCTGCAGAGCGCTGTGCCCAATATACAGAAACGTCTTGCGGTATCCCCTACAGGGAAAGTGCCAGGAGGGAAAAGTGAGGATTATGCTTAGACTTTCTCGGAACTGCTTCAAATCAACTAGATATCTTTGTGCTGTAAATCTCCCAACAGCCAAATGTAAAAGCAGCAAACATCTCGCTGTATGTCCCACATCCAAAGTGCCAAGAGAGAGCTTGCTCTCCCTGTCTTTGAGTACTGTTTGCACTGTCCCGATTACCTCTTTGCTAACATTCTCTTCAGAGCTGCAGTGAAACCAGGAACCACGTGGAGAAGGCACCCACACTGAAAGTGCCTGGAGGGAACATTGGGGCTTCTTCTCAGTGTCTCCGATATAGGGTTTCACTGTCCCGGGAAACTCTCTGCTAACACCCTGCAGAGCGCTGTGCCCAATATACAGAAACGTCTTGCGGTATCCCCTACAGGGAAAGTGCCAGGAGGGAAAAGTGAGGATTATGTTTAGACTTTCTCGGAACTGCTTCAAATCAACTAGATATCTTTGTGCTGTAAATCTCCCAACAGCCAAATGTAAAAGCAGCAAACATCTCGCTGTATGTCCCACATCCAAAGTGCCAAGAGAGAGCTTGCTCTCCCTGTCTTTGAGTACTGTTTGCACTGTCCCGATTACCTCTTTGCTAACATTCTCTTCAGAGCTGCAGTGAAACCAGGAACCACGTGGAGAAGGCACCCACACTGAAAGTGCCTGGAGGGAACATTGGGGCTTCTTCTCAGTGTCTCTGACATAGGGTTTCACTGTCCCGGGAAACTCTCTGCTAACACCCTGCAGAGCGCTGTGCCCAATATACAGAAACGTCTTGCGGTATCCCCTACAGGGAAAGTGCCAGGAGGGAAAAGTGAGGATTATGCTTAGACTTTCTCGGAACTGCTTCAAATCAACTAGATATCTTTGTGCTGTAAATCTCCCAACAGCCAAATGTAAAAGCAGCAAACATCTCGCTGTATGTCCCACATCCAAAGTGCCAAGAGAGTAATGTAGAGCTTGCTCTCCCTGTCTTTGAGTACTGTTTGCACTGTCCCGATTACCTCTTTGCTAACATTCTCTTCAGAGCTGCAGTGAAACCAGGAACCACGTGGAGAAGGCACCCACACTGAAAGTGTCTGGAAGGACCATTGGGGCTTCTTCTCAGTGTCTCCGACATAGGGTTTCACTGTCCCGGGAAACTCTCTGCTAACACCCTGCAGAGCGCTGTGCCCAATATACAGAAACGTCTTGCGGTATCCCCTACAGTGAAAGTGCCAGGAGGGAAAAGTGAGGATTATGCTTAGACTTTCTCGGAACTGCTTCAAATCAACTAGATATCTTTGTGCTGTAAATCTCCCAACAGCCAAATGTAAAAGCAGCAAACATCTCGCTGTATGTCCCACATCCAAAGTGCCAAGAGAGTAATGTAGAGCTTGCTCTCCCTGTCTTTGAGTACTGTTTGCACTGTTCCGATTACCTCTTTGCTAACATTCTCTTCAGAGCTGCAGTGAAACCAGGAACCACGTGGAGAAGGCACCCACACTGAAAGTGCCTGGAGTGAACATTGGGGCTTCTTCTCAGTGTCTCCGATATAGGGTTTCACTGTCCCGGGAAACTCTCTGCTAACACCCTGCAGAGCGCTGTGCCCAATATACAGAAACGTCTTGCGGTATCCCCTACAGGGAAAGTGCCAGGAGGGAAAAGTGAGGATTATGTTTAGACTTTCTCGGAACTGCTTCAAATCAACTAGATATCTTTGTGCTGTAAATCTCCCAACAGCCAAATGTAAAAGCAGCAAACATCTCGCTGTATGTCCCACATCCAAAGTGCCAAGAGAGAGCTTGCTCTCCCTGTCTTTGAGTACTGTTTGCACTGTCCCGATTACCTCTTTGCTAACATTCTCTTCAGAGCTGCAGTGAAACCAGGAACCACGTGGAGAAGGCACCCACACTGAAAGTGCCTGGAGGGAACATTGGGGCTTCTTCTCAGTGTCTCCGATATAGGGTTTCACTGTCCCGGGAAACTCTCTGCTAACACCCTGCAGAGCGCTGTGCCCAATATACAGAAACGTCTTGCGGTATCCCCTACAGGGAAAGTGCCAGGAGGGAAAAGTGAGGATTATGTTTAGACTTTCTCGGAACTGCTTCAAATCAACTAGATATCTTTGTGCTGTAAATCTCCCAACAGCCAAATGTAAAAGCAGCAAACATCTCGCTGTATGTCCCACATCCAAAGTGCCAAGAGAGAGCTTGCTCTCCCTGTCTTTGAGTACTGTTTGCACTGTCCCGATTACCTCTTTGCTAACATTCTCTTCAGAGCTGCAGTGAAACCAGGAACCACGTGGAGAAGGCACCCACACTGAAAGTGCCTGGAGGGAACATTGGGGCTTCTTCTCAGTGTCTCTGACATAGGGTTTCACTGTCCCGGGAAACTCTCTGCTAACACCCTGCAGAGCGCTGTGCCCAATATACAGAAACGTCTTGCGGTATCCCCTACAGGGAAAGTGCCAGGAGGGAAAAGTGAGGATTATGCTTAGACTTTCTCGGAACTGCTTCAAATCAACTAGATATCTTTGTGCTGTAAATCTCCCAACAGCCAAATGTAAAAGCAGCAAACATCTCGCTGTATGTCCCACATCCAAAGTGCCAAGAGAGTAATGTAGAGCTTGCTCTCCCTGTCTTTGAGTACTGTTTGCACTGTCCCGATTACCTCTTTGCTAACATTCTCTTCAGAGCTGCAGTGAAACCAGGAACCACGTGGAGAAGGCACCCACACTGAAAGTGTCTGGAAGGACCATTGGGGCTTCTTCTCAGTGTCTCCGACATAGGGTTTCACTCTCCCGGGAAACTCTCTGCTAACACCCTGCAGAGCGCTGTGCCCAATATACAGAAACGTCTTGCGGTATCCCCTACAGGGAAAGTGCCAGGAGGGAAAAGTGAGGATTATGCTTAGACTTTCTCGGAACTGCTTCAAATCAACTAGATATCTTTGTGCTGTAAATCTCCCAACAGCCAAATGTAAAAGCAGCAAACATCTCGCTGTATGTCCCACATCCAAAGTGCCAAGAGAGTAATGTAGAGCTTGCTCTCCCTGTCTTTGAGTACTGTTTGCACTGTTCCGATTACCTCTTTGCTAACATTCTCTTCAGAGCTGCAGTGAAACCAGGAACCACGTGGAGAAGGCACCCACACTGAAAGTGCCTGGAGGGAACATTGGGGCTTCTTCTCAGTGTCTCTGACATAGGGTTTCACTGTCCCGGGAAACTCTCTGCTAACACCCTGCAGAGCGCTGTGCCCAATATACAGAAACGTCTTGCGGTATCTCCTACAGGGAAAGTGCCAGGAGGGAAAAGTGAGGATTATGTTTAGACTTTCTCGGAACTGCTTCAAATCAACTAGATATCTTTGTGCTGTAAATCTCCCAACAGCCAAATGTAAAAGCAGCAAACATCTCGCTGTATGTCCCACATCCAAAGTGCCAAGAGAGAGCTTGCTCTCCCTGTCTTTGAGTACTGTTTGCACTGTCCCGATTACCTCTTTGCTAACATTCTCTTCAGAGCTGCAGTGAAACCAGGAACCACGTGGAGAAGGCACCCACACTGAAAGTGCCTGGAGTGAACATTGGGGCTTCTTCTCAGTGTCTCCGATATAGGGTTTCACTGTCCCGGGAAACTCTCTGCTAACACCCTGCAGAGCGCTGTGCCCAATGTACAGAAACGTCTTGCGGTATCCCCTACAGGGAAAGTGCCAGGAGGGAAAAGTGAGGATTATGTTTAGACTTTCTCGGAACTGCTTCAAATCAACTAGATATCTTTGTGCTGTAAATCTCCCAACAACCAAATGTAAAAGCAGCAAACATCTCGCTGTATGTCCCACATCCAAAGTGCCAAGAGAGAGCTTGCTCTCCCTGTCTTTGAGTACTGTTTGCACTGTCCCGATTACCTCTTTGCTAACATTCTCTTCAGAGCTGCAGTGAAACCAGGAACCACGTGGAGAAGGCACCCACACTGAAAGTGCCTGGAGGGAACATTGGGGCTTCTTCTCAGTGTCTCTGACATAGGGTTTCACTGTCCCGGGAAACTCTCTGCTAACACCCTGCAGAGCGCTGTGCCCAATATACAGAAACGTCTTGCGGTATCCCCTACAGGGAAAGTGCCAGGAGGGAAAAGTGAGGATTATGCTTAGACTTTCTCGGAACTGCTTCAAATCAACTAGATATCTTTGTGCTGTAAATCTCCCAACAGCCAAATGTAAAAGCAGCAAACATCTCGCTGTATGTCCCACATCCAAAGTGCCAAGAGAGAGCTTGCTCTCCCTGTCTTTGAGTACTGTTTGCACTGTCCCGATTACCTCTTTGCTAACATTCTCTTCAGAGCTGCAGTGAAACCAGGAACCACGTGGAGAAGGCACCCACACTGAAAGTGCCTGGAGTGAACATTGGGGCTTCTTCTCAGTGTCTCCGATATAGGGTTTCACTGTCCCGGGAAACTCTCTGCTAACACCCTGCAGAGCGCTGTGCCCAATATACAGAAACGTCTTGCGGTATCCCCTACAGGGAAAGTGCCAGGAGGGAAAAGTGAGGATTATGTTTAGACTTTCTCGGAACTGCTTCAAATCAACTAGATATCTTTGTGCTGTAAATCTCCCAACAGCCAAATGTAAAAGCAGCAAACATCTCGCTGTATGTCCCACATCCAAAGTGCCAAGAGAGAGCTTGCTCTCCCTGTCTTTGAGTACTGTTTGCACTGTCCCGATTACCTCTTTGCTAACATTCTCTTCAGAGCTGCAGTGAAACCAGGAACCACGTGGAGAAGGCACCCACACTGAAAGTGCCTGGAGGGAACATTGGGGCTTCTTCTCAGTGTCTCTGACATAGGGTTTCACTGTCCCGGGAAACTCTCTGCTAACACCCTGCAGAGCGCTGTGCCCAATATACAGAAACGTCTTGCGGTATCCCCTACAGGGAAAGTGCCAGGAGGGAAAAGTGAGGATTATGCTTAGACTTTCTCGGAACTGCTTCAAATCAACTAGATATCTTTGTGCTGTAAATCTCCCAACAGCCAAATGTAAAAGCAGCAAACATCTCGCTGTATGTCCCACATCCAAAGTGCCAAGAGAGAGCTTGCTCTCCCTGTCTTTGAGTACTGTTTGCACTGTCCCGATTACCTCTTTGCTAACATTCTCTTCAGAGCTGCAGTGAAACCAGGAACCACGTGGAGAAGGCACCCACACTGAAAGTGCCTGGAGGGAACATTGGGGCTTCTTCTCAGTGTCTCCGATATAGGGTTTCACTGTCCCGGGAAACTCTCTGCTAACACCCTGCAGAGCGCTGTGCCCAATATACAGAAACGTCTTGCGGTATCCCCTACAGGGAAAGTGCCAGGAGGGAAAAGTGAGGATGATGTTTAGACTTTCTCGGAACTGCTTCAAATCAACTAGATATCTTTGTGCTGTAAATCTCCCAACAGCCAAATGTAAAAGCAGCAAACATCTCGCTGTATGTCCCACATCCAAAGTGCCAAGAGAGTAATGTAGAGCTTGCTCTCCCTGTCTTTGAGTACTGTTTGCACTGTCCCGATTACCTCTTTGCTAACATTCTCTTCAGAGCTGCAGTGAAACCAGGAACCACGTGGAGAAGGCACCCACACTGAAAGTGCCTGGAGGGAACATTGGGGCTTCTTCTCAGTGTCTCTGACATAGGGTTTCACTGTCCCGGGAAACTCTCTGCTAACACCCTGCAGAGCGCTGTGCCCAATATACAGAAACGTCTTGCGGTATCCCCTACAGGGAAAGTGCCAGGAGGGAAAAGTGAGGATTATGCTTAGACTTTCTCGGAACTGCTTCAAATGAACTAGATATCTTTGTGCTGTAAATCTCCCAACAGCCAAATGTAAAAGCAGCAAACATCTCGCTGTATGTCCCACATCCAAAGTGCCAAGAGAGAGCTTGCTCTCCCTGTCTTTGAGTACTGTTTGCACTGTCCCGATTACCTCTTTGCTAACATTCTCTTCAGAGCTGCAGTGAAACCAGGAACCACGTGGAGAAGGCACCCACACTGAAATTGCCTGGAGGGAACATTGGGGCTTCTTCTCAGTGTCTCCGATATAGGGTTTCACTGTCCCGGGAAACTCTCTGCTAACACCCTGCAGAGCGCTGTGCCCAATGTACAGAAACGTCTTGCGGTATCTCCTACAGGGAAAGTGCCAGGAGGGAAAAGTGAGGATTATGTTTAGACTTTCTCGGAACTGCTTCAAATCAACTAGATATCTTTGTGCTGTAAATCTCCCAACAGCCAAATGTAAAAGCAGCAAACATCTCGCTGTATGTCCCACATCCAAAGTGCCAAGAGAGTAATGTAGAGCTTGCTCTCCCTGTCTTTGAGTACTGTTTGCACTGTCCCGATTACCTCTTTGCTAACATTCTCTTCAGAGCTGCAGTGAAACCAGGAACCACGTGGAGAAGGCACCCACACTGAAAGTGCCTGGAGGGAACATTGGGGCTTCTTCTCAGTGTCTCTGACATAGGGTTTCACTGTCCCGGGAAACTCTCTGCTAACACCCTGCAGAGCGCTGTGCCCAATATACAGAAACGTCTTGCGGTATCTCCTACAGGGAAAGTGCCAGGAGGGAAAAGTGAGGATTATGTTTAGACTTTCTCGGAACTGCTTCAAATCAACTAGATATCTTTGTGCTGTAAATCTCCCAACAGCCAAATGTAAAAGCAGCAAACATCTCGCTGTATGTCCCACATCCAAAGTGCCAAGAGAGTAATGTAGAGCTTGCTCTCCCTGTCTTTGAGTACTGTTTGCACTGTCCCGATTACCTCTTTGCTAACATTCTCTTCAGAGCTGCAGTGAAACCAGGAACCACGTGGAGAAGGCACCCACACTGAAAGTGCCTGGAGGGAACATTGGGGCTTCTTCTCAGTGTCTCTGACATAGGGTTTCACTGTCCCGGGAAACTCTCTGCTAACACCCTGCAGAGCGCTGTGCCCAATATACAGAAACGTCTTGCGGTATCCCCTACAGGGAAAGTGCCAGGAGGGAAAAGTGAGGATTATGCTTAGACTTTCTCGGAACTGCTTCAAATCAACTAGATATCTTTGTGCTGTAAATCTCCCAACAGCCAAATGTAAAAGCAGCAAACATCTCGCTGTATGTCCCACATCCAAAGTGCCAAGAGAGAGCTTGCTCTCCCTGTCTTTGAGTACTGTTTGCACTGTCCCGATTACCTCTTTGCTAACATTCTCTTCAGAGCTGCAGTGAAACCAGGAACCACGTGGAGAAGGCACCCACACTGAAAGTGCCTGGAGGGAACATTGGGGCTTCTTCTCAGTGTCTCCGATATAGGGTTTCACTGTCCCGGGAAACTCTCTGCTAACACCCTGCAGAGCGCTGTGCCCAATGTACAGAAACGTCTTGCGGTATCCCCTACAGGGAAAGTGCCAGGAGGGAAAAGTGAGGATTATGTTTAGACTTTCTCAGAATTGCTTCAAATCAACTAGATATCTTTGTGCTGTAAATCTCCCAACAGCCAAATGTAAAAGCAGCAAACATCTCGCTGTATGTCCCACATCCAAAGTGCCAAGAGAGTAATGTAGAGCTTGCTCTCCCTGTCTTTGAGTACTGTTTGCACTGTCCCGATTACCTCTTTGCTAACATTCTCTTCAGAGCTGCAGTGAAACCAGGAACCACGTGGAGAAGGCACCCACACTGAAAGTGCCTGGAGGGAACATTGGGGCTTCTTCTCAGTGTCTCTGACATAGGGTTTCACTGTCCCGGGAAACTCTCTGCTAACACCCTGCAGAGCGCTGTGCCCAATATACAGAAACGTCTTGCGGTATCTCCTACAGGGAAAGTGCCAGGAGGGAAAAGTGAGGATTATGTTTAGACTTTCTCGGAACTGCTTCAAATCAACTAGATATCTTTGTGCTGTAAATCTCCCAACAGCCAAATGTAAAAGCAGCAAACATCTCGCTGTATGTCCCACATCCAAAGTGCCAAGAGAGAGCTTGCTCTCCCTGTCTTTGAGTACTGTTTGCACTGTCCCGATTACCTCTTTGCTAACATTCTCTTCAGAGCTGCAGTGAAACCAGGAACCACGTGGAGAAGGCACCCACACTGAAAGTGCCTGGAGTGAACATTGGGGCTTCTTCTCAGTGTCTCCGATATAGGGTTTCACTGTCCCGGGAAACTCTCTGCTAACACCCTGCAGAGCGCTGTGCCCAATGTACAGAAACGTCTTGCGGTATCCCCTACAGGGAAAGTGCCAGGAGGGAAAAGTGAGGATTATGTTTAGACTTTCTCGGAACTGCTTCAAATCAACTAGATATCTTTGTGCTGTAAATCTCCCAACAGCCAAATGTAAAAGCAGCAAACATCTCGCTGTATGTCCCACATCCAAAGTGCCAAGAGAGTAATGTAGAGCTTGCTCTCCCTGTCTTTGAGTACTGTTTGCACTGTCCCGATTACCTCTTTGCTAACATTCTCTTCAGAGCTGCAGTGAAACCAGGAACCACGTGGAGAAGGCACCCACACTGAAAGTGCCTGGAGGGAACATTGGGGCTTCTTCTCAGTGTCTCTGACATAGGGTTTCACTGTCCCGGGAAACTCTCTGCTAACACCCTGCAGAGCGCTGTGCCCAATATACAGAAACGTCTTGCGGTATCTCCTACAGGGAAAGTGCCAGGAGGGAAAAGTGAGGATTATGTTTAGACTTTCTCGGAACTGCTTCAAATCAACTAGATATCTTTGTGCTGTAAATCTCCCAACAGCCAAATGTAAAAGCAGCAAACATCTCGCTGTATGTCCCACATCCAAAGTGCCAAGAGAGTAATGTAGAGCTTGCTCTCCCTGTCTTTGAGTACTGTTTGCACTGTCCCGATTACCTCTTTGCTAACATTCTCTTCAGAGCTGCAGTGAAACCAGGAACCACGTGGAGAAGGCACCCACACTGAAAGTGCCTGGAGGGAACATTGGGGCTTCTTCTCAGTGTCTCTGACATAGGGTTTCACTGTCCCGGGAAACTCTCTGCTAACACCCTGCAGAGCGCTGTGCCCAATATACAGAAACGTCTTGCGGTATCCCCTACAGGGAAAGTGCCAGGAGGGAAAAGTGAGGATTATGCTTAGACTTTCTCGGAACTGCTTCAAATCAACTAGATATCTTTGTGCTGTAAATCTCCCAACAGCCAAATGTAAAAGCAGCAAACATCTCGCTGTATGTCCCACATCCAAAGTGCCAAGAGAGAGCTTGCTCTCCCTGTCTTTGAGTACTGTTTGCACTGTCCCGATTACCTCTTTGCTAACATTCTCTTCAGAGCTGCAGTGAAACCAGGAACCACGTGGAGAAGGCACCCACACTGAAAGTGCCTGGAGGGAACATTGGGGCTTCTTCTCAGTGTCTCCGATATAGGGTTTCACTGTCCCGGGAAACTCTCTGCTAACACCCTGCAGAGCGCTGTGCCCAATGTACAGAAACGTCTTGCGGTATCCCCTACAGGGAAAGTGCCAGGAGGGAAAAGTGAGGATTATGTTTAGACTTTCTCAGAATTGCTTCAAATCAACTAGATATCTTTGTGCTGTAAATCTCCCAACAGCCAAATGTAAAAGCAGCAAACATCTCGCTGTATGTCCCACATCCAAAGTGCCAAGAGAGTAATGTAGAGCTTGCTCTCCCTGTCTTTGAGTACTGTTTGCACTGTCCCGATTACCTCTTTGCTAACATTCTCTTCAGAGCTGCAGTGAAACCAGGAACCACGTGGAGAAGGCACCCACACTGAAAGTGCCTGGAGGGAACATTGGGGCTTCTTCTCAGTGTCTCTGACATAGGGTTTCACTGTCCCGGGAAACTCTCTGCTAACACCCTGCAGAGCGCTGTGCCCAATATACAGAAACGTCTTGCGGTATCTCCTACAGGGAAAGTGCCAGGAGGGAAAAGTGAGGATTATGTTTAGACTTTCTCGGAACTGCTTCAAATCAACTAGATATCTTTGTGCTGTAAATCTCCCAACAGCCAAATGTAAAAGCAGCAAACATCTCGCTGTATGTCCCACATCCAAAGTGCCAAGAGAGAGCTTGCTCTCCCTGTCTTTGAGTACTGTTTGCACTGTCCCGATTACCTCTTTGCTAACATTCTCTTCAGAGCTGCAGTGAAACCAGGAACCACGTGGAGAAGGCACCCACACTGAAAGTGCCTGGAGTGAACATTGGGGCTTCTTCTCAGTGTCTCCGATATAGGGTTTCACTGTCCCGGGAAACTCTCTGCTAACACCCTGCAGAGCGCTGTGCCCAATGTACAGAAACGTCTTGCGGTATCCCCTACAGGGAAAGTGCCAGGAGGGAAAAGTGAGGATTATGTTTAGACTTTCTCGGAACTGCTTCAAATCAACTAGATATCTTTGTGCTGTAAATCTCCCAACAGCCAAATGTAAAAGCAGCAAACATCTCGCTGTATGTCCCACATCCAAAGTGCCAAGAGAGTAATGTAGAGCTTGCTCTCCCTGTCTTTGAGTACTGTTTGCACTGTCCCGATTACCTCTTTGCTAACATTCTCTTCAGAGCTGCAGTGAAACCAGGAACCACGTGGAGAAGGCACCCACACTGAAAGTGCCTGGAGGGAACATTGGGGCTTCTTCTCAGTGTCTCTGACATAGGGTTTCACTGTCCCGGGAAACTCTCTGCTAACACCCTGCAGAGCGCTGTGCCCAATATACAGAAACGTCTTGCGGTATCCCCTACAGGGAAAGTGCCAGGAGGGAAAAGTGAGGATTATGCTTAGACTTTCTCGGAACTGCTTCAAATGAACTAGATATCTTTGTGCTGTAAATCTCCCAACAGCCAAATGTAAAAGCAGCAAACATCTCGCTGTATGTCCCACATCCAAAGTGCCAAGAGAGTAATGTAGAGCTTGCTCTCCCTGTCTTTGAGTACTGTTTGCACTGTCCCGATTACCTCTTTGCTAACATTCTCTTCAGAGCTGCAGTGAAACCAGGAACCACGTGGAGAAGGCACCCACACTGAAAGTGCCTGGAGGGAACATTGGGGCTTCTTCTCAGTGTCTCTGACATAGGGTTTCACTGTCCCGGGAAACTCTCTGCTAACACCCTGCAGAGCGCTGTGCCCAATATACAGAAACGTCTTGCGGTATCCCCTACAGGGAAAGTGCCAGGAGGGAAAAGTGAGGATTATGCTTAGACTTTCTCGGAACTGCTTCAAATGAACTAGATATCTTTGTGCTGTAAATCTCCCAACAGCCAAATGTAAAAGCAGCAAACATCTCGCTGTATGTCCCACATCCAAAGTGCCAAGAGAGAGCTTACTCTCCCTGTCTTTGAGTACTGTTTGCACTGTCCCGATTACCTCTTTGCTAACATTCTCTTCAGAGCTGCAGTGAAACCAGGAACCACGTGGAGAAGGCACCCACACTGAAATTGCCTGGAGGGAACATTGGGGCTTCTTCTCAGTGTCTCCGATATAGGGTTTCACTGTCCCGGGAAACTCTCTGCTAACACCCTGCAGAGCGCTGTGCCCAATGTACAGAAACGTCTTGCGGTATCTCCTACAGGGAAAGTGCCAGGAGGGAAAAGTGAGGATTATGTTTAGACTTTCTCGGAACTGCTTCAAATCAACTAGATATCTTTGTGCTGTAAATCTCCCAACAGCCAAATGTAAAAGCAGCAAACATCTCGCTGTATGTCCCACATCCAAAGTGCCAAGAGAGTAATGTAGAGCTTGCTCTCCCTGTCTTTGAGTACTGTTTGCACTGTCCCGATTACCTCTTTGCTAACATTCTCTTCAGAGCTGCAGTGAAACCAGGAACCACGTGGAGAAGGCACCCACACTGAAAGTGCCTGGAGGGAACATTGGGGCTTCTTCTCAGTGTCTCTGACATAGGGTTTCACTGTCCCGGGAAACTCTCTGCTAACACCCTGCAGAGCGCTGTGCCCAATATACAGAAACGTCTTGCGGTATCTCCTACAGGGAAAGTGCCAGGAGGGAAAAGTGAGGATTATGTTTAGACTTTCTCGGAACTGCTTCAAATCAACTAGATATCTTTGTGCTGTAAATCTCCCAACAGCCAAATGTAAAAGCAGCAAACATCTCGCTGTATGTCCCACATCCAAAGTGCCAAGAGAGTAATGTAGAGCTTGCTCTCCCTGTCTTTGAGTACTGTTTGCACTGTCCCGATTACCTCTTTGCTAACATTCTCTTCAGAGCTGCAGTGAAACCAGGAACCACGTGGAGAAGGCACCCACACTGAAAGTGCCTGGAGGGAACATTGGGGCTTCTTCTCAGTGTCTCTGACATAGGGTTTCACTGTCCCGGGAAACTCTCTGCTAACACCCTGCAGAGCGCTGTGCCCAATATACAGAAACGTCTTGCGGTATCCCCTACAGGGAAAGTGCCAGGAGGGAAAAGTGAGGATTATGCTTAGACTTTCTCGGAACTGCTTCAAATCAACTAGATATCTTTGTGCTGTAAATCTCCCAACAGCCAAATGTAAAAGCAGCAAACATCTCGCTGTATGTCCCACATCCAAAGTGCCAAGAGAGAGCTTGCTCTCCCTGTCTTTGAGTACTGTTTGCACTGTCCCGATTACCTCTTTGCTAACATTCTCTTCAGAGCTGCAGTGAAACCAGGAACCACGTGGAGAAGGCACCCACACTGAAAGTGCCTGGAGGGAACATTGGGGCTTCTTCTCAGTGTCTCCGATATAGGGTTTCACTGTCCCGGGAAACTCTCTGCTAACACCCTGCAGAGCGCTGTGCCCAATGTACAGAAACGTCTTGCGGTATCCCCTACAGGGAAAGTGCCAGGAGGGAAAAGTGAGGATTATGTTTAGACTTTCTCAGAATTGCTTCAAATCAACTAGATATCTTTGTGCTGTAAATCTCCCAACAGCCAAATGTAAAAGCAGCAAACATCTCGCTGTATGTCCCACATCCAAAGTGCCAAGAGAGTAATGTAGAGCTTGCTCTCCCTGTCTTTGAGTACTGTTTGCACTGTCCCGATTACCTCTTTGCTAACATTCTCTTCAGAGCTGCAGTGAAACCAGGAACCACGTGGAGAAGGCACCCACACTGAAAGTGCCTGGAGGGAACATTGGGGCTTCTTCTCAGTGTCTCTGACATAGGGTTTCACTGTCCCGGGAAACTCTCTGCTAACACCCTGCAGAGCGCTGTGCCCAATATACAGAAACGTCTTGCGGTATCTCCTACAGGGAAAGTGCCAGGAGGGAAAAGTGAGGATTATGTTTAGACTTTCTCGGAACTGCTTCAAATCAACTAGATATCTTTGTGCTGTAAATCTCCCAACAGCCAAATGTAAAAGCAGCAAACATCTCGCTGTATGTCCCACATCCAAAGTGCCAAGAGAGAGCTTGCTCTCCCTGTCTTTGAGTACTGTTTGCACTGTCCCGATTACCTCTTTGCTAACATTCTCTTCAGAGCTGCAGTGAAACCAGGAACCACGTGGAGAAGGCACCCACACTGAAAGTGCCTGGAGTGAACATTGGGGCTTCTTCTCAGTGTCTCCGATATAGGGTTTCACTGTCCCGGGAAACTCTCTGCTAACACCCTGCAGAGCGCTGTGCCCAATGTACAGAAACGTCTTGCGGTATCCCCTACAGGGAAAGTGCCAGGAGGGAAAAGTGAGGATTATGTTTAGACTTTCTCGGAACTGCTTCAAATCAACTAGATATCTTTGTGCTGTAAATCTCCCAACAGCCAAATGTAAAAGCAGCAAACATCTCGCTGTATGTCCCACATCCAAAGTGCCAAGAGAGTAATGTAGAGCTTGCTCTCCCTGTCTTTGAGTACTGTTTGCACTGTCCCGATTACCTCTTTGCTAACATTCTCTTCAGAGCTGCAGTGAAACCAGGAACCACGTGGAGAAGGCACCCACACTGAAAGTGCCTGGAGGGAACATTGGGGCTTCTTCTCAGTGTCTCTGACATAGGGTTTCACTGTCCCGGGAAACTCTCTGCTAACACCCTGCAGAGCGCTGTGCCCAATATACAGAAACGTCTTGCGGTATCTCCTACAGGGAAAGTGCCAGGAGGGAAAAGTGAGGATTATGTTTAGACTTTCTCGGAACTGCTTCAAATCAACTAGATATCTTTGTGCTGTAAATCTCCCAACAGCCAAATGTAAAAGCAGCAAACATCTCGCTGTATGTCCCACATCCAAAGTGCCAAGAGAGTAATGTAGAGCTTGCTCTCCCTGTCTTTGAGTACTGTTTGCACTGTCCCGATTACCTCTTTGCTAACATTCTCTTCAGAGCTGCAGTGAAACCAGGAACCACGTGGAGAAGGCACCCACACTGAAAGTGCCTGGAGGGAACATTGGGGCTTCTTCTCAGTGTCTCTGACATAGGGTTTCACTGTCCCGGGAAACTCTCTGCTAACACCCTGCAGAGCGCTGTGCCCAATATACAGAAACGTCTTGCGGTATCCCCTACAGGGAAAGTGCCAGGAGGGAAAAGTGAGGATTATGCTTAGACTTTCTCGGAACTGCTTCAAATCAACTAGATATCTTTGTGCTGTAAATCTCCCAACAGCCAAATGTAAAAGCAGCAAACATCTCGCTGTATGTCCCACATCCAAAGTGCCAAGAGAGAGCTTGCTCTCCCTGTCTTTGAGTACTGTTTGCACTGTCCCGATTACCTCTTTGCTAACATTCTCTTCAGAGCTGCAGTGAAACCAGGAACCACGTGGAGAAGGCACCCACACTGAAAGTGCCTGGAGGGAACATTGGGGCTTCTTCTCAGTGTCTCCGATATAGGGTTTCACTGTCCCGGGAAACTCTCTGCTAACACCCTGCAGAGCGCTGTGCCCAATGTACAGAAACGTCTTGCGGTATCCCCTACAGGGAAAGTGCCAGGAGGGAAAAGTGAGGATTATGTTTAGACTTTCTCAGAATTGCTTCAAATCAACTAGATATCTTTGTGCTGTAAATCTCCCAACAGCCAAATGTAAAAGCAGCAAACATCTCGCTGTATGTCCCACATCCAAAGTGCCAAGAGAGTAATGTAGAGCTTGCTCTCCCTGTCTTTGAGTACTGTTTGCACTGTCCCGATTACCTCTTTGCTAACATTCTCTTCAGAGCTGCAGTGAAACCAGGAACCACGTGGAGAAGGCACCCACACTGAAAGTGCCTGGAGGGAACATTGGGGCTTCTTCTCAGTGTCTCTGACATAGGGTTTCACTGTCCCGGGAAACTCTCTGCTAACACCCTGCAGAGCGCTGTGCCCAATATACAGAAACGTCTTGCGGTATCTCCTACAGGGAAAGTGCCAGGAGGGAAAAGTGAGGATTATGTTTAGACTTTCTCGGAACTGCTTCAAATCAACTAGATATCTTTGTGCTGTAAATCTCCCAACAGCCAAATGTAAAAGCAGCAAACATCTCGCTGTATGTCCCACATCCAAAGTGCCAAGAGAGAGCTTGCTCTCCCTGTCTTTGAGTACTGTTTGCACTGTCCCGATTACCTCTTTGCTAACATTCTCTTCAGAGCTGCAGTGAAACCAGGAACCACGTGGAGAAGGCACCCACACTGAAAGTGCCTGGAGTGAACATTGGGGCTTCTTCTCAGTGTCTCCGATATAGGGTTTCACTGTCCCGGGAAACTCTCTGCTAACACCCTGCAGAGCGCTGTGCCCAATGTACAGAAACGTCTTGCGGTATCCCCTACAGGGAAAGTGCCAGGAGGGAAAAGTGAGGATTATGTTTAGACTTTCTCGGAACTGCTTCAAATCAACTAGATATCTTTGTGCTGTAAATCTCCCAACAGCCAAATGTAAAAGCAGCAAACATCTCGCTGTATGTCCCACATCCAAAGTGCCAAGAGAGTAATGTAGAGCTTGCTCTCCCTGTCTTTGAGTACTGTTTGCACTGTCCCGATTACCTCTTTGCTAACATTCTCTTCAGAGCTGCAGTGAAACCAGGAACCACGTGGAGAAGGCACCCACACTGAAAGTGCCTGGAGGGAACATTGGGGCTTCTTCTCAGTGTCTCTGACATAGGGTTTCACTGTCCCGGGAAACTCTCTGCTAACACCCTGCAGAGCGCTGTGCCCAATATACAGAAACGTCTTGCGGTATCCCCTACAGGGAAAGTGCCAGGAGGGAAAAGTGAGGATTATGCTTAGACTTTCTCGGAACTGCTTCAAATGAACTAGATATCTTTGTGCTGTAAATCTCCCAACAGCCAAATGTAAAAGCAGCAAACATCTCGCTGTATGTCCCACATCCAAAGTGCCAAGAGAGAGCTTGCTCTCCCTGTCTTTGAGTACTGTTTGCACTGTCCCGATTACCTCTTTGCTAACATTCTCTTCAGAGCTGCAGTGAAACCAGGAACCACGTGGAGAAGGCACCCACACTGAAATTGCCTGGAGGGAACATTGGGGCTTCTTCTCAGTGTCTCCGATATAGGGTTTCACTGTCCCGGGAAACTCTCTGCTAACACCCTGCAGAGCGCTGTGCCCAATGTACAGAAACGTCTTGCGGTATCTCCTACAGGGAAAGTGCCAGGAGGGAAAAGTGAGGATTATGTTTAGACTTTCTCGGAACTGCTTCAAATCAACTAGATATCTTTGTGCTGTAAATCTCCCAACAGCCAAATGTAAAAGCAGCAAACATCTCGCTGTATGTCCCACATCCAAAGTGCCAAGAGAGTAATGTAGAGCTTGCTCTCCCTGTCTTTGAGTACTGTTTGCACTGTCCCGATTACCTCTTTGCTAACATTCTCTTCAGAGCTGCAGTGAAACCAGGAACCACGTGGAGAAGGCACCCACACTGAAAGTGCCTGGAGGGAACATTGGGGCTTCTTCTCAGTGTCTCTGACATAGGGTTTCACTGTCCCGGGAAACTCTCTGCTAACACCCTGCAGAGCGCTGTGCCCAATATACAGAAACGTCTTGCGGTATCTCCTACAGGGAAAGTGCCAGGAGGGAAAAGTGAGGATTATGTTTAGACTTTCTCGGAACTGCTTCAAATCAACTAGATATCTTTGTGCTGTAAATCTCCCAACAGCCAAATGTAAAAGCAGCAAACATCTCGCTGTATGTCCCACATCCAAAGTGCCAAGAGAGTAATGTAGAGCTTGCTCTCCCTGTCTTTGAGTACTGTTTGCACTGTCCCGATTACCTCTTTGCTAACATTCTCTTCAGAGCTGCAGTGAAACCAGGAACCACGTGGAGAAGGCACCCACACTGAAAGTGCCTGGAGGGAACATTGGGGCTTCTTCTCAGTGTCTCCGATATAGGGTTTCACTGTCCCGGGAAACTCTCTGCTAACACCCTGCAGAGCGCTGTGCCCAATGTACAGAAACGTCTTGCGGTATCCCCTACAGGGAAAGTGCCAGGAGGGAAAAGTGAGGATTATGTTTAGACTTTCTCAGAATTGCTTCAAATCAACTAGATATCTTTGTGCTGTAAATCTCCCAACAGCCAAATGTAAAAGCAGCAAACATCTCGCTGTATGTCCCACATCCAAAGTGCCAAGAGAGTAATGTAGAGCTTGCTCTCCCTGTCTTTGAGTACTGTTTGCACTGTCCCGATTACCTCTTTGCTAACATTCTCTTCAGAGCTGCAGTGAAACCAGGAACCACGTGGAGAAGGCACCCACACTGAAAGTGCCTGGAGGGAACATTGGGGCTTCTTCTCAGTGTCTCTGACATAGGGTTTCACTGTCCCGGGAAACTCTCTGCTAACACCCTGCAGAGCGCTGTGCCCAATATACAGAAACGTCTTGCGGTATCTCCTACAGGGAAAGTGCCAGGAGGGAAAAGTGAGGATTATGTTTAGACTTTCTCGGAACTGCTTCAAATCAACTAGATATCTTTGTGCTGTAAATCTCCCAACAGCCAAATGTAAAAGCAGCAAACATCTCGCTGTATGTCCCACATCCAAAGTGCCAAGAGAGAGCTTGCTCTCCCTGTCTTTGAGTACTGTTTGCACTGTCCCGATTACCTCTTTGCTAACATTCTCTTCAGAGCTGCAGTGAAACCAGGAACCACGTGGAGAAGGCACCCACACTGAAAGTGCCTGGAGTGAACATTGGGGCTTCTTCTCAGTGTCTCCGATATAGGGTTTCACTGTCCCGGGAAACTCTCTGCTAACACCCTGCAGAGCGCTGTGCCCAATGTACAGAAACGTCTTGCGGTATCCCCTACAGGGAAAGTGCCAGGAGGGAAAAGTGAGGATTATGTTTAGACTTTCTCGGAACTGCTTCAAATCAACTAGATATCTTTGTGCTGTAAATCTCCCAACAGCCAAATGTAAAAGCAGCAAACATCTCGCTGTATGTCCCACATCCAAAGTGCCAAGAGAGTAATGTAGAGCTTGCTCTCCCTGTCTTTGAGTACTGTTTGCACTGTCCCGATTACCTCTTTGCTAACATTCTCTTCAGAGCTGCAGTGAAACCAGGAACCACGTGGAGAAGGCACCCACACTGAAAGTGCCTGGAGGGAACATTGGGGCTTCTTCTCAGTGTCTCTGACATAGGGTTTCACTGTCCCGGGAAACTCTCTGCTAACACCCTGCAGAGCGCTGTGCCCAATATACAGAAACGTCTTGCGGTATCTCCTACAGGGAAAGTGCCAGGAGGGAATAGTGAGGATTATGTTTAGACTTTCTCGGAACTGCTTCAAATCAACTAGATATCTTTGTGCTGTAAATCTCCCAACAGCCAAATGTAAAAGCAGCAAACATCTCGCTGTATGTCCCACATCCAAAGTGCCAAGAGAGAGCTTGCTCTCCCTGTCTTTGAGTACTGTTTGCACTGTCCCGATTACCTCTTTGCTAACATTCTCTTCAGAGCTGCAGTGAAACCAGGAACCACGTGGAGAAGGCACCCACACTGAAAGTGCCTGGAGGGAACATTGGGGCTTCTTCTCAGTGTCTCCGATATAGGGTTTCACTGTCCCGGGAAACTCTCTGCTAACACCCTGCAGAGCGCTGTGCCCAATGTACAGAAACGTCTTGCGGTATCCCCTACAGGGAAAGTGCCAGGAGGGAAAAGTGAGGATTATATTTAGACTTTCTCGGAACTGCTTCAAATCAACTAGATATCTTTGTGCTGTAAATCTCCCAACAGCCAAATGTAAAAGCAGCAAACATCTCGCTGTATGTCCCACATCCAAAGTGCCAAGAGAGAGCTTGCTCTCCCTGTCTTTGAGTACTGTTTGCACTGTCCCGATTACCTCTTTGCTAACATTCTCTTCAGAGCTGCAGTGAAACCAGGAACCACGTGGAGAAGGCACCCACACTGAAAGTGCCTGGAGTGAACATTGGGGCTTCTTCTCAGTGTCTCCGATATAGGGTTTCACTGTCCCGGGAAACTCTCTGCTAACACCCTGCAGAGCGCTGTGCCCAATGTACAGAAACGTCTTGCGGTATCCCCTACAGGGAAAGTGCCAGGAGGGAAAAGTGAGGATTATGTTTAGACTTTCTCGGAACTGCTTCAAATCAACTAGATATCTTTGTGCTGTAAATCTCCCAACAGCCAAATGTAAAAGCAGCAAACATCTCGCTGTATGTCCCACATCCAAAGTGCCAAGAGAGTAATGTAGAGCTTGCTCTCCCTGTCTTTGAGTACTGTTTGCACTGTCCCGATTACCTCTTTGCTAACATTCTCTTCAGAGCTGCAGTGAAACCAGGAACCACGTGGAGAAGGCACCCACACTGAAAGTGCCTGGAGGGAACATTGGGGCTTCTTCTCAGTGTCTCTGACATAGGGTTTCACTGTCCCGGGAAACTCTCTGCTAACACCCTGCAGAGCGCTGTGCCCAATATACAGAAACGTCTTGCGGTATCTCCTACAGGGAAAGTGCCAGGAGGGAATAGTGAGGATTATGTTTAGACTTTCTCGGAACTGCTTCAAATCAACTAGATATCTTTGTGCTGTAAATCTCCCAACAGCCAAATGTAAAAGCAGCAAACATCTCGCTGTATGTCCCACATCCAAAGTGCCAAGAGAGAGCTTGCTCTCCCTGTCTTTGAGTACTGTTTGCACTGTCCCGATTACCTCTTTGCTAACATTCTCTTCAGAGCTGCAGTGAAACCAGGAACCACGTGGAGAAGGCACCCACACTGAAAGTGCCTGGAGGGAACATTGGGGCTTCTTCTCAGTGTCTCCGATATAGGGTTTCACTGTCCCGGGAAACTCTCTGCTAACACCCTGCAGAGCGCTGTGCCCAATGTACAGAAACGTCTTGCGGTATCCCCTACAGGGAAAGTGCCAGGAGGGAAAAGTGAGGATTATGTTTAGACTTTCTCGGAACTGCTTCAAATCAACTAGATATCTTTGTGCTGTAAATCTCCCAACAGCCAAATGTAAAAGCAGCAAACATCTCGCTGTATGTCCCACATCCAAAGTGCCAAGAGAGTAATGTAGAGCTTGCTCTCCCTGTCTTTGAGTACTGTTTGCACTGTCCCGATTACCTCTTTGCTAACATTCTCTTCAGAGCTGCAGTGAAACCAGGAACCACGTGGAGAAGGCACCCACACTGAAAGTGCCTGGAGGGAACATTGGGGCTTCTTCTCAGTGTCTCTGACATAGGGTTTCACTGTCCCGGGAAACTCTCTGCTAACACCCTGCAGAGCGCTGTGCCCAATATACAGAAACGTCTTGCGGTATCTCCTACAGGGAAAGTGCCAGGAGGGAAAAGTGAGGATTATGTTTAGACTTTCTCAGAATTGCTTCAAATCAACTAGATATCTTTGTGCTGTAAATCTCCCAACAGCCAAATGTAAAAGCAGCAAACATCTCGCTGTATGTCCCACATCCAAAGTGCCAAGAGAGAGCTTGCTCTCCCTGTCTTTGAGTACTGTTTGCACTGTCCCGATTACCTCTTTGCTAACATTCTCTTCAGAGCTGCAGTGAAACCAGGAACCACGTGGAGAAGGCACCCACAATGAAAGTGCCTGGAAGGAACATTGGGGCTTCTTCTCAGTGTCTTTGACATAGGGTTTCACTGTCCCGGGAAACTCTCTGCTAACACCCTGCAGAGCGCTGTGCCCAATGTACAGAAACGTCTTGCGGTATCCCCTACAGGGAAAGTGCCAGGAGGGAAAAGTGAGGATTATGTTTAGACTTTCTCGGAACTGCTTCAAATCAACTAGATATCTTTGTGCTGTAAATCTCCCAACAGCCAAATGTAAAAGCAGCAAACATCTCGCTGTATGTCCCACATCCAAAGTGCCAAGAGAGTAATGTAGAGCTTGCTCTCCCTGTCTTTGAGTACTGTTTGCACTGTCCCGATTACCTCTTTGCTAACATTCTCTTCAGAGCTGCAGTGAAACCAGGAACCACGTGGAGAAGGCACCCACACTGAAAGTGCCTGGAGGGAACATTGGGGCTTCTTCTCAGTGTCTCTGACATAGGGTTTCACTGTCCCGGGAAACTCTCTGCTAACACCCTGCAGAGCGCTGTGCCCAATATACAGAAACGTCTTGCGGTATCCCCTACAGGGAAAGTGCCAGGAGGGAAAAGTGAGGATTATGCTTAGACTTTCTCGGAACTGCTTCAAATCAAATAGATATCTTTGTGCTGTAAATCTCCCAACAGCCAAATGTAAAAGCAGCAAACATCTCGCTGTATGTCCCACATCCAAAGTGCCAAGAGAGAGCTTGCTCTCCCTGTCTTTGAGTACTGTTTGCACTGTCCCGATTACCTCTTTGCTAACATTCTCTTCAGAGCTGCAGTGAAACCAGGAACCACGTGGAGAAGGCACCCACACTGAAATTGCCTGGAGGGAACATTGGGGCTTCTTCTCAGTGTCTCCGATATAGGGTTTCACTGTCCCGGGAAACTCTCTGCTAACACCCTGCAGAGCGCTGTGCCCAATGTACAGAAACGTCTTGCGGTATCTCCTACAGGGAAAGTGCCAGGAGGGAAAAGTGAGGATTATGTTTAGACTTTCTCGGAACTGCTTCAAATCAACTAGATATCTTTGTGCTGTAAATCTCCCAACAGCCAAATGTAAAAGCAGCAAACATCTCGCTGTATGTCCCACATCCAAAGTGCCAAGAGAGTAATGTAGAGCTTGCTCTCCCTGTCTTTGAGTACTGTTTGCACTGTCCCGATTACCTCTTTGCTAACATTCTCTTCAGAGCTGCAGTGAAACCAGGAACCACGTGGAGAAGGCACCCACACTGAAAGTGCCTGGAGGGAACATTGGGGCTTCTTCTCAGTGTCTCTGACATAGGGTTTCACTGTCCCGGGAAACTCTCTGCTAACACCCTGCAGAGCGCTGTGCCCAATATACAGAAACGTCTTGCGGTATCTCCTACAGGGAAAGTGCCAGGAGGGAAAAGTGAGGATTATGTTTAGACTTTCTCGGAACTGCTTCAAATCAACTAGATATCTTTGTGCTGTAAATCTCCCAACAGCCAAATGTAAAAGCAGCAAACATCTCGCTGTATGTCCCACATCCAAAGTGCCAAGAGAGTAATGTAGAGCTTGCTCTCCCTGTCTTTGAGTACTGTTTGCACTGTCCCGATTACCTCTTTGCTAACATTCTCTTCAGAGCTGCAGTGAAACCAGGAACCACGTGGAGAAGGCACCCACACTGAAAGTGCCTGGAGGGAACATTGGGGCTTCTTCTCAGTGTCTCTGACATAGGGTTTCACTGTCCCGGGAAACTCTCTGCTAACACCCTGCAGAGCGCTGTGCCCAATATACAGAAACGTCTTGCGGTATCCCCTACAGGGAAAGTGCCAGGAGGGAAAAGTGAGGATTATGCTTAGACTTTCTCGGAACTGCTTCAAATCAACTAGATATCTTTGTGCTGTAAATCTCCCAACAGCCAAATGTAAAAGCAGCAAACATCTCGCTGTATGTCCCACATCCAAAGTGCCAAGAGAGAGCTTGCTCTCCCTGTCTTTGAGTACTGTTTGCACTGTCCCGATTACCTCTTTGCTAACATTCTCTTCAGAGCTGCAGTGAAACCAGGAACCACGTGGAGAAGGCACCCACACTGAAAGTGCCTGGAGGGAACATTGGGGCTTCTTCTCAGTGTCTCCGATATAGGGTTTCACTGTCCCGGGAAACTCTCTGCTAACACCCTGCAGAGCGCTGTGCCCAATGTACAGAAACGTCTTGCGGTATCCCCTACAGGGAAAGTGCCAGGAGGGAAAAGTGAGGATTATGTTTAGACTTTCTCAGAATTGCTTCAAATCAACTAGATATCTTTGTGCTGTAAATCTCCCAACAGCCAAATGTAAAAGCAGCAAACATCTCGCTGTATGTCCCACATCCAAAGTGCCAAGAGAGTAATGTAGAGCTTGCTCTCCCTGTCTTTGAGTACTGTTTGCACTGTCCCGATTACCTCTTTGCTAACATTCTCTTCAGAGCTGCAGTGAAACCAGGAACCACGTGGAGAAGGCACCCACACTGAAAGTGCCTGGAGGGAACATTGGGGCTTCTTCTCAGTGTCTCTGACATAGGGTTTCACTGTCCCGGGAAACTCTCTGCTAACACCCTGCAGAGCGCTGTGCCCAATATACAGAAACGTCTTGCGGTATCCCCTACAGGGAAAGTGCCAGGAGGGAAAAGTGAGGATTATGCTTAGACTTTCTCGGAACTGCTTCAAATCAACTAGATATCTTTGTGCTGTAAATCTCCCAACAGCCAAATGTAAAAGCAGCAAACATCTCGCTGTATGTCCCACATCCAAAGTGCCAAGAGAGAGCTTGCTCTCCCTGTCTTTGAGTACTGTTTGCACTGTCCCGATTACCTCTTTGCTAACATTCTCTTCAGAGCTGCAGTGAAACCAGGAACCACGTGGAGAAGGCACCCACACTGAAAGTGCCTGGAGGGAACATTGGGGCTTCTTCTCAGTGTCTCCGATATAGGGTTTCACTGTCCCGGGAAACTCTCTGCTAACACCCTGCAGAGCGCTGTGCCCAATGTACAGAAACGTCTTGCGGTATCCCCTACAGGGAAAGTGCCAGGAGGGAAAAGTGAGGATTATGTTTAGACTTTCTCGGAACTGCTTCAAATCAACTAGATATCTTTGTGCTGTAAATCTCCCAACAGCCAAATGTAAAAGCAGCAAACATCTCGCTGTATGTCCCACATCCAAAGTGCCAAGAGAGTAATGTAGAGCTTGCTCTCCCTGTCTTTGAGTACTGTTTGCACTGTCCCGATTACCTCTTTGCTAACATTCTCTTCAGAGCTGCAGTGAAACCAGGAACCACGTGGAGAAGGCACCCACACTGAAAGTGCCTGGAGGGAACATTGGGGCTTCTTCTCAGTGTCTCTGACATAGGGTTTCACTGTCCCGGGAAACTCTCTGCTAACACCCTGCAGAGCGCTGTGCCCAATATACAGAAACGTCTTGCGGTATCTCCTACAGGGAAAGTGCCAGGAGGGAATAGTGAGGATTATGTTTAGACTTTCTCGGAACTGCTTCAAATCAACTAGATATCTTTGTGCTGTAAATCTCCCAACAGCCAAATGTAAAAGCAGCAAACATCTCGCTGTATGTCCCACATCCAAAGTGCCAAGAGAGAGCTTGCTCTCCCTGTCTTTGAGTACTGTTTGCACTGTCCCGATTACCTCTTTGCTAACATTCTCTTCAGAGCTGCAGTGAAACCAGGAACCACGTGGAGAAGGCACCCACACTGAAAGTGCCTGGAGGGAACATTGGGGCTTCTTCTCAGTGTCTCCGATATAGGGTTTCACTGTCCCGGGAAACTCTCTGCTAACACCCTGCAGAGCGCTGTGCCCAATGTACAGAAACGTCTTGCGGTATCCCCTACAGGGAAAGTGCCAGGAGGGAAAAGTGAGGATTATATTTAGACTTTCTCGGAACTGCTTCAAATCAACTAGATATCTTTGTGCTGTAAATCTCCCAACAGCCAAATGTAAAAGCAGCAAACATCTCGCTGTATGTCCCACATCCAAAGTGCCAAGAGAGAGCTTGCTCTCCCTGTCTTTGAGTACTGTTTGCACTGTCCCGATTACCTCTTTGCTAACATTCTCTTCAGAGCTGCAGTGAAACCAGGAACCACGTGGAGAAGGCACCCACACTGAAAGTGCCTGGAGTGAACTTTGGGGCTTCTTCTCAGTGTCTCCGATATAGGGTTTCACTGTCCCGGGAAACTCTCTGCTAACACCCTGCAGAGCGCTGTGACCAATGTACAGAAACGTCTTGCGGTATCCCCTACAGGGAAAGTGCCAGGAGGGAAAAGTGAGGATTATGTTTAGACTTTCTCGGAACTGCTTCAAATCAACTAGATATCTTTGTGCTGTAAATCTCCCAACAGCCAAATGTAAAAGCAGCAAACATCTCGCTGTATGTCCCACATCCAAAGTGCCAAGAGAGTAATGTAGAGCTTGCTCTCCCTGTCTTTGAGTACTGTTTGCACTGTCCCGATTACCTCTTTGCTAACATTCTCTTCAGAGCTGCAGTGAAACCAGGAACCACGTGGAGAAGGCACCCACACTGAAAGTGCCTGGAGGGAACATTGGGGCTTCTTCTCAGTGTCTCTGACATAGGGTTTCACTGTCCCGGGAAACTCTCTGCTAACACCCTGCAGAGCGCTGTGCCCAATATACAGAAACGTCTTGCGGTATCTCCTACAGGGAAAGTGCCAGGAGGGAATAGTGAGGATTATGTTTAGACTTTCTCGGAACTGCTTCAAATCAACTAGATATCTTTGTGCTGTAAATCTCCCAACAGCCAAATGTAAAAGCAGCAAACATCTCGCTGTATGTCCCACATCCAAAGTGCCAAGAGAGAGCTTGCTCTCCCTGTCTTTGAGTACTGTTTGCACTGTCCCGATTACCTCTTTGCTAACATTCTCTTCAGAGCTGCAGTGAAACCAGGAACCACGTGGAGAAGGCACCCACACTGAAAGTGCCTGGAGGGAACATTGGGGCTTCTTCTCAGTGTCTCCGATATAGGGTTTCACTGTCCCGGGAAACTCTCTGCTAACACCCTGCAGAGCGCTGTGCCCAATGTACAGAAACGTCTTGCGGTATCCCCTACAGGGAAAGTGCCAGGAGGGAAAAGTGAGGATTATGTTTAGACTTTCTCGGAACTGCTTCAAATCAACTAGATATCTTTGTGCTGTAAATCTCCCAACAGCCAAATGTAAAAGCAGCAAACATCTCGCTGTATGTCCCACATCCAAAGTGCCAAGAGAGTAATGTAGAGCTTGCTCTCCCTGTCTTTGAGTACTGTTTGCACTGTCCCGATTACCTCTTTGCTAACATTCTCTTCAGAGCTGCAGTGAAACCAGGAACCACGTGGAGAAGGCACCCACACTGAAAGTGCCTGGAGGGAACATTGGGGCTTCTTCTCAGTGTCTCTGACATAGGGTTTCACTGTCCCGGGAAACTCTCTGCTAACACCCTGCAGAGCGCTGTGCCCAATATACAGAAACGTCTTGCGGTATCTCCTACAGGGAAAGTGCCAGGAGGGAAAAGTGAGGATTATGTTTAGACTTTCTCAGAATTGCTTCAAATCAACTAGATATCTTTGTGCTGTAAATCTCCCAACAGCCAAATGTAAAAGCAGCAAACATCTCGCTGTATGTCCCACATCCAAAGTGCCAAGAGAGAGCTTGCTCTCCCTGTCTTTGAGTACTGTTTGCACTGTCCCGATTACCTCTTTGCTAACATTCTCTTCAGAGCTGCAGTGAAACCAGGAACCACGTGGAGAAGGCACCCACAATGAAAGTGCCTGGAAGGAACATTGGGGCTTCTTCTCAGTGTCTTTGACATAGGGTTTCACTGTCCCGGGAAACTCTCTGCTAACACCCTGCAGAGCGCTGTGCCCAATGTACAGAAACGTCTTGCGGTATCCCCTACAGGGAAAGTGCCAGGAGGGAAAAGTGAGGATTATGTTTAGACTTTCTCGGAACTGCTTCAAATCAACTAGATATCTTTGTGCTGTAAATCTCCCAACAGCCAAATGTAAAAGCAGCAAACATCTCGCTGTATGTCCCACATCCAAAGTGCCAAGAGAGTAATGTAGAGCTTGCTCTCCCTGTCTTTGAGTACTGTTTGCACTGTCCCGATTACCTCTTTGCTAACATTCTCTTCAGAGCTGCAGTGAAACCAGGAACCACGTGGAGAAGGCACCCACACTGAAAGTGCCTGGAGGGAACATTGGGGCTTCTTCTCAGTGTCTCTGACATAGGGTTTCACTGTCCCGGGAAACTCTCTGCTAACACCCTGCAGAGCGCTGTGCCCAATATACAGAAACGTCTTGCGGTATCTCCTACAGGGAAAGTGCCAGGAGGGAAAAGTGAGGATTATGTTTAGACTTTCTCAGAATTGCTTCAAATCAACTAGATATCTTTGTGCTGTAAATCTCCCAACAGCCAAATGTAAAAGCAGCAAACATCTCGCTGTATGTCCCACATCCAAAGTGCCAAGAGAGTAATGTAGAGCTTGCTCTCCCTGTCTTTGAGTACTGTTTGCACTGTCCCGATTACCTCTTTGCTAACATTCTCTTCAGAGCTGCAGTGAAACCAGGAACCACGTGGAGAAGGCACCCACACTGAAAGTGCCTGGAGGGAACATTGGGGCTTCTTCTCAGTGTCTCTGACATAGGGTTTCACTGTCCCGGGAAACTCTCTGCTAACACCCTGCAGAGCGCTGTGCCCAATATACAGAAACGTCTTGCGGTATCTCCTACAGGGAAAGTGCCAGGAGGGAAAAGTGAGGATTATGTTTAGACTTTCTCAGAACTGCTTCAAATCAACTAGATATCTTTGTGCTGTAAATCTCCCAACAGCCAAATGTAAAAGCAGCAAACATCTCGCTGTATGTCCCACATCCAAAGTGCCAAGAGAGTAATGTAGAGCTTGCTCTCCCTGTCTTTGAGTACTGTTTGCACTGTCCCGATTACCTCTTTGCTAACATTCTCTTCAGAGCTGCAGTGAAACCAGGAACCACGTGGAGAAGGCACCCACACTGAAAGTGCCTGGAGGGAACATTGGGGCTTCTTCTCAGTGTCTCTGACATAGGGTTTCACTGTCCCGGGAAACTCTCTGCTAACACCCTGCAGAGCGCTGTGCCCAATATACAGAAACGTCTTGCGGTATCTCCTACAGGGAAAGTGCCAGGAGGGAAAAGTGAGGATTATATTTAGACTTTCTCGGAACTGCTTCAAATCAACTAGATATCTTTGTGCTGTAAATCTCCCAACAGCCAAATGTAAAAGCAGCAAACATCTCGCTGTATGTCCCACATCCAAAGTGCCAAGAGAGTAATGTAGAGCTTGCTCTCCCTGTCTTTGAGTACTGTTTGCACTGTCCCGATTACCTCTTTGCTAACATTCTCTTCAGAGCTGCAGTGAAACCAGGAACCACGTGGAGAAGGCACCCACACTGAAAGTGCCTGGAGGGAACATTGGGGCTTCTTCTCAGTGTCTCCGATATAGGGTTTCACTGTCCCGGGAAACTCTCTGCTAACACCCTGCAGAGCGCTGTGCCCAATGTACAGAAACGTCTTGCGGTATCCCCTACAGGGAAAGTGCCAGGAGGGAAAAGTGAGGATTATGTTTAGACTTTCTCGGAACTGCTTCAAATCAACTAGATATCTTTGTGCTGTAAATCTCCCAACAGCCAAATGTAAAAGCAGCAAACATCTCGCTGTATGTCCCACATCCGAAGTGCCAAGAGAGTAATGTAGAGCTTGCTCTCCCTGTCTTTGAGTACTGTTTGCACTGTCCCGATTACCTCTTTGCTAACATTCTCTTCAGAGCTGCAGTGAAACCAGGAACCACGTGGAGAAGGCACCCACACTGAAAGTGCCTGGAGGGAACATTGGGGCTTCTTCTCAGTGTCTCTGACATAGGGTTTCACTGTCCCGGGAAACTCTCTGCTAACACCCTGCAGAGCGCTGTGCCCAATATACAGAAACGTCTTGCGGTATCTCCTACAGGGAAAGTGCCAGGAGGGAAAAGTGAGGATTATGTTTAGACTTTCTCAGAATTGCTTCAAATCAACTAGATATCTTTGTGCTGTAAATCTCCCAACAGCCAAATGTAAAAGCAGCAAACATCTCGCTGTATGTCCCACATCCAAAGTGCCAAGAGAGTAATGTAGAGCTTGCTCTCCCTGTCTTTGAGTACTGTTTGCACTGTCCCGATTACCTCTTTGCTAACATTCTCTTCAGAGCTGCAGTGAAACCAGGAACCACGTGGAGAAGGCACCCACACTGAAAGTGCCTGGAGGGAACATTGGGGCTTCTTCTCAGTGTCTCTGACATAGGGTTTCACTGTCCCGGGAAACTCTCTGCTAACACCCTGCAGAGCGCTGTGCCCAATATACAGAAACGTCTTGCGGTATCCCCTACAGGGAAAGTGCCAGGAGGGAAAAGTGAGGATTATGCTTAGACTTTCTCGGAACTGCTTCAAATCAACTAGATATCTTTGTGCTGTAAATCTCCCAACAGCCAAATGTAAAAGCAGCAAACATCTCGCTGTATGTCCCACATCCAAAGTGCCAAGAGAGTAATGTAGAGCTTGCTCTCCCTGTCTTTGAGTACTGTTTGCACTGTCCCGATTACCTCTTTGCTAACATTCTCTTCAGAGCTGCAGTGAAACCAGGAACCACGTGGAGAAGGCACCCACACTGAAAGTGCCTGGAGGGAACATTGGGGCTTCTTCTCAGTGTCTCTGACATAGGGTTTCACTGTCCCGGGAAACTCTCTGCTAACACCCTGCAGAGCGCTGTGCCCAATATACAGAAACGTCTTGCGGTATCTCCTACAGGGAAAGTGCCAGGAGGGAAAAGTGAGGATTATATTTAGACTTTCTCGGAACTGCTTCAAATCAACTAGATATCTTTGTGCTGTAAATCTCCCAACAGCCAAATGTAAAAGCAGCAAACATCTCGCTGTATGTCCCACATCCAAAGTGCCAAGAGAGTAATGTAGAGCTTGCTCTCCCTGTCTTTGAGTACTGTTTGCACTGTCCCGATTACCTCTTTGCTAACATTCTCTTCAGAGCTGCAGTGAAACCAGGAACCACGTGGAGAAGGCACCCACACTGAAAGTGCCTGGAGGGAACATTGGGGCTTCTTCTCAGTGTCTCCGATATAGGGTTTCACTGTCCCGGGAAACTCTCTGCTAACACCCTGCAGAGCGCTGTGCCCAATATACAGAAACGTCTTGCGGTATCTCCTACAGGGAAAGTGCCAGGAGGGAAAAGTGAGGATTATGTTTAGACTTTCTCGGAACTGCTTCAAATCAACTAGATATCTTTGTGCTGTAAATCTCCCAACAGCCAAATGTAAAAGCAGCAAACATCTCGCTGTATGTCCCACATCCAAAGTGCCAAGAGAGAGCTTGCTCTCCCTGTCTTTGAGTACTGTTTGCACTGTCCCGATTACCTCTTTGCTAACATTCTCTTCAGAGCTGCAGTGAAACCAGGAACCACGTGGAGAAGGCACCCACACTGAAAGTGCCTGGAGGGAACATTGGGGCTTCTTCTCAGTGTCTCCGATATAGGGTTTCACTGTCCCGGGAAACTCTCTGCTAACACCCTGCAGAGCGCTGTGCCCAATGTACAGAAACGTCTTGCGGTATCCCCTACAGGGAAAGTGCCAGGAGGGAAAAGTGAGGATTATGTTTAGACTTTCTCGGAACTGCTTCAAATCAACTAGATATCTTTGTGCTGTAAATCTCCCAACAGCCAAATGTAAAAGCAGCAAACATCTCGCTGTATGTCCCACATCCAAAGTGCCAAGAGAGTAATGTAGAGCTTGCTCTCCCTGTCTTTGAGTACTGTTTGCACTGTCCCGATTACCTCTTTGCTAACATTCTCTTCAGAGCTGCAGTGAAACCAGGAACCACGTGGAGAAGGCACCCACACTGAAAGTGCCTGGAGGGAACATTGGGGCTTCTTCTCAGTGTCTCTGACATAGGGTTTCACTGTCCCGGGAAACTCTCTGCTAACACCCTGCAGAGCGCTGTGCCCAATATACAGAAACGTCTTGCGGTATCTCCTACAGGGAAAGTGCCAGGAGGGAAAAGTGAGGATTATGTTTAGACTTTCTCAGAATTGCTTCAAATCAACTAGATATCTTTGTGCTGTAAATCTCCCAACAGCCAAATGTAAAAGCAGCAAACATCTCGCTGTATGTCCCACATCCAAAGTGCCAAGAGAGAGCTTGCTCTCCCTGTCTTTGAGTACTGTTTGCACTGTCCCGATTACCTCTTTGCTAACATTCTCTTCAGAGCTGCAGTGAAACCAGGAACCACGTGGAGAAGGCACCCACAATGAAAGTGCCTGGAAGGAACATTGGGGCTTCTTCTCAGTGTCTTTGACATAGGGTTTCACTGTCCCGGGAAACTCTCTGCTAACACCCTGCAGAGCGCTGTGCCCAATGTACAGAAACGTCTTGCGGTATCCCCTACAGGGAAAGTGCCAGGAGGGAAAAGTGAGGATTATGTTTAGACTTTCTCGGAACTGCTTCAAATCAAATAGATATCTTTGTGCTGTAAATCTCCCAACAGCCAAATGTAAAAGCAGCAAACATCTCGCTGTATGTCCCACATCCAAAGTGCCAAGAGAGTAATGTAGAGCTTGCTCTCCCTGTCTTTGAGTACTGTTTGCACTGTCCCGATTACCTCTTTGCTAACATTCTCTTCAGAGCTGCAGTGAAACCAGGAACCACGTGGAGAAGGCACCCACACTGAAAGTGCCTGGAGGGAACATTGGGGCTTCTTCTCAGTGTCTCTGACATAGGGTTTCACTGTCCCGGGAAACTCTCTGCTAACACCCTGCAGAGCGCTGTGCCCAATATACAGAAACGTCTTGCGGTATCTCCTACAGGGAAAGTGCCAGGAGGGAAAAGTGAGGATTATGTTTAGACTTTCTCAGAATTGCTTCAAATCAACTAGATATCTTTGTGCTGTAAATCTCCCAACAGCCAAATGTAAAAGCAGCAAACATCTCGCTGTATGTCCCACATCCAAAGTGCCAAGAGAGTAATGTAGAGCTTGCTCTCCCTGTCTTTGAGTACTGTTTGCACTGTCCCGATTACCTCTTTGCTAACATTCTCTTCAGAGCTGCAGTGAAACCAGGAACCACGTGGAGAAGGCACCCACACTGAAAGTGCCTGGAGGGAACATTGGGGCTTCTTCTCAGTGTCTCTGACATAGGGTTTCACTGTCCCGGGAAACTCTCTGCTAACACCCTGCAGAGCGCTGTGCCCAATATACAGAAACGTCTTGCGGTATCCCCTACAGGGAAAGTGCCAGGAGGGAAAAGTGAGGATTATGCTTAGACTTTCTCGGAACTGCTTCAAATCAACTAGATATCTTTGTGCTGTAAATCTCCCAACAGCCAAATGTAAAAGCAGCAAACATCTCGCTGTATGTCCCACATCCAAAGTGCCAAGAGAGTAATGTAGAGCTTGCTCTCCCTGTCTTTGAGTACTGTTTGCACTGTCCCGATTACCTCTTTGCTAACATTCTCTTCAGAGCTGCAGTGAAACCAGGAACCACGTGGAGAAGGCACCCACACTGAAAGTGCCTGGAGGGAACATTGGGGCTTCTTCTCAGTGTCTCTGACATAGGGTTTCACTGTCCCGGGAAACTCTCTGCTAACACCCTGCAGAGCGCTGTGCCCAATATACAGAAACGTCTTGCGGTATCTCCTACAGGGAAAGTGCCAGGAGGGAAAAGTGAGGATTATATTTAGACTTTCTCGGAACTGCTTCAAATCAACTAGATATCTTTGTGCTGTAAATCTCCCAACAGCCAAATGTAAAAGCAGCAAACATCTCGCTGTATGTCCCACATCCAAAGTGCCAAGAGAGTAATGTAGAGCTTGCTCTCCCTGTCTTTGAGTACTGTTTGCACTGTCCCGATTACCTCTTTGCTAACATTCTCTTCAGAGCTGCAGTGAAACCAGGAACCACGTGGAGAAGGCACCCACACTGAAAGTGCCTGGAGGGAACATTGGGGCTTCTTCTCAGTGTCTCCGATATAGGGTTTCACTGTCCCGGGAAACTCTCTGCTAACACCCTGCAGAGCGCTGTGCCCAATGTACAGAAACGTCTTGCGGTATCCCCTACAGGGAAAGTGCCAGGAGGGAAAAGTGAGGATTATGTTTAGACTTTCTCGGAACTGCTTCAAATCAACTAGATATCTTTGTGCTGTAAATCTCCCAACAGCCAAATGTAAAAGCAGCAAACATCTCGCTGTATGTCCCACATCCAAAGTGCCAAGAGAGTAATGTAGAGCTTGCTCTCCCTGTCTTTGAGTACTGTTTGCACTGTCCCGATTACCTCTTTGCTAACATTCTCTTCAGAGCTGCAGTGAAACCAGGAACCACGTGGAGAAGGCACCCACACTGAAAGTGCCTGGAGGGAACATTGGGGCTTCTTCTCAGTGTCTCTGACATAGGGTTTCACTGTCCCGGGAAACTCTCTGCTAACACCCTGCAGAGCGCTGTGCCCAATATACAGAAACGTCTTGCGGTATCTCCTACAGGGAAAGTGCCAGGAGGGAAAAGTGAGGATTATGTTTAGACTTTCTCAGAATTGCTTCAAATCAACTAGATATCTTTGTGCTGTAAATCTCCCAACAGCCAAATGTAAAAGCAGCAAACATCTCGCTGTATGTCCCACATCCAAAGTGCCAAGAGAGTAATGTAGAGCTTGCTCTCCCTGTCTTTGAGTACTGTTTGCACTGTCCCGATTACCTCTTTGCTAACATTCTCTTCAGAGCTGCAGTGAAACCAGGAACCACGTGGAGAAGGCACCCACACTGAAAGTGCCTGGAGGGAACATTGGGGCTTCTTCTCAGTGTCTCTGACATAGGGTTTCACTGTCCCGGGAAACTCTCTGCTAACACCCTGCAGAGCGCTGTGCCCAATATACAGAAACGTCTTGCGGTATCCCCTACAGGGAAAGTGCCAGGAGGGAAAAGTGAGGATTATGCTTAGACTTTCTCGGAACTGCTTCAAATCAACTAGATATCTTTGTGCTGTAAATCTCCCAACAGCCAAATGTAAAAGCAGCAAACATCTCGCTGTATGTCCCACATCCAAAGTGCCAAGAGAGTAATGTAGAGCTTGCTCTCCCTGTCTTTGAGTACTGTTTGCACTGTCCCGATTACCTCTTTGCTAACATTCTCTTCAGAGCTGCAGTGAAACCAGGAACCACGTGGAGAAGGCACCCACACTGAAAGTGCCTGGAGGGAACATTGGGGCTTCTTCTCAGTGTCTCTGACATAGGGTTTCACTGTCCCGGGAAACTCTCTGCTAACACCCTGCAGAGCGCTGTGCCCAATATACAGAAACGTCTTGCGGTATCTCCTACAGGGAAAGTGCCAGGAGGGAATAGTGAGGATTATGCTTAGACTTTCTCGGAACTGCTTCAAATCAACTAGATATCTTTGTGCTGTAAATCTCCCAACAGCCAAATGTAAAAGCAGCAAACATCTCGCTGTATGTCCCACATCCAAAGTGCCAAGAGAGTAATGTAGAGCTTGCTCTCCCTGTCTTTGAGTACTGTTTGCACTGTCCCGATTACCTCTTTGCTAACATTCTCTTCAGAGCTGCAGTGAAACCAGGAACCACGTGGAGAAGGCACCCACACTGAAAGTGCCTGGAGGGAACATTGGGGCTTCTTCTCAGTGTCTCTGACATAGGGTTTCACTGTCCCGGGAAACTCTCTGCTAACACCCTGCAGAGCGCTGTGCCCAATATACAGAAACGTCTTGCGGTATCTCCTACAGGGAAAGTGCCAGGAGGGAAAAGTGAGGATTATATTTAGACTTTCTCGGAACTGCTTCAAATCAACTAGATATCTTTGTGCTGTAAATCTCCCAACAGCCAAATGTAAAAGCAGCAAACATCTCGCTGTATGTCCCACATCCAAAGTGCCAAGAGAGTAATGTAGAGCTTGCTCTCCCTGTCTTTGAGTACTGTTTGCACTGTCCCGATTACCTCTTTGCTAACATTCTCTTCAGAGCTGCAGTGAAACCAGGAACCACGTGGAGAAGGCACCCACACTGAAAGTGCCTGGAGGGAACATTGGGGCTTCTTCTCAGTGTCTCTGACATAGGGTTTCACTGTCCCGGGAAACTCTCTGCTAACACCCTGCAGAGCGCTGTGCCCAATATACAGAAACGTCTTGCGGTATCTCCTACAGGGAAAGTGCCAGGAGGGAAAAGTGAGGATTATATTTAGACTTTCTCGGAACTGCTTCAAATCAACTAGATATCTTTGTGCTGTAAATCTCCCAACAGCCAAATGTAAAAGCAGCAAACATCTCGCTGTATGTCCCACATCCAAAGTGCCAAGAGAGTAATGTAGAGCTTGCTCTCCCTGTCTTTGAGTACTGTTTGCACTGTCCCGATTACCTCTTTGCTAACATTCTCTTCAGAGCTGCAGTGAAACCAGGAACCACGTGGAGAAGGCACCCACACTGAAAGTGCCTGGAGGGAACATTGGGGCTTCTTCTCAGTGTCTCTGACATAGGGTTTCACTGTCCCGGGAAACTCTCTGCTAACACCCTGCAGAGCGCTGTGCCCAATATACAGAAACGTCTTGCGGTATCTCCTACAGGGAAAGTGCCAGGAGGGAAAAGTGAGGATTATGTTTAGACTTTCTCAGAATTGCTTCAAATCAACTAGATATCTTTGTGCTGTAAATCTCCCAACAGCCAAATGTAAAAGCAGCAAACATCTCGCTGTATGTCCCACATCCAAAGTGCCAAGAGAGTAATGTAGAGCTTGCTCTCCCTGTCTTTGAGTACTGTTTGCACTGTCCCGATTACCTCTTTGCTAACATTCTCTTCAGAGCTGCAGTGAAACCAGGAACCACGTGGAGAAGGCACCCACACTGAAAGTGCCTGGAGGGAACATTGGGGCTTCTTCTCAGTGTCTCTGACATAGGGTTTCACTGTCCCGGGAAACTCTCTGCTAACACCCTGCAGAGCGCTGTGCCCAATATACAGAAACGTCTTGCGGTATCCCCTACAGGGAAAGTGCCAGGAGGGAAAAGTGAGGATTATGCTTAGACTTTCTCGGAACTGCTTCAAATCAACTAGATATCTTTGTGCTGTAAATCTCCCAACAGCCAAATGTAAAAGCAGCAAACATCTCGCTGTATGTCCCACATCCAAAGTGCCAAGAGAGTAATGTAGAGCTTGCTCTCCCTGTCTTTGAGTACTGTTTGCACTGTCCCGATTACCTCTTTGCTAACATTCTCTTCAGAGCTGCAGTGAAACCAGGAACCACGTGGAGAAGGCACCCACACTGAAAGTGCCTGGAGGGAACATTCGGGCTTCTTCTCAGTGTCTCTGACATAGGGTTTCACTGTCCCGGGAAACTCTCTGCTAACACCCTGCAGAGCGCTGTGCCCAATATACAGAAACGTCTTGCGGTATCTCCTACAGGGAAAGTGCCAGGAGGGAAAAGTGAGGATTATGTTTAGACTTTCTCAGAATTGCTTCAAATCAACTAGATATCTTTGTGCTGTAAATCTCCCAACAGCCAAATGTAAAAGCAGCAAACATCTCGCTGTATGTCCCACATCCAAAGTGCCAAGAGAGTAATGTAGAGCTTGCTCTCCCTGTCTTTGAGTACTGTTTGCACTGTCCCGATTACCTCTTTGCTAACATTCTCTTCAGAGCTGCAGTGAAACCAGGAACCACGTGGAGAAGGCACCCACACTGAAAGTGCCTGGAGGGAACATTGGGGCTTCTTCTCAGTGTCTCTGACATAGGGTTTCACTGTCCCGGGAAACTCTCTGCTAACACCCTGCAGAGCGCTGTGCCCAATATACAGAAACGTCTTGCGGTATCCCCTACAGGGAAAGTGCCAGGAGGGAAAAGTGAGGATTATGCTTAGACTTTCTCGGAACTGCTTCAAATCAACTAGATATCTTTGTGCTGTAAATCTCCCAACAGCCAAATGTAAAAGCAGCAAACATCTCGCTGTATGTCCCACATCCAAAGTGCCAAGAGAGTAATGTAGAGCTTGCTCTCCCTGTCTTTGAGTACTGTTTGCACTGTCCCGATTACCTCTTTGCTAACATTCTCTTCAGAGCTGCAGTGAAACCAGGAACCACGTGGAGAAGGCACCCACACTGAAAGTGCCTGGAGGGAACATTCGGGCTTCTTCTCAGTGTCTCTGACATAGGGTTTCACTGTCCCGGGAAACTCTCTGCTAACACCCTGCAGAGCGCTGTGCCCAATATACAGAAACGTCTTGCGGTATCTCCTACAGGGAAAGTGCCAGGAGGGAAAAGTGAGGATTATATTTAGACTTTCTCGGAACTGCTTCAAATCAACTAGATATCTTTGTGCTGTAAATCTCCCAACAGCCAAATGTAAAAGCAGCAAACATCTCGCTGTATGTCCCACATCCAAAGTGCCAAGAGAGTAATGTAGAGCTTGCTCTCCCTGTCTTTGAGTACTGTTTGCACTGTCCCGATTACCTCTTTGCTAACATTCTCTTCAGAGCTGCAGTGAAACCAGGAACCACGTGGAGAAGGCACCCACACTGAAAGTGCCTGGAGGGAACATTGGGGCTTCTTCTCAGTGTCTCCGATATAGGGTTTCACTGTCCCGGGAAACTCTCTGCTAACACCCTGCAGAGCGCTGTGCCCAATATACAGAAACGTCTTGCGGTATCTCCTACAGGGAAAGTGCCAGGAGGGAAAAGTGAGGATTATGTTTAGACTTTCTCGGAACTGCTTCAAATCAACTAGATATCTTTGTGCTGTAAATCTCCCAACAGCCAAATGTAAAAGCAGCAAACATCTCGCTGTATGTCCCACATCCAAAGTGCCAAGAGAGAGCTTGCTCTCCCTGTCTTTGAGTACTGTTTGCACTGTCCCGATTACCTCTTTGCTAACATTCTCTTCAGAGCTGCAGTGAAACCAGGAACCACGTGGAGAAGGCACCCACACTGAAAGTGCCTGGAGGGAACATTGGGGCTTCTTCTCAGTGTCTCCGATATAGGGTTTCACTGTCCCGGGAAACTCTCTGCTAACACCCTGCAGAGCGCTGTGCCCAATGTACAGAAACGTCTTGCGGTATCCCCTACAGGGAAAGTGCCAGGAGGGAAAAGTGAGGATTATGTTTAGACTTTCTCGGAACTGCTTCAAATCAACTAGATATCTTTGTGCTGTAAATCTCCCAACAGCCAAATGTAAAAGCAGCAAACATCTCGCTGTATGTCCCACATCCAAAGTGCCAAGAGAGTAATGTAGAGCTTGCTCTCCCTGTCTTTGAGTACTGTTTGCACTGTCCCGATTACCTCTTTGCTAACATTCTCTTCAGAGCTGCAGTGAAACCAGGAACCACGTGGAGAAGGCACCCACACTGAAAGTGCCTGGAGGGAACATTGGGGCTTCTTCTCAGTGTCTCTGACATAGGGTTTCACTGTCCCGGGAAACTCTCTGCTAACACCCTGCAGAGCGCTGTGCCCAATATACAGAAACGTCTTGCGGTATCTCCTACAGGGAAAGTGCCAGGAGGGAAAAGTGAGGATTATGTTTAGACTTTCTCAGAATTGCTTCAAATCAACTAGATATCTTTGTGCTGTAAATCTCCCAACAGCCAAATGTAAAAGCAGCAAACATCTCGCTGTATGTCCCACATCCAAAGTGCCAAGAGAGAGCTTGCTCTCCCTGTCTTTGAGTACTGTTTGCACTGTCCCGATTACCTCTTTGCTAACATTCTCTTCAGAGCTGCAGTGAAACCAGGAACCACGTGGAGAAGGCACCCACAATGAAAGTGCCTGGAAGGAACATTGGGGCTTCTTCTCAGTGTCTTTGACATAGGGTTTCACTGTCCCGGGAAACTCTCTGCTAACACCCTGCAGAGCGCTGTGCCCAATGTACAGAAACGTCTTGCGGTATCCCCTACAGGGAAAGTGCCAGGAGGGAAAAGTGAGGATTATGTTTAGACTTTCTCGGAACTGCTTCAAATCAAATAGATATCTTTGTGCTGTAAATCTCCCAACAGCCAAATGTAAAAGCAGCAAACATCTCGCTGTATGTCCCACATCCAAAGTGCCAAGAGAGTAATGTAGAGCTTGCTCTCCCTGTCTTTGAGTACTGTTTGCACTGTCCCGATTACCTCTTTGCTAACATTCTCTTCAGAGCTGCAGTGAAACCAGGAACCACGTGGAGAAGGCACCCACACTGAAAGTGCCTGGAGGGAACATTGGGGCTTCTTCTCAGTGTCTCTGACATAGGGTTTCACTGTCCCGGGAAACTCTCTGCTAACACCCTGCAGAGCGCTGTGCCCAATATACAGAAACGTCTTGCGGTATCCCCTACAGGGAAAGTGCCAGGAGGGAAAAGTGAGGATTATGTTTAGACTTTCTCAGAATTGCTTCAAATCAACTAGATATCTTTGTGCTGTAAATCTCCCAACAGCCAAATGTAAAAGCAGCAAACATCTCGCTGTATGTCCCACATCCAAAGTGCCAAGAGAGTAATGTAGAGCTTGCTCTCCCTGTCTTTGAGTACTGTTTGCACTGTCCCGATTACCTCTTTGCTAACATTCTCTTCAGAGCTGCAGTGAAACCAGGAACCACGTGGAGAAGGCACCCACACTGAAAGTGCCTGGAGGGAACATTGGGGCTTCTTCTCAGTGTCTCTGACATAGGGTTTCACTGTCCCGGGAAACTCTCTGCTAACACCCTGCAGAGCGCTGTGCCCAATATACAGAAACGTCTTGCGGTATCCCCTACAGGGAAAGTGCCAGGAGGGAAAAGTGAGGATTATGCTTAGACTTTCTCGGAACTGCTTCAAATCAACTAGATATCTTTGTGCTGTAAATCTCCCAACAGCCAAATGTAAAAGCAGCAAACATCTCGCTGTATGTCCCACATCCAAAGTGCCAAGAGAGTAATGTAGAGCTTGCTCTCCCTGTCTTTGAGTACTGTTTGCACTGTCCCGATTACCTCTTTGCTAACATTCTCTTCAGAGCTGCAGTGAAACCAGGAACCACGTGGAGAAGGCACCCACACTGAAAGTGCCTGGAGGGAACATTGGGGCTTCTTCTCAGTGTCTCTGACATAGGGTTTCACTGTCCCGGGAAACTCTCTGCTAACACCCTGCAGAGCGCTGTGCCCAATATACAGAAACGTCTTGCGGTATCTCCTACAGGGAAAGTGCCAGGAGGGAAAAGTGAGGATTATATTTAGACTTTCTCGGAACTGCTTCAAATCAACTAGATATCTTTGTGCTGTAAATCTCCCAACAGCCAAATGTAAAAGCAGCAAACATCTCGCTGTATGTCCCACATCCAAAGTGCCAAGAGAGTAATGTAGAGCTTGCTCTCCCTGTCTTTGAGTACTGTTTGCACTGTCCCGATTACCTCTTTGCTAACATTCTCTTCAGAGCTGCAGTGAAACCAGGAACCACGTGGAGAAGGCACCCACACTGAAAGTGCCTGGAGGGAACATTGGGGCTTCTTCTCAGTGTCTCCGATATAGGGTTTCACTGTCCCGGGAAACTCTCTGCTAACACCCTGCAGAGCGCTGTGCCCAATGTACAGAAACGTCTTGCGGTATCCCCTACAGGGAAAGTGCCAGGAGGGAAAAGTGAGGATTATGTTTAGACTTTCTCGGAACTGCTTCAAATCAACTAGATATCTTTGTGCTGTAAATCTCCCAACAGCCAAATGTAAAAGCAGCAAACATCTCGCTGTATGTCCCACATCCAAAGTGCCAAGAGAGTAATGTAGAGCTTGCTCTCCCTGTCTTTGAGTACTGTTTGCACTGTCCCGATTACCTCTTTGCTAACATTCTCTTCAGAGCTGCAGTGAAACCAGGAACCACGTGGAGAAGGCACCCACACTGAAAGTGCCTGGAGGGAACATTGGGGCTTCTTCTCAGTGTCTCTGACATAGGGTTTCACTGTCCCGGGAAACTCTCTGCTAACACCCTGCAGAGCGCTGTGCCCAATATACAGAAACGTCTTGCGGTATCTCCTACAGGGAAAGTGCCAGGAGGGAAAAGTGAGGATTATGTTTAGACTTTCTCAGAATTGCTTCAAATCAACTAGATATCTTTGTGCTGTAAATCTCCCAACAGCCAAATGTAAAAGCAGCAAACATCTCGCTGTATGTCCCACATCCAAAGTGCCAAGAGAGTAATGTAGAGCTTGCTCTCCCTGTCTTTGAGTACTGTTTGCACTGTCCCGATTACCTCTTTGCTAACATTCTCTTCAGAGCTGCAGTGAAACCAGGAACCACGTGGAGAAGGCACCCACACTGAAAGTGCCTGGAGGGAACATTGGGGCTTCTTCTCAGTGTCTCTGACATAGGGTTTCACTGTCCCGGGAAACTCTCTGCTAACACCCTGCAGAGCGCTGTGCCCAATATACAGAAACGTCTTGCGGTATCCCCTACAGGGAAAGTGCCAGGAGGGAAAAGTGAGGATTATGCTTAGACTTTCTCGGAACTGCTTCAAATCAACTAGATATCTTTGTGCTGTAAATCTCCCAACAGCCAAATGTAAAAGCAGCAAACATCTCGCTGTATGTCCCACATCCAAAGTGCCAAGAGAGTAATGTAGAGCTTGCTCTCCCTGTCTTTGAGTACTGTTTGCACTGTCCCGATTACCTCTTTGCTAACATTCTCTTCAGAGCTGCAGTGAAACCAGGAACCACGTGGAGAAGGCACCCACACTGAAAGTGCCTGGAGGGAACATTGGGGCTTCTTCTCAGTGTCTCTGACATAGGGTTTCACTGTCCCGGGAAACTCTCTGCTAACACCCTGCAGAGCGCTGTGCCCAATATACAGAAACGTCTTGCGGTATCTCCTACAGGGAAAGTGCCAGGAGGGAATAGTGAGGATTATGCTTAGACTTTCTCGGAACTGCTTCAAATCAACTAGATATCTTTGTGCTGTAAATCTCCCAACAGCCAAATGTAAAAGCAGCAAACATCTCGCTGTATGTCCCACATCCAAAGTGCCAAGAGAGTAATGTAGAGCTTGCTCTCCCTGTCTTTGAGTACTGTTTGCACTGTCCCGATTACCTCTTTGCTAACATTCTCTTCAGAGCTGCAGTGAAACCAGGAACCACGTGGAGAAGGCACCCACACTGAAAGTGCCTGGAGGGAACATTGGGGCTTCTTCTCAGTGTCTCTGACATAGGGTTTCACTGTCCCGGGAAACTCTCTGCTAACACCCTGCAGAGCGCTGTGCCCAATATACAGAAACGTCTTGCGGTATCTCCTACAGGGAAAGTGCCAGGAGGGAAAAGTGAGGATTATGTTTAGACTTTCTCAGAATTGCTTCAAATCAACTAGATATCTTTGTGCTGTAAATCTCCCAACAGCCAAATGTAAAAGCAGCAAACATCTCGCTGTATGTCCCACATCCAAAGTGCCAAGAGAGTAATGTAGAGCTTGCTCTCCCTGTCTTTGAGTACTGTTTGCACTGTCCCGATTACCTCTTTGCTAACATTCTCTTCAGAGCTGCAGTGAAACCAGGAACCACGTGGAGAAGGCACCCACACTGAAAGTGCCTGGAAGGAACATTGGGGCTTCTTCTCAGTGTCTCTGACATAGGTTTTCACTGTCCCGGGAAACTCTCTGCTAACACCCTGCAGAGCGCTGTGCCCAATATACAGAAACGTCTTGCGGTATCCCCTACAGGGAAAGTGCCAGGAGGGAAAAGTGAGGATTATGCTTAGACTTTCTCGGAACTGCTTCAAATCAACTAGATATCTTTGTGCTGTAAATCTCCCAACAGCCAAATGTAAAAGCAGCAAACATCTCGCTGTATGTCCCACATCCAAAGTGCCAAGAGAGAGCTTGCTCTCCCTGTCTTTGAGTACTGTTTGCACTGTCCCGATTACCTCTTTGCTAACATTCTCTTCAGAGCTGCAGTGAAACCAGGAACCACGTGGAGAAGGCACCCACACTGAAAGTGCCTGGAGGGAACATTGGGGCTTCTTCTCAGTGTCTCCGATATAGGGTTTCACTGTCCCGGGAAACTCTCTGCTAACACCCTGCAGAGCGCTGTGCCCAATGTACAGAAACGTCTTGCGGTATCCCCTACAGGGAAAGTGCCAGGAGGGAAAAGTGAGGATTATGTTTAGACTTTCTCGGAACTGCTTCAAATCAACTAGATATCTTTGTGCTGTAAATCTCCCAACAGCCAAATGTAAAAGCAGCAAACATCTCGCTGTATGTCCCACATCCAAAGTGCCAAGAGAGTAATGTAGAGCTTGCTCTCCCTGTCTTTGAGTACTGTTTGCACTGTCCCGATTACCTCTTTGCTAACATTCTCTTCAGAGCTGCAGTGAAACCAGGAACCACGTGGAGAAGGCACCCACACTGAAAGTGCCTGGAGGGAACATTGGGGCTTCTTCTCAGTGTCTCTGACATAGGGTTTCACTCTCCCGGGAAACTCTCTGCTAACACCCTGCAGAGCGCTGTGCCCAATATACAGAAACGTCTTGCGGTATCTCCTACAGGGAAAGTGCCAGGAGGGAAAAGTGAGGATTATGTTTAGACTTTCTCGGAACTGCTTCAAATCAACTAGATATCTTTGTGCTGTAAATCTCCCAACAGCCAAATGTAAAAGCAGCAAACATCTCGCTGTATGTCCCACATCCAAAGTGCCAAGAGAGTAATGTAGAGCTTGCTCTCCCTGTCTTTGAGTACTGTTTGCACTGTCCCGATTACCTCTTTGCTAACATTCTCTTCAGAGCTGCAGTGAAACCAGGAACCACGTGGAGAAGGCACCCACACTGAAAGTGCCTGGAGGGAACATTGGGGCTTCTTCTCAGTGTCTCTGACATAGGGTTTCACTCTCCCGGGAAACTCTCTGCTAACACCCTGCAGAGCGCTGTGCCCAATATACAGAAACGTCTTGCGGTATCCCCTACAGGGAAAGTGCCAGGAGGGAAAAGTGAGGATTATGCTTAGACTTTCTCGGAACTGCTTCAAATCAACTAGATATCTTTGTGCTGTAAATCTCCCAACAGCCAAATGTAAAAGCAGCAAACATCTCGCTGTATGTCCCACATCCAAAGTGCCAAGAGAGTAATGTAGAGCTTGCTCTCCCTGTCTTTGAGTACTGTTTGCACTGTCCCGATTACCTCTTTGCTAACATTCTCTTCAGAGCTGCAGTGAAACCAGGAACCACGTGGAGAAGGCACCCACACTGAAAGTGCCTGGAGGGAACATTGGGGCTTCTTCTCAGTGTCTCTGACATAGGGTTTCACTGTCCCGGGAAACTCTCTGCTAACACCCTGCAGAGCGCTGTGCCCAATATACAGAAACGTCTTGCGGTATCTCCTACAGGGAAAGTGCCAGGAGGGAAAAGTGAGGATTATATTTAGACTTTCTCGGAACTGCTTCAAATCAACTAGATATCTTTGTGCTGTAAATCTCCCAACAGCCAAATGTAAAAGCAGCAAACATCTCGCTGTATGTCCCACATCCAAAGTGCCAAGAGAGTAATGTAGAGCTTGCTCTCCCTGTCTTTGAGTACTGTTTGCACTGTCCCGATTACCTCTTTGCTAACATTCTCTTCAGAGCTGCAGTGAAACCAGGAACCACGTGGAGAAGGCACCCACACTGAAAGTGCCTGGAGGGAACATTGGGGCTTCTTCTCAGTGTCTCCGATATAGGGTTTCACTGTCCCGGGAAACTCTCTGCTAACACCCTGCAGAGCGCTGTGCCCAATGTACAGAAACGTCTTGCGGTATCCCCTACAGGGAAAGTGCCAGGAGGGAAAAGTGAGGATTATGTTTAGACTTTCTCGGAACTGCTTCAAATCAACTAGATATCTTTGTGCTGTAAATCTCCCAACAGCCAAATGTAAAAGCAGCAAACATCTCGCTGTATGTCCCACATCCAAAGTGCCAAGAGAGTAATGTAGAGCTTGCTCTCCCTGTCTTTGAGTACTGTTTGCACTGTCCCGATTACCTCTTTGCTAACATTCTCTTCAGAGCTGCAGTGAAACCAGGAACCACGTGGAGAAGGCACCCACACTGAAAGTGCCTGGAGGGAACATTGGGGCTTCTTCTCAGTGTCTCCGATATAGGGTTTCACTGTCCCGGGAAACTCTCTGCTAACACCCTGCAGAGCGCTGTGCCCAATGTACAGAAACGTCTTGCGGTATCCCCTACAGGGAAAGTGCCAGGAGGGAAAAGTGAGGATTATGTTTAGACTTTCTCGGAACTGCTTCAAATCAACTAGATATCTTTGTGCTGTAAATCTCCCAACAGCCAAATGTAAAAGCAGCAAACATCTCGCTGTATGTCCCACATCCAAAGTGCCAAGAGAGTAATGTAGAGCTTGCTCTCCCTGTCTTTGAGTACTGTTTGCACTGTCCCGATTACCTCTTTGCTAACATTCTCTTCAGAGCTGCAGTGAAACCAGGAACCACGTGGAGAAGGCACCCACACTGAAAGTGCCTGGAGGGAACATTGGGGCTTCTTCTCAGTGTCTCTGACATAGGGTTTCACTGTCCCGGGAAACTCTCTGCTAACACCCTGCAGAGCGCTGTGCCCAATATACAGAAACGTCTTGCGGTATCTCCTACAGGGAAAGTGCCAGGAGGGAATAGTGAGGATTATGCTTAGACTTTCTCGGAACTGCTTCAAATCAACTAGATATCTTTGTGCTGTAAATCTCCCAACAGCCAAATGTAAAAGCAGCAAACATCTCGCTGTATGTCCCACATCTAAAGTGCCAAGAGAGTAATGTAGAGCTTGCTCTCCCTGTCTTTGAGTACTGTTTGCACTGTCCCGATTACCTCTTTGCTAACATTCTCTTCAGAGCTGCAGTGAAACCAGGAACCACGTGGAGAAGGCACCCACACTGAAAGTGCCTGGAGGGAACATTGGGGCTTCTTCTCAGTGTCTCTGACATAGGGTTTCACTCTCCCGGGAAACTCTCTGCTAACACCCTGCAGAGCGCTGTGCCCAATATACAGAAACGTCTTGCGGTATCTCCTACAGGGAAAGTGCCAGGAGGGAAAAGTGAGGATTATGTTTAGACTTTCTCAGAATTGCTTCAAATCAACTAGATATCTTTGTGCTGTAAATCTCCCAACAGCCAAATGTAAAAGCAGCAAACATCTCGCTGTATGTCCCACATCCAAAGTGCCAAGAGAGTAATGTAGAGCTTGCTCTCCCTGTCTTTGAGTACTGTTTGCACTGTCCCGATTACCTCTTTGCTAACATTCTCTTCAGAGCTGCAGTGAAACCAGGAACCACGTGGAGAAGGCACCCACACTGAAAGTGCCTGGAGGGAACATTGGGGCTTCTTCTCAGTGTCTCCGATATAGGGTTTCACTGTCCCGGGAAACTCTCTGCTAACACCCTGCAGAGCGCTGTGCCCAATGTACAGAAACGTCTTGCGGTATCCCCTACAGGGAAAGTGCCAGGAGGGAAAAGTGAGGATTATGTTTAGACTTTCTCGGAACTGCTTCAAATCAACTAGATATCTTTGTGCTGTAAATCTCCCAACAGCCAAATGTAAAAGCAGCAAACATCTCGCTGTATGTCCCACATCCAAAGTGCCAAGAGAGTAATGTAGAGCTTGCTCTCCCTGTCTTTGAGTACTGTTTGCACTGTCCCGATTACCTCTTTGCTAACATTCTCTTCAGAGCTGCAGTGAAACCAGGAACCACGTGGAGAAGGCACCCACACTGAAAGTGCCTGGAGGGAACATTGGGGCTTCTTCTCAGTGTCTCTGACATAGGGTTTCACTCTCCCGGGAAACTCTCTGCTAACACCCTGCAGAGCGCTGTGCCCAATATACAGAAACGTCTTGCGGTATCTCCTACAGGGAAAGTGCCAGGAGGGAAAAGTGAGGATTATGTTTAGACTTTCTCAGAATTGCTTCAAATCAACTAGATATCTTTGTGCTGTAAATCTCCCAACAGCCAAATGTAAAAGCAGCAAACATCTCGCTGTATGTCCCACATCCAAAGTGCCAAGAGAGTAATGTAGAGCTTGCTCTCCCTGTCTTTGAGTACTGTTTGCACTGTCCCGATTACCTCTTTGCTAACATTCTCTTCAGAGCTGCAGTGAAACCAGGAACCACGTGGAGAAGGCACCCACACTGAAAGTGCCTGGAGGGAACATTGGGGCTTCTTCTCAGTGTCTCTGACATAGGGTTTCACTCTCCCGGGAAACTCTCTGCTAACACCCTGCAGAGCGCTGTGCCCAATATACAGAAACGTCTTGCGGTATCCCCTACAGGGAAAGTGCCAGGAGGGAAAAGTGAGGATTATGCTTAGACTTTCTCGGAACTGCTTCAAATCAACTAGATATCTTTGTGCTGTAAATCTCCCAACAGCCAAATGTAAAAGCAGCAAACATCTCGCTGTATGTCCCACATCCAAAGTGCCAAGAGAGTAATGTAGAGCTTGCTCTCCCTGTCTTTGAGTACTGTTTGCACTGTCCCGATTACCTCTTTGCTAACATTCTCTTCAGAGCTGCAGTGAAACCAGGAACCACGTGGAGAAGGCACCCACACTGAAAGTGCCTGGAGGGAACATTGGGGCTTCTTCTCAGTGTCTCTGACATAGGGTTTCACTGTCCCGGGAAACTCTCTGCTAACACCCTGCAGAACGCTGTGCCCAATATACAGAAACGTCTTGCGGTATCTCCTACAGGGAAAGTGCCAGGAGGGAAAAGTGAGGATTATGTTTAGACTTTCTCGGAACTGCTTCAAATCAACTAGATATCTTTGTGCTGTAAATCTCCCAACAGCCAAATGTAAAAGCAGCAAACATCTCGCTGTATGTCCCACATCCAAAGTGCCAAGAGAGTAATGTAGAGCTTGCTCTCCCTGTCTTTGAGTACTGTTTGCACTGTCCCGATTACCTCTTTGCTAACATTCTCTTCAGAGCTGCAGTGAAACCAGGAACCACGTGGAGAAGGCACCCACACTGAAAGTGCCTGGAGGGAACATTGGGGCTTCTTCTCAGTGTCTCTGACATAGGGTTTCACTGTCCCGGGAAACTCTCTGCTAACACCCTGCAGAGCGCTGTGCCCAATATACAGAAACGTCTTGCGGTATCTCCTACAGGGAAAGTGCCAGGAGGGAAAAGTGAGGATTATGTTTAGACTTTCTCGGAACTGCTTCAAATCAACTAGATATCTTTGTGCTGTAAATCTCCCAACAGCCAAATGTAAAAGCAGCAAACATCTCGCTGTATGTCCCACATCCAAAGTGCCAAGAGAGAGCTTGCTCTCCCTGTCTTTGAGTACTGTTTGTACTGTCCCGATTACCTCTTTGCTAACATTCTCTTCAGAGCTGCAGTGAAACCAGGAACCACGTGGAGAAGGCACCCACACTGAAAGTGCCTGGAGGGAACATTGGGGCTTCTTCTCAGTGTCTCTGACATAGGGTTTCACTGTCCCGGGAAACTCTCTGCTAACACCCTGCAGAACGCTGTGCCCAATATACAGAAACGTCTTGCGGTATCCCCTACAGGGAAAGTGCCAGGAGGGAAAAGTGAGGATTATGCTTAGACTTTCTCGGAACTGCTTCAAATCAACTAGATATCTTTGTGCTGTAAATCTCCCAACAGCCAAATGTAAAAGCAGCAAACATCTCGCTGTATGTCCCACATCCAAAGTGCCAAGAGAGAGCTTGCTCTCCCCGTCTTTGAGTACTGTTTGCACTGTCCCGATTACCTCTTTGCTAACATTCTCTTCAGAGCTGCAGTGAAACCAGGAACCACGTGGAGAAGGCACCCACACTGAAAGTGCCTGGAGGGAACATTGGGGCTTCTTCTCAGTGTCTCTGACATAGGGTTTCACTGTCCCGGGAAACTCTCTGCTAACACCCTGCAGAGCGCTGTGCCCAATGTACAGAAACGTCTTGCGGTATCCCCTACAGGGAAAGTGCCAGGAGGGAAAAGTGAGGATTCTGTTTAGACTTTCTCGGAACTGCTTCAAATCAACTAGATATCTTTGTGCTGTAAATCTCCCAACAGCCAAATGTAAAAGCAGCAAACATCTCGCTGTATGTCCCACATCCAAAGTGCCAAGAGAGTAATGTAGAGCTTGCTCTCCCTGTCTTTGAGTACTGTTTGCACTGTCCCGATTACCTCTTTGCTAACATTCTCTTCAGAGCTGCAGTGAAACCAGGAACCACGTGGAGAAGGCACCCACACTGAAAGTGCCTGGAGGGAACATTGGGGCTTCTTCTCAGTGTCTTTGACATAGGGTTTCACTGTCCCGGGAAACTCTCTGCTAACACCCTGCAGAGCGCTGTGCCCAATGTACAGAAACGTCTTGCGGTATCCCCTACAGGGAAAGTGCCAGGAGGGAAAAGTGAGGATTATGTTTAGACTTTCTCGGAACTGCTTCAAATCAACTAGATATCTTTGTGCTGTAAATCTCCCAACAGCCAAATGTAAAAGCAGCAAACATCTCGCTGTATGTCCCACATGCAAAGTGCCGAGAGAGTAATGTAGAGCTTGCTCTCCCTGTCTTTGAGTACTGTTTGCACTGTCCCGATTACCTCTTTGCTAACATTCTCTTCAGAGCTGCAGTGAAACCAGGAACCACGTGGAGAAGGCACCCACACTGAAAGTGCCTGGAGGGAACATTGGGGCTTCTTCTCAGTGTCTTTGACATAGGGTTTCAGTGTCCCTGGAAAGTCTCTGCTAACACCCTGCAGAGCGCTGTGCCCAATATACAGAAACGTCTTGCGGTATCTCCTACAGGGAAAGTGCCAGGAGGGAAAAGTGAGGATTATGTTTAGACTTTCTCGGAACTGCTTCAAATCAACTAGATATCTTTGTGCTGTAAATCTCCCAACAGCCAAATGTAAAAGCAGCAAACATCTCGCTGTATGTCCCACATCCAAAGTGCCAAGAGAGTAATGTAGAGCTTGCTCTCCCTGTCTTTGAGTACTGTTTGCACTGTCCCGATTACCTCTTTGCTAACATTCTCTTCAGAGCTGCAGTGAAACCAGGAACCACGTGGAGAAGGCACCCACACTGAAAGTGCCTGGAGTGAACATTGGGGCTTCTTCTCAGTGTCTCTGACATAGGGTTTCACTGTCCCGGGAAACTCTCTGCTAACACCCTGCAGAGCGCTGTGCCCAATATACAGAAACGTCTTGCGGTATCTCCTACAGGGAAAGTGCCAGGAGGGAAAAGTGAGGATTATGTTTAGACTTTCTCGGAACTGCTTCAAATCAACTAGATATCTTTGTGCTGTAAATCTCCCAACAGCCAAATGTAAAAGCAGCAAACATCTCGCTGTATGTCCCACATCCAAAGTGCCAAGAGAGAGCTTGCTCTCCCTGTCTTTGAGTACTGTTTGTACTGTCCCGATTACCTCTTTGCTAACATTCTCTTCAGAGCTGCAGTGAAACCAGGAACCACGTGGAGAAGGCACCCACACTGAAAGTGCCTGGAGGGAACATTGGGGCTTCTTCTCAGTGTCTCCGATATAGGGTTTCACTGTCCCGGGAAACTCTCTGCTAACACCCTGCAGAGCGCTGTGCTCAATGTACAGAAACGTCTTGCGGTATCCCCTACAGGGAAAGTGCCAGGAGGGAAAAGTGAGGATTATGTTTAGACTTTCTCGGAACTGCTTCAAATCAACTAGATATCTTTGTGCTGTAAATCTCCCAACAGCCAAATGTAAAAGCAGCAAACATCTCGCTGTATGTCCCACATCCAAAGTGCCAAGAGAGAGCTTGCTCTCCCTGTCTTTGAGTACTGTTTGCACTGTCCCGATTACCTCTTTGCTAACATTCTCTTCAGAGCTGCAGTGAAACCAGGAACCACGTGGAGAAGGCACCCACACTGAAAGTGCCTGGAGGGAACATTGGGGCTTCTTCTCAGTGTCTCTGACATAGGGTTTCACTCTCCCGGGAAACTCTCTGCTAACACCCTGCAGAGCGCTGTGCCCAATATACAGAAACGTCTTGCGGTATCCCCTACAGGGAAAGTGCCAGGAGGGAAAAGTGAGGATTATGCTTAGACTTTCTCGGAACTGCTTCAAATCAACTAGATATCTTTGTGCTGTAAATCTCCCAACAGCCAAATGTAAAAGCAGCAAACATCTCGCTGTATGTCCCACATCCAAAGTGCCAAGAGAGTAATGTAGAGCTTGCTCTCCCTGTCTTTGAGTACTGTTTGCACTGTCCCGATTACCTCTTTGCTAACATTCTCTTCAGAGCTGCAGTGAAACCAGGAACCACGTGGAGAAGGCACCCACACTGAAAGTGCCTGGAGGGAACATTGGGGCTTCTTCTCAGTGTCTCTGACATAGGGTTTCACTGTCCCGGGAAACTCTCTGCTAACACCCTGCAGAACGCTGTGCCCAATATACAGAAACGTCTTGCGGTATCTCCTACAGGGAAAGTGCCAGGAGGGAAAAGTGAGGATTATGTTTAGACTTTCTCGGAACTGCTTCAAATCAACTAGATATCTTTGTGCTGTAAATCTCCCAACAGCCAAATGTAAAAGCAGCAAACATCTCGCTGTATGTCCCACATCCAAAGTGCCAAGAGAGTAATGTAGAGCTTGCTCTCCCTGTCTTTGAGTACTGTTTGCACTGTCCCGATTACCTCTTTGCTAACATTCTCTTCAGAGCTGCAGTGAAACCAGGAACCACGTGGAGAAGGCACCCACACTGAAAGTGCCTGGAGGGAACATTGGGGCTTCTTCTCAGTGTCTCTGACATAGGGTTTCACTGTCCCGGGAAACTCTCTGCTAACACCCTGCAGAGCGCTGTGCCCAATATACAGAAACGTCTTGCGGTATCTCCTACAGGGAAAGTGCCAGGAGGGAAAAGTGAGGATTATGTTTAGACTTTCTCGGAACTGCTTCAAATCAACTAGATATCTTTGTGCTGTAAATCTCCCAACAGCCAAATGTAAAAGCAGCAAACATCTCGCTGTATGTCCCACATCCAAAGTGCCAAGAGAGAGCTTGCTCTCCCTGTCTTTGAGTACTGTTTGTGCTGTCCCGATTACCTCTTTGCTAACATTCTCTTCAGAGCTGCAGTGAAACCAGGAACCACGTGGAGAAGGCACCCACACTGAAAGTGCCTGGAGGGAACATTGGGGCTTCTTCTCAGTGTCTCTGACATAGGGTTTCACTGTCCCGGGAAACTCTCTGCTAACACCCTGCAGAACGCTGTGCCCAATATACAGAAACGTCTTGCGGTATCCCCTACAGGGAAAGTGCCAGGAGGGAAAAGTGAGGATTATGCTTAGACTTTCTCGGAACTGCTTCAAATCAACTAGATATCTTTGTGCTGTAAATCTCCCAACAGCCAAATGTAAAAGCAGCAAACATCTCGCTGTATGTCCCACATCCAAAGTGCCAAGAGAGAGCTTGCTCTCCCCGTCTTTGAGTACTGTTTGCACTGTCCCGATTACCTCTTTGCTAACATTCTCTTCAGAGCTGCAGTGAAACCAGGAACCACGTGGAGAAGGCACCCACACTGAAAGTGCCTGGAGTGAACATTGGGGCTTCTTCTCAGTGTCTCCGATATAGGGTTTCACTGTCCCGGGAAACTCTCTGCTAACACCCTGCAGAGCGCTGTGCCCAATGTACAGAAACGTCTTGCGGTATCCCCTACAGGGAAAGTGCCAGGAGGGAAAAGTGAGGATTCTGTTTAGACTTTCTCGGAACTGCTTCAAATCAACTAGATATCTTTGTGCTGTAAATCTCCCAACAGCCAAATGTAAAAGCAGCAAACATCTCGCTGTATGTCCCACATCCAAAGTGCCAAGAGAGTAATGTAGAGCTTGCTCTCCCTGTCTTTGAGTACTGTTTGCACTGTCCCGATTACCTCTTTGCTAACATTCTCTTCAGAGCTGCAGTGAAACCAGGAACCACGTGGAGAAGGCACCCACACTGAAAGTGCCTGGAGGGAACATTGGGGCTTCTTCTCAGTGTCTTTGACATAGGGTTTCACTGTCCCGGGAAACTCTCTGCTAACACCCTGCAGAGCGCTGTGCCCAATGTACAGAAACGTCTTGCGGTATCCCCTACAGGGAAAGTGCCAGGAGGGAAAAGTGAGGATTATGTTTAGACTTTCTCGGAACTGCTTCAAATCAACTAGATATCTTTGTGCTGTAAATCTCCCAACAGCCAAATGTAAAAGCAGCAAACATCTCGCTGTATGTCCCACATGCAAAGTGCCGAGAGAGTAATGTAGAGCTTGCTCTCCCTGTCTTTGAGTACTGTTTGCACTGTCCCGATTACCTCTTTGCTAACATTCTCTTCAGAGCTGCAGTGAAACCAGGAACCACGTGGAGAAGGCACCCACACTGAAAGTGCCTGGAGGGAACATTGGGGCTTCTTCTCAGTGTCTTTGACATAGGGTTTCAGTGTCCCTGGAAAGTCTCTGCTAACACCCTGCAGAGCGCTGTGCCCAATATACAGAAACGTCTTGCGGTATCTCCTACAGGGAAAGTGCCAGGAGGGAAAAGTGAGGATTATGTTTAGACTTTCTCGGAACTGCTTCAAATCAACTAGATATCTTTGTGCTGTAAATCTCCCAACAGCCAAATGTAAAAGCAGCAAACATCTCGCTGTATGTCCCACATCCAAAGTGCCAAGAGAGTAATGTAGAGCTTGCTCTCCCTGTCTTTGAGTACTGTTTGCACTGTCCCGATTACCTCTTTGCTAACATTCTCTTCAGAGCTGCAGTGAAACCAGGAACCACGTGGAGAAGGCACCCACACTGAAAGTGCCTGGAGTGAACATTGGGGCTTCTTCTCAGTGTCTCTGACATAGGGTTTCACTGTCCCGGGAAACTCTCTGCTAACACCCTGCAGAGCGCTGTGCCCAATATACAGAAACGTCTTGCGGTATCTCCTACAGGGAAAGTGCCAGGAGGGAAAAGTGAGGATTATGTTTAGACTTTCTCGGAACTGCTTCAAATCAACTAGATATCTTTGTGCTGTAAATCTCCCAACAGCCAAATGTAAAAGCAGCAAACATCTCGCTGTATGTCCCACATCCAAAGTGCCAAGAGAGAGCTTGCTCTCCCTGTCTTTGAGTACTGTTTGTACTGTCCCGATTACCTCTTTGCTAACATTCTCTTCAGAGCTGCAGTGAAACCAGGAACCACGTGGAGAAGGCACCCACACTGAAAGTGCCTGGAGGGAACATTGGGGCTTCTTCTCAGTGTCTCCGATATAGGGTTTCACTGTCCCGGGAAACTCTCTGCTAACACCCTGCAGAGCGCTGTGCTCAATGTACAGAAACGTCTTGCGGTATCCCCTACAGGGAAAGTGCCAGGAGGGAAAAGTGAGGATTATGTTTAGACTTTCTCGGAACTGCTTCAAATCAACTAGATATCTTTGTGCTGTAAATCTCCCAACAGCCAAATGTAAAAGCAGCAAACATCTCGCTGTATGTCCCACATCCAAAGTGCCAAGAGAGAGCTTGCTCTCCCTGTCTTTGAGTACTGTTTGCACTGTCCCGATTACCTCTTTGCTAACATTCTCTTCAGAGCTGCAGTGAAACCAGGAACCACGTGGAGAAGGCACCCACACTGAAAGTGCCTGGAGTGAACATTGGGGCTTCTTCTCAGTGTCTCTGACATAGGGTTTCACTGTCCCGGGAAACTCTCTGCTAACACCCTGCAGAGCGCTGTGCCCAATATACAGAAACGTCTTGCGGTATCTCCTACAGGGAAAGTGCCAGGAGGGAAAAGTGAGGATTATGTTTAGACTTTCTCGGAACTGCTTCAAATCAACTAGATATCTTTGTGCTGTAAATCTCCCAACAGCCAAATGTAAAAGCAGCAAACATCTCGCTGTATGTCCCACATCCAAAGTGCCAAGAGAGAGCTTGCTCTCCCTGTCTTTGAGTACTGTTTGTACTGTCCCGATTACCTCTTTGCTAACATTCTCTTCAGAGCTGCAGTGAAACCAGGAACCACGTGGAGAAGGCACCCACACTGAAAGTGCCTGGAGGGAACATTGGGGCTTCTTCTCAGTGTCTCCGATATAGGGTTTCACTGTCCCGGGAAACTCTCTGCTAACACCCTGCAGAGCGCTGTGCTCAATGTACAGAAACGTCTTGCGGTATCCCCTACAGGGAAAGTGCCAGGAGGGAAAAGTGAGGATTATGTTTAGACTTTCTCGGAACTGCTTCAAATCAACTAGATATCTTTGTGCTGTAAATCTCCCAACAGCCAAATGTAAAAGCAGCAAACATCTCGCTGTATGTCCCACATGCAAAGTGCCGAGAGAGTAATGTAGAGCTTGCTCTCCCTGTCTTTGAGTACTGTTTGCACTGTCCCGATTACCTCTTTGCTAACATTCTCTTCAGAGCTGCAGTGAAACCAGGAACCACGTGGAGAAGGCACCCACACTGAAAGTGCCTGGAGGGAACATTGGGGCTTCTTCTCAGTGTCTTTGACATAGGGTTTCAGTGTCCCTGGAAAGTCTCTGCTAACACCCTGCAGAGCGCTGTGCCCAATATACAGAAACGTCTTGCGGTATCTCCTACAGGGAAAGTGCCAGGAGGGAAAAGTGAGGATTATGTTTAGACTTTCTCGGAACTGCTTCAAATCAACTAGATATCTTTGTGCTGTAAATCTCCCAACAGCCAAATGTAAAAGCAGCAAACATCTCGCTGTATGTCCCACATCCAAAGTGCCAAGAGAGTAATGTAGAGCTTGCTCTCCCTGTCTTTGAGTACTGTTTGCACTGTCCCGATTACCTCTTTGCTAACATTCTCTTCAGAGCTGCAGTGAAACCAGGAACCACGTGGAGAAGGCACCCACACTGAAAGTGCCTGGAGTGAACATTGGGGCTTCTTCTCAGTGTCTCTGACATAGGGTTTCACTGTCCCGGGAAACTCTCTGCTAACACCCTGCAGAGCGCTGTGCCCAATATACAGAAACGTCTTGCGGTATCTCCTACAGGGAAAGTGCCAGGAGGGAAAAGTGAGGATTATGTTTAGACTTTCTCGGAACTGCTTCAAATCAACTAGATATCTTTGTGCTGTAAATCTCCCAACAGCCAAATGTAAAAGCAGCAAACATCTCGCTGTATGTCCCACATCCAAAGTGCCAAGAGAGAGCTTGCTCTCCCTGTCTTTGAGTACTGTTTGTACTGTCCCGATTACCTCTTTGCTAACATTCTCTTCAGAGCTGCAGTGAAACCAGGAACCACGTGGAGAAGGCACCCACACTGAAAGTGCCTGGAGGGAACATTGGGGCTTCTTCTCAGTGTCTCCGATATAGGGTTTCACTGTCCCGGGAAACTCTCTGCTAACACCCTGCAGAGCGCTGTGCTCAATGTACAGAAACGTCTTGCGGTATCCCCTACAGGGAAAGTGCCAGGAGGGAAAAGTGAGGATTATGTTTAGACTTTCTCGGAACTGCTTCAAATCAACTAGATATCTTTGTGCTGTAAATCTCCCAACAGCCAAATGTAAAAGCAGCAAACATCTCGCTGTATGTCCCACATCCAAAGTGCCAAGAGAGAGCTTGCTCTCCCTGTCTTTGAGTACTGTTTGCACTGTCCCGATTACCTCTTTGCTAACATTCTCTTCAGAGCTGCAGTGAAACCAGGAACCACGTGGAGAAGGCACCCACACTGAAAGTGCCTGGAGGGAACATTGGGGCTTCTTCTCAGTGTCTCTGACATAGGGTTTCACTCTCCCGGGAAACTCTCTGCTAACACCCTGCAGAGCGCTGTGCCCAATATACAGAAACGTCTTGCGGTATCCCCTACAGGGAAAGTGCCAGGAGGGAAAAGTGAGGATTATGCTTAGACTTTCTCGGAACTGCTTCAAATCAACTAGATATCTTTGTGCTGTAAATCTCCCAACAGCCAAATGTAAAAGCAGCAAACATCTCGCTGTATGTCCCACATCCAAAGTGCCAAGAGAGTAATGTAGAGCTTGCTCTCCCTGTCTTTGAGTACTGTTTGCACTGTCCCGATTACCTCTTTGCTAACATTCTCTTCAGAGCTGCAGTGAAACCAGGAACCACGTGGAGAAGGCACCCACACTGAAAGTGCCTGGAGGGAACATTGGGGCTTCTTCTCAGTGTCTCTGACATAGGGTTTCACTGTCCCGGGAAACTCTCTGCTAACACCCTGCAGAACGCTGTGCCCAATATACAGAAACGTCTTGCGGTATCTCCTACAGGGAAAGTGCCAGGAGGGAAAAGTGAGGATTATGTTTAGACTTTCTCGGAACTGCTTCAAATCAACTAGATATCTTTGTGCTGTAAATCTCCCAACAGCCAAATGTAAAAGCAGCAAACATCTCGCTGTATGTCCCACATCCAAAGTGCCAAGAGAGTAATGTAGAGCTTGCTCTCCCTGTCTTTGAGTACTGTTTGCACTGTCCCGATTACCTCTTTGCTAACATTCTCTTCAGAGCTGCAGTGAAACCAGGAACCACGTGGAGAAGGCACCCACACTGAAAGTGCCTGGAGGGAACATTGGGGCTTCTTCTCAGTGTCTCTGACATAGGGTTTCACTGTCCCGGGAAACTCTCTGCTAACACCCTGCAGAGCGCTGTGCCCAATATACAGAAACGTCTTGCGGTATCTCCTACAGGGAAAGTGCCAGGAGGGAAAAGTGAGGATTATGTTTAGACTTTCTCGGAACTGCTTCAAATCAACTAGATATCTTTGTGCTGTAAATCTCCCAACAGCCAAATGTAAAAGCAGCAAACATCTCGCTGTATGTCCCACATCCAAAGTGCCAAGAGAGAGCTTGCTCTCCCTGTCTTTGAGTACTGTTTGTGCTGTCCCGATTACCTCTTTGCTAACATTCTCTTCAGAGCTGCAGTGAAACCAGGAACCACGTGGAGAAGGCACCCACACTGAAAGTGCCTGGAGGGAACATTGGGGCTTCTTCTCAGTGTCTCTGACATAGGGTTTCACTGTCCCGGGAAACTCTCTGCTAACACCCTGCAGAACGCTGTGCCCAATATACAGAAACGTCTTGCGGTATCCCCTACAGGGAAAGTGCCAGGAGGGAAAAGTGAGGATTATGCTTAGACTTTCTCGGAACTGCTTCAAATCAACTAGATATCTTTGTGCTGTAAATCTCCCAACAGCCAAATGTAAAAGCAGCAAACATCTCGCTGTATGTCCCACATCCAAAGTGCCAAGAGAGAGCTTGCTCTCCCCGTCTTTGAGTACTGTTTGCACTGTCCCGATTACCTCTTTGCTAACATTCTCTTCAGAGCTGCAGTGAAACCAGGAACCACGTGGAGAAGGCACCCACACTGAAAGTGCCTGGAGTGAACATTGGGGCTTCTTCTCAGTGTCTCCGATATAGGGTTTCACTGTCCCGGGAAACTCTCTGCTAACACCCTGCAGAGCGCTGTGCCCAATGTACAGAAACGTCTTGCGGTATCCCCTACAGGGAAAGTGCCAGGAGGGAAAAGTGAGGATTCTGTTTAGACTTTCTCGGAACTGCTTCAAATCAACTAGATATCTTTGTGCTGTAAATCTCCCAACAGCCAAATGTAAAAGCAGCAAACATCTCGCTGTATGTCCCACATCCAAAGTGCCAAGAGAGTAATGTAGAGCTTGCTCTCCCTGTCTTTGAGTACTGTTTGCACTGTCCCGATTACCTCTTTGCTAACATTCTCTTCAGAGCTGCAGTGAAACCAGGAACCACGTGGAGAAGGCACCCACACTGAAAGTGCCTGGAGGGAACATTGGGGCTTCTTCTCAGTGTCTTTGACATAGGGTTTCACTGTCCCGGGAAACTCTCTGCTAACACCCTGCAGAGCGCTGTGCCCAATGTACAGAAACGTCTTGCGGTATCCCCTACAGGGAAAGTGCCAGGAGGGAAAAGTGAGGATTATGTTTAGACTTTCTCGGAACTGCTTCAAATCAACTAGATATCTTTGTGCTGTAAATCTCCCAACAGCCAAATGTAAAAGCAGCAAACATCTCGCTGTATGTCCCACATGCAAAGTGCCGAGAGAGTAATGTAGAGCTTGCTCTCCCTGTCTTTGAGTACTGTTTGCACTGTCCCGATTACCTCTTTGCTAACATTCTCTTCAGAGCTGCAGTGAAACCAGGAACCACGTGGAGAAGGCACCCACACTGAAAGTGCCTGGAGGGAACATTGGGGCTTCTTCTCAGTGTCTTTGACATAGGGTTTCAGTGTCCCTGGAAAGTCTCTGCTAACACCCTGCAGAGCGCTGTGCCCAATATACAGAAACGTCTTGCGGTATCTCCTACAGGGAAAGTGCCAGGAGGGAAAAGTGAGGATTATGTTTAGACTTTCTCGGAACTGCTTCAAATCAACTAGATATCTTTGTGCTGTAAATCTCCCAACAGCCAAATGTAAAAGCAGCAAACATCTCGCTGTATGTCCCACATCCAAAGTGCCAAGAGAGTAATGTAGAGCTTGCTCTCCCTGTCTTTGAGTACTGTTTGCACTGTCCCGATTACCTCTTTGCTAACATTCTCTTCAGAGCTGCAGTGAAACCAGGAACCACGTGGAGAAGGCACCCACACTGAAAGTGCCTGGAGTGAACATTGGGGCTTCTTCTCAGTGTCTCTGACATAGGGTTTCACTGTCCCGGGAAACTCTCTGCTAACACCCTGCAGAGCGCTGTGCCCAATATACAGAAACGTCTTGCGGTATCTCCTACAGGGAAAGTGCCAGGAGGGAAAAGTGAGGATTATGTTTAGACTTTCTCGGAACTGCTTCAAATCAACTAGATATCTTTGTGCTGTAAATCTCCCAACAGCCAAATGTAAAAGCAGCAAACATCTCGCTGTATGTCCCACATCCAAAGTGCCAAGAGAGAGCTTGCTCTCCCTGTCTTTGAGTACTGTTTGTACTGTCCCGATTACCTCTTTGCTAACATTCTCTTCAGAGCTGCAGTGAAACCAGGAACCACGTGGAGAAGGCACCCACACTGAAAGTGCCTGGAGGGAACATTGGGGCTTCTTCTCAGTGTCTCCGATATAGGGTTTCACTGTCCCGGGAAACTCTCTGCTAACACCCTGCAGAGCGCTGTGCTCAATGTACAGAAACGTCTTGCGGTATCCCCTACAGGGAAAGTGCCAGGAGGGAAAAGTGAGGATTATGTTTAGACTTTCTCGGAACTGCTTCAAATCAACTAGATATCTTTGTGCTGTAAATCTCCCAACAGCCAAATGTAAAAGCAGCAAACATCTCGCTGTATGTCCCACATCCAAAGTGCCAAGAGAGAGCTTGCTCTCCCTGTCTTTGAGTACTGTTTGCACTGTCCCGATTACCTCTTTGCTAACATTCTCTTCAGAGCTGCAGTGAAACCAGGAACCACGTGGAGAAGGCACCCACACTGAAAGTGCCTGGAGTGAACATTGGGGCTTCTTCTCAGTGTCTCTGACATAGGGTTTCACTGTCCCGGGAAACTCTCTGCTAACACCCTGCAGAGCGCTGTGCCCAATATACAGAAACGTCTTGCGGTATCCCCTACAGGGAAAGTGCCAGGAGGGAAAAGTGAGGATTATGCTTAGACTTTCTCGGAACTGCTTCAAATCAACTAGATATCTTTGTGCTGTAAATCTCCCAACAGCTAAATGTAAAAGCAGCAAACATCTTGTTGTATGTCCCACATCCAAAGTGCCGAGAGAGTAATGTAGAGCTTGCTCTCCCTGTCTTTGAGTACTGTTTGCACTGTCCCGATTACCTCTTTGCTAACATTCTCTTCAGAGCTGCAGTGAAACCAGGAACCACGTGGAGAAGGCACCCACACTGAAAGTGCCTGGAGGGAACATTGGGGCTTCTTCTCAGTGTCTCTGACATAGGGTTTCACTGTCCCGGGAAACTGTCTGCTAACACCCTGCAGAGCGCTGTGCCCAATATACAGAAACGTCTTGCGGTATCTCCTACAGGGAAAGTGCCAGGAGGGAAAAGTGAGGATTATGTTTAGACTTTCTCGGAACTGCTTCAAATCAACTAGATATCTTTGTGCTGTAAATCTCCCAACAGCCAAATGTAAAAGCAGCAAACATCTCGCTGTATGTCCCACATCCAAATTGCCAAGAGAGAGCTTGCTCTCCCTGTCTTTGAGTACTGTTTGCACTGTCCCGATTACCTCTTTGCTAACATTCTCTTCAGAGCTGCAGTGAAACCAGGAACCACGTGGAGAAGGCACCCACACTGAAAGTGCCTGGAGTGAACATTGGGGCTTCTTCTCAGTGTCTCCGATATAGGGTTTCACTGTCCCGGGAAACTCTCTGCTAACACCCTGCAGAGCGCTGTGCCCAATGTACAGAAACGTCTTGCGGTATCCCCTACAGGGAAAGTGCCAGGAGGGAAAAGTGAGGATTATGTTTAGACTTTCTCGGAACTGCTTCAAATCAACTAGATATCTTTGTGCTGTAAATCTCCCAACAGCCAAATGTAAAAGCAGCAAACATCTCGCTGTATGTCCCACATCCAAAGTGCCAAGAGAGTAATGTAGAGCTTGCTCTCCCTGTCTTTGAGTACTGTTTGCACTGTCCCGATTACCTCTTTGCTAACATTCTCTTCAGAGCTGCAGTGAAACCAGGAACCACGTGGAGAAGGCACCCACACTGAAAGTGCCTGGAGGGAACATTGGGGCTTCTTCTCAGTGTCTCTGACATAGGGTTTCACTGTCCCGGGAAACTCTCTGCTAACACCCTGCAGAGCGCTGTGCCCAATATACAGAAACGTCTTGCGGTATCCCCTACAGTGAAAGTGCCAGGAGGGAAAAGTGAGGATTATGCTTAGACTTTCTCGGAACTGCTTCAAATCAACTAGATATCTTTGTGCTGTAAATCTCCCAACAGCCAAATGTAAAAGCAGCAAACATCTCGCTGTATGTCCCACATCCAAAGTGCCAAGAGAGTAATGTAGAGCTTGCTCTCCCTGTCTTTGAGTACTGTTTGCACTGTCCCGATTACCTCTTTGCTAACATTCTCTTCAGAGCTGCAGTGAAACCAGGAACCACGTGGAGAAGGCACCCACACTGAAAGTGCCTGGAGGGAACACTGGGGCTTCTTCTCAGTGTCTCTGACATAGGGTTTCACTGTCCCGGGAAACTCTCTGCTAACACCCTGCAGAGCGTTGTGCCCAATGTACAGAAACGTCTTGCGGTATCCCCTACAGGGAAAGTGCCAGGAGGGAAAAGTGAGGATTATGCTTAGACTTTCTCGGAACTGCTTCAAATCAACTAGATATCTTTGTGCTGTAAATCTCCCAACAGCCAAATGTAAAAGCAGCAAACATCTCGCTGTATGTCCCACATCCAAAGTGCCAAGAGAGTAATGTAGAGCTTGCTCTCCCTGTCTTTGAGTACTGTTTGCACTGTCCCGATTACCTCTTTGCTAACATTCTCTTCAGAGCTGCAGTGAAACCAGGAACCACGTGGAGAAGGCACCCACACTGAAAGTGCCTGGAGTGAACATTGGGGCTTCTTCTCAGTGTCTCTGACATAGGGTTTCACTGTCCCGGGAAACTCTCTGCTAACACCCTGCAGAGCGCTGTGCCCAATATACAGAAACGTCTTGCGGTATCTCCTACAGGGAAAGTGCCAGGAGGGAAAAGTGAGGATTATGTTTAGACTTTCTCGGAACTGCTTCAAATCAACTAGATATCTTTGTGCTGTAAATCTCCCAACAGCCAAATGTAAAAGCAGCAAACATCTCGCTGTATGTCCCACATCCAAAGTGCCAAGAGAGAGCTTGCTCTCCCTGTCTTTGAGTACTGTTTGTACACAAGGCTTTCCTGCTGCCTTCAGCCTCAAAACCACCCTTTCCCACTTGGCATCGTGACAGGCCCAAAAATGGCCATATTTCTGGAGACTGGTCCCTTTCCCAAAGAGCCAGCAGGGAAAACTATGCCTTGTTCTAAAGCTCTTTGGGAACCGCTTGCGTAGCCCCACTCACCTGGGGGCTGCAGGCTTTCCTGCTGCCTTCAGCCTCAAACCCACCTTTCCCACACGGCGTCACGCCAGGCACAAAAATGGCCATATGTCTGGAGGTTGGTCCCACGCCCAAAGAGCCAGCAGGGAAAACTATGCCTTGTTCTAAAGCTCTTTGGGAACCGCTTGCGTAGCCCCACACACCTGGGGGCTGCAGGCTTTCCTGCTGCCTTCAGCCTCAAAACCACCCTTTCCCACTTGGCGCCGCGCCACGCCCAAAAATGGCCATATGTCCGAAGATTGGTCCCACGCCCAAAGAGCCAGCAGGGAAAACTATGCCTTGTTCTAAAGGTCTTTGGGAATCGCTTGCGTAGCCCCACACACCTGGGGGCTGCAGACTTTCCTGCTGCCTTCAGCCTCAAAACCACCCTTTCCTACTTGGCGCTCCGCCAGGCATAAAAATGGCCATATGTCTGGAAATTGGTCCCAAGCCGAAAGAGGCAGCAGGGAAAACTATGCCTTGTTCTAAAGCTCTTTGGGAACGGCTTGCGTAGCCCCACACACCTGGGGGCTGCAGGCTTTCCTGCTGCCTTCATCCTCAAAAGCACCTTTTCCCACATGGCGTCACGGCAGGCACAAAAATGGCCATATGTCTGGAGGTTGGTCCCACGCCCAAAGAGCCAGCAGGGAAAACTATGCCTTGTTCTAAAGCTCTTTGGGAACCGCTTGCGTAGCCCCACACACCTGGGGGCTGCAGGCTTTCCTGCTGCCTTCAGCCTCAAAACCACCCTTTCCCACTTGGCGCTGCGCCAGGCCCAAAAATGGCCATATGTCTGGAGACTGGTCCCACGCCCAAAGAGCCAGCAGGGAAAACTATGCCTTGTTCTAAAGCTCTTTGGGAACCGCTTGCGTAGCCCCACAGACCTGGGGGCTGCAGGCTTTCCTGCTCCCTTCAGCCTCAAAACCACCCTTTCCCACTTGGCCCCGCGCCAGGCACAAAAATGGCCATATGTCTGGAGACTGGTCCCACGCCCAAAGAGCCAGCAGGGAAAACTATGCCTTGTTCTAAAGCTCTTTGGGAACGGATTGCGTAGCCCCACAGACCTGTGGGCTGCATGCTTTCCTGCTGCCTTCAGCCTCAAAACCACCCTTTCCCACATGGCGCCAAGCCAGGCCCAAAAATGGCCATATGTCTGGAGACTGGTCCCCGACCAAAGAGCCAGCAGGGAAAACTATGCCTTGTTCTAAAGCTCTTTGGGAACCGCTTGCGTAGCCCCACACACCTGGGGGCTGCAGGCTTTCCTGCTGCCTTCAGCCTCAAAAGAACCCTTTCCCACTTGGCGCCGCCCCAGGCCCAAAAATGGCCATATGTCTGGAGGTTGGTGCCACGCCCAAAGAGCCAGCAGGGAAAACTATGCCTTGTTCTAAAGGTCTTTGGGAACCACTTGCGTAGCCCCACACACCTGGGGGCTGCAGGCTTTCCTGCTCTCTTCAGCCTCAAAAGCACGCTTTCCCACTTGGCGCCGCGCCAGGCCCAAAAATGGCCATATGTCTGGAGACTGGTCCCACGCCCAAAGAGCCAGCAGGGAAAACTGTGCCTTGTTCTAAAGCTCTTTGGGAATCGCTTGCGTAGTCCCACACACCTGGGGGCTGCAGACTTTCCTGCTGCCTTCAGCCTCAAAACCACCCTTTCCTACTTGGCGCTCCGCCAGGCATAAAAATGGCCATATGTCTGGAAATTGGTCCCAAGCCGAAAGAGGCAGCAGGGAAAACTATGCCTTGTTCTAAAGCTCTTTGGGAACCGCTTGCGTAGCCCCACACACCTGGGGGCTGCAGGCTTTCCTGCTGCCTTCAACCTCAAAAGCACCTTTTTCCACATGGCGTCACGGCAGGCACAAAAATGGCCATATGTCTGGAGACTGGTCCCACGCCCAAAGAGCCAGCAGGGAAAACTATGCCTTGTTCTAAAGCTCTTTGGGAACCGCTTGCGTAGCCCCACACACCTGGGGGCTGCAGGCTTTCCTGCTGCCTTCAGCCTCAAAACCACCCTTTCCCACTTGGCGCTGCGCCAGGCCCCAAAATGGCCATATGTCTGGAGACTGGTCCCACGCCCAAAGAGCCATCAGGGAAAACTATGCCTTGTTCTAAAGCTCTTTGGGAACCGCTTGCGTGGCCCCACAGACCTGCGGGCTGCAGGCTTTCCTGCTGCCTTCAGCCTCAAACCCACCTTTCCCACATGGCGTCACGCCAGGCACAAAAATGGCCATATGTCTGGAGACTGGTCCCACGCCCAAAGAGCCAGCAGGGAAAACTATGCCTTGTTCTAAAGCTCTTTGGGAACCGCTTGCGTAGCCCCACACACCTGGGGGCTGCAGGCTTTCCTGCTCTCTTCAGCCTCAAAACCACCCTTTCCCACTTGGCCCCGCGCCAGGCACAAAAATGGCCATATGTATGGAGGTTGGTCCCACGCCCAAAGAGCCAGCAGGGAAAACTATGCCTTGTTCTAAAGCTCTTTGGGAACGGATTGCGTAGCCCCACAGACCTGTGGGCTGCAGGCTTTCCTGCTCTCTTCAGCCTCAAAAGCACGCTTTCCCACTTGGCGCCGCGCCAGGCACAAAAATGGCCATATGTCTGGAGACTGGTCCCACGCCCAAAGAGCCAGCAGGGAAAACTATGCCTTGTTCTAAAGCTCTTTGGGAACCGCTTGCGTAGCCCCACACACCTGGGGGCTGCAGGCTTTCCTGCTGCCTTCAGCCTCAAAACCACCCTTTCCCACTTGGCGCTCCGCCAGGCACAAAAATGGCCATATGTCTGGAAGTTGGTCCCACGCCCAAAGAGCCAGCAGGGAAAACTATGCCTTGTTCTAAAGCTATTTGGGAACGGCTTGCGTAGCCCCACACACCTGGGGGCTGCAGGCTTTCCTGCTGCCTTCAGCCTCAAAACCACCCTTTCCCACTTGGCATCGTGACAGGCCCAAAAATGGCCATATTTCTGGAGACTGGTCCCTTTCCCAAAGAGCCAGCAGGGAAAACTATGCCTTGTTCTAAAGCTCTTTGGGAACCGCTTGCGTAGCCCCACTCACCTGGGGGCTGCAGGCTTTCCTGCTGCCTTCAGCCTCAAACCCATCTTTCCCACACGGCGTCACGCCAGGCACAAAAATGGCCATATGTCTGGAGGTTGGTCCCACGCCCAAAGAGCCAGCAGGGAAAACTATGCCTTGTTCTAAAGCTCTTTGGGAACCGCTTGCGTAGCCCCACACACCTGGGGGCTGCAGGCTTTCCTGCTGCCTTCAGCCTCAAAACCACCCTTTCCCACTTGGCATCGCGCCACGCCAAAAATGGCCATATGTCCGAAGATTGGTCCCACGCCCAAAGAGCCAGCAGGGAAAACTATGCCTTGTTCTAAAGCTCTTTGGGAACCGCTTGCGTAGCCACACACACCTGGGGGCTGCAGGCTTTCCTGCTGCCTTCAGCCTCAAAAGCACGCTTTCCCACTTGGCGCCGCGCCAGGCCCAAAAATGGCCATATGTCTGGAGACTGGTCCCACGCCCAAAGAGCCAGCAGGGAAAACTATGCCTTGTTCTAAAGCTCTTTGGGAATCGCTTGCGTAGCCCCACACACCTGGGGGCTGCAGACTTTCCTGCTGCCTTCAGCCTCAAAACCACCCTTTCCTACTTGGCGCTCCGCCAGGCATAAAAATGGCCATATGTCTGGAAATTGGTCCCAAGCCGAAAGAGGCAGCAGGGAAAACTATGCCTTGTTCTAAAGCTCTTTGGGAACCGCTTGCGTAGCCCCACACACCTGGGGGCTGCAGGCTTTCCTGCTGCCTTCAACCTCAAAAGCACCTTTTTCCACATGGCGTCACGGCAGGCCCAAAAATGGCCATATGTCTGGAGGTTGGTCCCAAGCCCAAAGAGCCAGCAGGGAAAACTATGCCTTGTTCTAAAGCTCTTTGGGAACTGCTTGCGTAGCCCCACAGACCTGGGGGCTGCAGGCTTTCCTGCTGCCTTCAACCTCAGAAGCACCCTTTCCCACTTGGCGCTGCGCCAGGCACAAAAATGGCCATATGTCTGGAGGTTGGTCCCACGCCCAAAGAGCCAGCAGGGAAAACTATGCCTTGTTCTAAAGCTCTTTGGGAACCGCTTGCGTAGCCCCACACACCTGGGGGCTGCAGGCTTTCCTGCTGCCTTCAGCCTCAAAACCACCCTTTCCCACTTGGCGCCGCGCCACGCCCAAAAATGGCCATATGTCCGAAGATTGGTCCCACGCCCAAAGAGCCAGCAGGGAAAACTATGCCTTGTTCTAAAGGTCTTTGGGAATCGCTTGCGTAGCCCCACACACCTGGGGGCTGCAGACTTTCCTGCTGCCTTCAGCCTCAAAACCACCCTTTCCTACTTGGCGCTCCGCCAGGCATAAAAATGGCCATATGTCTGGAAATTGGTCCCAAGCCGAAAGAGGCAGCAGGGAAAACTATGCCTTGTTCTAAAGCTCTTTGGGAACGGCTTGCGTAGCCCCACACACCTGGGGGCTGCAGGCTTTCCTGCTGCCTTCAACCTCAAAAGCACCTTTTTCCACATGGCGTCACGGCAGGCACAAAAATGGCCATATGTCTGGAGACTGGTCCCACGCCCAAAGAGCCAGCAGGGAAAACTATGCCTTGTTCTAAAGCTCTTTGGGAACCGCTTGCGTAGCCCCACACACCTGGGGGCTGCAGGCTTTCCTGCTCTCTTCAGCCTCAAAACCACCCTTTCCCACTTGGCCCCGCGCCAGGCACAAAAATGGCCATATGTATGGAGGTTGGTCCCACGCCCAAAGAGCCAGCAGGGAAAACTATGCCTTGTTCTAAAGCTCTTTGGGAACGGATTGCGTAGCCCCACAGACCTGTGGGCTGCAGGCTTTCCTGCTCTCTTCAGCCTCAAAAGCACGCTTTCCCACTTGGCGCCGCGCCAGGCCCAAAAATGGCCATATGTCTGGAGACTGGTCCCACGCCCAAAGAGCCAGCAGGGAAAACTATGCCTTGTTCTAAAGCTCTTTGGGAACCGCTTGCGTAGCCCCACACACCTGGGGGCTGCAGGCTTTCCTGCTGCCTTCAGCCTCAAAACCACCCTTTCCCACTTGGCGCTCCGCCAGGCACAAAAATGGCCATATGTCTGGAAGTTGGTCCCACGCCCAAAGAGCCAGCAGGGAAAACTATGCCTTGTTCTAAAGCTATTTGGGAACGGCTTGCGTAGCCCCACACACCTGGGGGCTGCAGGCTTTCCTGCTGCCTTCAGCCTCAAAACCACCCTTTCCCACTTGGCATCGTGACAGGCCCAAAAATGGCCATATTTCTGGAGACTGGTCCCTTTCCCAAAGAGCCAGCAGGGAAAACTATGCCTTGTTCTAAAGCTCTTTGGGAACCGCTTGCGTAGCCCCACTCACCTGGGGGCTGCAGGCTTTCCTGCTGCCTTCAGCCTCAAACCCACCTTTCCCACACGGCGTCACGCCAGGCACAAAAATGGCCATATGTCTGGAGGTTGGTCCCACGCCCAAAGAGCCAGCAGGGAAAACTATGCCTTGTTCTAAAGCTCTTTGGGAACCGCTTGCGTAGCCCCACACACCTGGGGGCTGCAGGCTTTCCTGCTGCCTTCAGCCTCAAAACCACCCTTTCCCACTTGGCATCGCGCCACGCCAAAAATGGCCATATGTCCGAAGAGTGGTCCCACGCCCAAAGAGCCAGCAGGGAAAACTATGCCTTGTTCTAAAGCTCTTTGGGAACCGCTTGCGTAGCCACACACACCTGGGGGCTGCAGGCTTTCCTGCTGCCTTCAGCCTCAAAAGCACGCTTTCCCACTTGGCGCCGCGCCAGGCCCAAAAATGGCCATATGTCTGGAGACTGGTCCCACGCCCAAAGAGCCAGCAGGGAAAACTATGCCTTGTTCTAAAGCTCTTTGGGAATCGCTTGCGTAGCCCCACACACCTGGGGGCTGCAGACTTTCCTGCTGCCTTCAGCCTCAAAACCACCCTTTCCTACTTGGCGCTCCGCCAGGCATAAAAATGGCCATATGTCTGGAAATTGGTCCCAAGCCGAAAGAGGCAGCAGGGAAAACTATGCCTTGTTCTAAAGCTCTTTGGGAACCGCTTGCGTAGCCCCACACACCTGGGGGCTGCAGGCTTTCCTGCTGCCTTCAACCTCAAAAGCACCTTTTTCCACATGGCGTCACGGCAGGCCCAAAAATGGCCATATGTCTGGAGGTTGGTCCCAAGCCCAAAGAGCCAGCAGGGAAAACTATGCCTTGTTCTAAAGCTCTTTGGGAACTGCTTGCGTAGCCCCACAGACCTGGGGGCTGCAGGCTTTCCTGCTGCCTTCAACCTCAGAAGCACCCTTTCCCACTTGGCGCTGCGCCAGGCACAAAAATGGCCATATGTCTGGAGGTTGGTCCCACGCCCAAAGAGCCAGCAGGGAAAACTATGCCTTGTTCTAAAGCTCTTTGGGAACCGCTTGCGTAGCCCCACACACCTGGGGGCTGCAGGCTTTCCTGCTCTCTTCAGCCTCAAAAGAACCCTTTCCCACTTGGCGACGCGCCAGGCCCAAAAATGGCCATATGTCTGGAGATTGGTCCCACGCCCAAAGAGCCAGCAGGGAAAACTATGCCTTGTTCTAAAGCTCTTTGGGAACCACTTGCGTAGCCCCACAGACCTGGGGGCTGCAGGCTTTCCTGCTGCCTTCAGCCTCAAAACCACCCTTTCCCACTTGGCGCTGCGCCAGGCCCAAAAATGGCCATATGTCTGGAGACTGGTCCTACGCCCAAAGAGCCAGCAGGGAAAACTATGCCTTGTTCTAAAGCTCTTTGGGAACCGCTTGCGTAGCCACACACACCTGGGGGCTGCAGGCTTTCCTGCTCTCTTCAGCCTCAAAACCACCCTTTCCCACTTGGCCCCGCGCCAGGCACAAAAATGGCCATATGTATGGAGGTTGGTCCCACGCCCAAAGAGCCAGCAGGGAAAACTATGCCTTGTTCTAAAGCTCTTTGGGAACGGATTGCGTAGCCCCACAGACCTGGGGGCTGCAGGCTTTCCTGCTCTCTTCAGCCTCAAAAGCACGCTTTCCCACTTGGCGCCGCGCCAGGCCCAAAAATGGCCATATGTCTGGAGACTGGTCCCACGCCCAAAGAGCCAGCAGGGAAAACTATGCCTTGTTCTAAAGCTCTTTGGGAACCGCTTGCGTAGCCCCACACACCTGGGGGCTGCAGGCTTTCCTGCTGCCTTCAGCCTCAAAACCACCCTTTCCCACTTGGCGCTCCGCCAGGCACAAAAATGGCCATATGTCTGGAAGTTGGTCCCACGCCCAAAGAGCCAGCAGGGAAAACTATGCCTTGTTCTAAAGCTCTTTGGGAACCGCTTGCGTAGCCCCACACACCTGGGGGCTGCAGGCTTTCCTGCTGCCTTCAGACTCAAAACCACCCTTTCCCACTTGGCATCGTGACAGGCCCAAAAATGGCCATATTTCTGGAGACTGGTCCCTTTCCCAAAGAGCCAGCAGGGAAAACTATGCCTTGTTCTAAAGCTCTTTGGGAACCGCTTGCGTGGCCCCACACACCTGGGGGCTGCAGGCTTTCCTGCTGCCTTCAGCCTCAAACCCACCTTTCCCACACGGCGTCACGCCAGGCACAAAAATGGCCATATGTCTGGAGGTTGGTCCCACGCCCAAAGAGCCAGCAGGGAAAACTATGGCTTGTTCTAAAGCTCTTTGGGAAACGCTTGCGTAGCCCCACACACCTGTGGGCTGCAGGCTTTCCTGCTGCCTTCAGCCTCAAAACCACCCTTTCCCACTTGGCGCCGCGCCAGGCCCAAAAATGGCCATATGTCTGGAGTTTGGTCCCACGCGCAAAGAGCCAGCAGGGAAAACTATGCCTTGTTCTAAAGCTCTTTGGGAACCACTTGCGTAGCCCCACACACCTGGGGGCTGCAGGCTTTCCTGCTCTCTTCAACCTCAAAAGCACGCTTCCCCACTTGGCGCCGCGCCAGGCCCAAAAATGGCCATATGTCTGGAGACTGGTCCCACGCCCAAAGAGCCAGCAGGGAAAACTATGCCTTGTTCTAAAGCTCTTTGGGAACCGCTTGCGTAGCCCCACACACCTGGGGGCTGCAGGCTTTCCTGCTGCCTTCAACCTCAAAAGAACCCTTTTCCACATGGCGTCACGCCAGGCAGAAAAATGGCCATATGTCTGGAGGTTGGTCCCAAGCCCAAAGAGCCAGCAGGGAAAACTATGCCTTGTTCTAAAGCTCTTTGGGAACCGCTTGCGTAGCCCCACACACCTGGGGGCTGCAGGCTTTCCTGCTCCCTTCAGCCTTAAAACCACCCTTTCCCACTTGGCCCCGCGCCAGGCACAAAAATGGCCATATGTCTGGAGGTTGGTCCCACGCCCAAAGAGCCAGCAGGGAAAACTATGCCTTGTTCTAAAGCTCTTTGGGAACCGCTTGCGTAGCCCCACACACCTGGGGGCTGCAGGCTTTCCTGCTGCCTTCAGCCTCAAAACCACCCTTTCCCACATGGCGCCAAGCCAGGAACAAAAATGGCCATATGTCTGGAGACTGGTCCCCGACCAAAGAGCCAGCAGGGAAAACTATGCCTTGTTCTAAAGCTCTTTGGGAAACGCTTGCGTAGCCCCACACACCTGGGGGCTGCAGGCTTTCCTGCTGCCTTCAGCCTCAAAAGAACCCTTTCCCACTTGGCGCCGCGCCAGGCCCAAAAATGGCCATATGTCTGAAGATTGGTCCCACGCCCAAAGAGCCAGCAGGGAAAACTATGCCTTGTTCTAAAGCTCTTTGGGAACCACTTGCGTAGCCCCACACACCTGGGGGCTGCAGTCTTTCCTGCTCTCTTCAGGCTCAAAAGCACGCTTTCCCACTTGGCGCCGCGCCAGGCCCAAAAATGGCCATATGTCTGGAGACTGGTCCCACGCCCAAAGAGCCAGCAGGGAAAACTATGCCTTGTTCTAAAGCTCTTTGGGAATCGCTTGCGTAGCCCCACACACCTGGGGGCTGCAGACTTTCCTGCTGCCTTCAGCCTCAAAACCACCCTTTCCCACTTGGCGCTCCGCCAGGCATAAAAATGGCCATATGTCTGGAAATTGGTCCCAAGCCGAAAGAGGCAGGAGGGAAAACTATGCCTTGTTCTAAAGCTCTTTGGGAACCGCTTGCGTAGCCCCACACACCTGGGGGCTGCAGGCTTTCCTGCTGCCTTCAACCTCAAAAGCACGTTTTTCCACATGGCGTCACTCCAGGCACAAAAATGGCCATATGTCTGGAGGTTGGTCCCACGCCCAAAGAGCCAGCAGGGAAAACTATGCCTTGTTCTAATGCTCTTTGGGAACCGCTTGCGTAGCCCCACAGACCTGGGGGCTGCAGGCTTTCCTGCTGCCTTCAGCCTCAAAAGAACCCTTTCCCACTTGGCGACGCGCCAGGCCCAAAAATGGCCATATGTCTGGAGATTGGTCCTACGCCCAAAGAGCCAGCAGGGAAAACTATGCCTTGTTCTAAAGCTCTTTGGGAACCGCTTGCGTAGCCCCACACACCTGGGGGCTGCAGGCTTTCCTGCTGCCTTCAGCCTCAAAACCACCCTTTCCCACATGGCGCCAAGCCAGGAACAAAAATGGCCATATGTCTGGAGACTGGTCCCCGACCAAAGAGCCAGCAGGGAAAACTATGCCTTGTTCTAAAGCTCTTTGGGAAACGCTTGCGTAGCCCCACACACCTGGGGGCTGCAGGCTTTCCTGCTGCCTTCAGCCTCAAAAGAACCCTTTCCCACTTGGCGCCGCGCCAGGCCCAAAAATGGCCATATGTCTGAAGATTGGTCCCACGCCCAAAGAGCCAGCAGGGAAAACTATGCCTTGTTCTAAAGCTCTTTGGGAACCACTTGCGTAGCCCCACACACCTGGGGGCTGCAGTCTTTCCTGCTCTCTTCAGGCTCAAAAGCACGCTTTCCCACTTGGCGCCGCGCCAGGCCCAAAAATGGCCATATGTCTGGAGACTGGTCCCACGCCCAAAGAGCCAGCAGGGAAAACTATGCCTTGTTCTAAAGCTCTTTGGGAATCGCTTGCGTAGCCCCACACACCTGGGGGCTGCAGACTTTCCTGCTGCCTTCAGCCTCAAAACCACCCTTTCCCACTTGGCGCTCCGCCAGGCATAAAAATGGCCATATGTCTGGAAATTGGTCCCAAGCCGAAAGAGGCAGGAGGGAAAACTATGCCTTGTTCTAAAGCTCTTTGGGAACCGCTTGCGTAGCCCCACACACCTGGGGGCTGCAGGCTTTCCTGCTGCCTTCAACCTCAAAAGCACGTTTTTCCACATGGCGTCACTCCAGGCACAAAAATGGCCATATGTCTGGAGGTTGGTCCCACGCCCAAAGAGCCAGCAGGGAAAACTATGCCTTGTTCTAATGCTCTTTGGGAACCGCTTGCGTAGCCCCACAGACCTGGGGGCTGCAGGCTTTCCTGCTGCCTTCAGCCTCAAAAGAACCCTTTCCCACTTGGCGACGCGCCAGGCCCAAAAATGGCCATATGTCTGGAGATTGGTCCTACGCCCAAAGAGCCAGCAGGGAAAACTATGCCTTGTTCTAAAGCTCTTTGGGAACCGCTTGCGTAGCCCCACACACCTGGGGGCTGCAGGCTTTCCTGCTGCCTTCAGCCTCAAAACCACCCTTTCCCACTTGGCGCTGCGCCAGGCCCAAAAATGGCCATATGTCTGGAGACTGGTCCCACGCCCAAAGAGCCAGCAGGGAAAACTATGCCTTGTTCTAAAGCTCTTTGGGAACCGCTTGCGTGGCCCCACAGACCTGCGGGCTGCAGGCTTTCCTGCTGCCTTCAGCCTCAAACCCACCTTTCCCACATGGCGTCACGCCAGGCACAAAAATGGCCATATGTCTGGAGACTGGTCCCACGCCCAAAGAGCCAGCAGGGAAAACTATGCCTTGTTCTAAAGCTCTTTGGGAACCGCTTGCGTAGCCCCACACACCTGGGGGCTGCAGGCTTTCCTGCTCTCTTCAGCCTCAAAACCACCCTTTCCAACTTGGCCCCGCGCCAGGCACAAAAATGGCCATATGTCTGGAGGTTGGTCCCACGCCCAAAGAGCCAGCAGGGAAAACTATGCCTTGTTCTAAAGCTCTTTGGGAACGGATTGCGTAGCCCCACAGACCTGTGGGCTGCAGGCTTTCCTGCTCTCTTCAGCCTCAAAAGCACGCTTTCCCGCTTGGCGCCGCGCCAGGCCCAAAAATGGCCATATGTCTGGAGACTGGTCCCACGCCCAAAGAGCCAGCAGGGAAAACTATGCCTTGTTCTAAAGCTCTTTGGGA